>NC_071118.1:14147500-14472500 GCF_024256425.1 Clarias gariepinus | reverse complement strand
AAGATGTCACCCATCTGCATGAACTTAAAGATGGTCATTTAAATAACCACAAATTTATTCTAAATGTGTTTTTTTTATTTTAAAAATGTATGAAATACAAAAAACTAATATATATAACATAACATATTACTGCAGATATATTCTTTTAAATGAGTTACTGGAAGCAACAAATGAATTGGCATTTTGAGCTTAACAGTGCCATCTACCAATTAGAATGTAAAAACGTGTACCTGTATGATATGATTTTAATATGCCATAATGCTTCTTCATTTAATTATTTCTTATAGAAGTATGCAAACCATTCAGGCTTTGAGGAACCATTTTGAATAAATAAATAAATAAATAAATAAATAAATAAAGCCACAATATCTAAACTTCAAATTTTTCGACCTCAAAAGATTCTGAATTGTTTTTGTATAGATCATGTAAAGTAAAGATTTTAACCCAAAACCAAGTAATTGATTTACACAGACCATATCCCCATGAATGAATACTATTGAGAATAATACTATTGGTTTACAATAATTAACATTTCTTTTATGAGATCTTTTTGCACGGTTAAGCAGTCAAAGATCCTGCAGCATTGGATCCAAAAGTACTGGTGCGTTTCAGGTCTAAAAATGCAACATCCTGGACAATCTCCGAAGTTAACATATTTTAACTACATTTTAATCTAACAAAACTGTTGTGGCTGCAGAGTTAAATCTACCGTGTTATTAGAAACTCGTACTTACAGAAAACCATAATCGATTAAGTCTTTCTGATTAAAAAACGTATTTTGTTGATCCATTTTGAATAGTTGAAGATTATATAAAGCATCCATCATACACATAAATGTGAATATGTTATTACATAAAGGAACACAAATGAACTGTTAGAAAAACAACACAGTAATACTGCATACTGTACTGTACACCTGTGATTTGTGGCTGCACTACTGTCAGGCATGCTGTTATAGTAAATTCAATTAACACCCTACTACCAATCAGAGTTAAGAATTCATCAGCACGAATCCTTTGACTTGAAACCAAAATGTCAGAGCTTTGTTAAAGAAGAACTGCTTAAGTCTTTATCTAAAACACAATCATTTCCTTAAATAAACTAATCATAGAGGCTTTCCACACCCTTCTGCTTATGAGTTAACCCCAAACATTGGTAGACTTTTGTAATGTGCACATTGGTACAGTCTTTGGTACACATGAACTGAATCATTTTAAGGAAATAAGATAAGGGCCATGCCAGTATCTCCGAAAACTGGTTTCATGTTTGCATGTTAACATATTACCCAAGATGAATTTGTTAAAAAATTACAGCAATATTATCGCACAACCCAAATACCTGTCTGCCATTCAAATTGACCGAGTAGAAGCATTTTGTGTACAGGTATACAAGAATGAACCCAGACTAGTACATGCACTGAAAGTGAGCAACAGGGTTAAGAACTGTAAGATGAGTAGATAGTGTTAAAAGCAAAGAGGAACACTAGTTGATGAAGCAAGCAGAATAGGTTTTTCTGGCTTACACAATAGTGTTTGATATTGCAAAAAAACTCCCCAGAACGTACAAACCAGTTTCGACTAGTCACTTGTCATGTTTGAAACATAAATATATGTAAAGAGAAAAAAAAAAAAAAAAAAATATATATATATATATATATATATATATATATATATATATATATATATATATATATATATATATATATATAATTTTTTCATGCAAACAGTAATTTGACTTCACTTCCTTTAGGCAAAGTGGCCTTATCAAAATCCACCTATAATTTATGTCAAGACAAAACAATGACCATAAGAATCTCAGCACTACAAGTACAAATCCACCATAAAGACTCTGTGAATTCCAGCATTGAGGACCTGCTCCTATACAAAAAAGAAAAAAAAATCCTTAAGCTTTACTTACCATATTGGTCGTGGGCTCCTGCTGTTTCTGATTTATAAACTTATTGCACTAGCCCTGCTCTGTGTGTATGTGTATGTGTGTGTGTCTAACTGTCTGTCTGCCTGTATCTGCATGAAAAGCTGTTTGTCGTCTCACAAACAGACACCGCTTGCTACTTCCCCTCACAGCTAATAGACTGCAGTGCACATGAAAACCTATCACTTGCTCCATCTCTGTCATTTGCCTATCCCAGACTGAGCTTCTGTTCTTTCCAAAGACAAACAGCAGACACGCTATATTTCCACTGAGCCAACTTTACTGCCTCTAAGGACTTTTAAAAAGAAATACGTACTAAAAACTACATACAAGCTTTAGTTCATTAATATTAACTATTTAATACTTAGGTATATAATGTAAATATGTAGGTTTAAATGTATTTATAGTACCTTTCCTTATAAATCAGCTTTTTACAGTATGAGCTAGACCTCTTACAACGTACTCTACTTTGATTACAATCTTAGGGTTGCCAGTGTTAATACTTGCTTTAACACATTTATTTCAACAGACTTTCATTTCTATATACATAATCCTTTTCCCATCTCAAGCACTGCATTAATTTCGGTCCACATTTGCAGATAACAATGATTACATTTGCAATGAGAATGATGCCCTGCAACCACCAAAAGGCCAGAAGCTGTGTATTTATTTTAGTAACCGTGCATAGATGATGCCATAACCTGTAGCCTGTAATAGCAGTACTGAGAGTACAGATGTACTGGCCATGAAACAAGCCGCTGCCAGGACAGAGTTCTTGACTCAAGTAAAAATAAATGACCAGACTCTGTTACTTGATCATGCAAGAAATTGACATTTACCAAATTTTTAGCGCTCATTACTCATTAGGAGGTGTGTCCTTTTCCTGAAGAAGATTTACACCAAGTGTAATTTATTTTGTTGAATACTTTCAAACTTAATAATGATCTCTATTTCTAAGTGATGAGACACTTCAAGAGTGTGGGTGGATGTTACATAAATGACAGCACTGTGTGCATTGCTAATTGTACAGAATCAATGTAACGTAACGTATATATACTGTATGCATGTATGTATGTATGTATGTATGTATATGTGTGTGTGTATATATATATATATATATATATATATATATATATATATATGTATATATATATATATATATATATATATATATATATATATATATATATATATATATATATATATATATATATATATATAGTACATTATGTGTTGTGTTCAGGACTAACACTAATTAATCTCACTGTGGTAACAGACGTAGCATACAATAAGTCTTAGAATTGTAAAAGGATTGTGAGAATTTCTAGAAAGGAAAATGCCTCCATGGGTGGATGGATAGATGTAATTTATTTGCTGTACATTTGTATTTTATAATTGGCAGATTTGCTCTTCTTTTGCATTGCTTAAATGAATTAGATAAACCTGTTTTACTACCTATTGACAAAATGTCACTGCCAAATTTTTTTTAACATTGCATATCAGAATAGATAACTAAGAAAAGAGAGCAGTAGTTGGGTATGCAAGTATAGCCTCAGCCACTTGGGGGAAGTGTTCTTCTTAAAACAGAACATAAAGTATATTTCTACAGTGTACAACAAATATTGTACAATTTTAGTAGTTTTCTAGCCACATGGGCTGGCCGTATTGTAAGAATACAAGTATTGTAAAAACTTACAGTCAGCAACTGTATAACATGTGTACATAAGTAAATCTAATATAGTGGACCACTATAATAATCCAGCACATTTGCTTATTTAGAAGGATACAACTGTGCTGAAGGTCTTGCTCTAGAACCTAACTATGGCTACTGTCCAGAGCTAGAATTCCTATTTTAGGTATTTTTAGACATTTAAAAGACATTCAATGTAGTTGCCACCTTGGCAGCACAAAAGGAGGCCGGGAGGCCATCACAGGTTCTGTCAACTAGCCACAGTTCCACTTTGCCTGTACTGTATAGCACATCTAGGCCAGTGCTAGAAACCAGGCCTATATCCACTGAACCCGAAATCTTGTCACTCAGCTAAGATTCTCTAGTCCACGGACTATTACTTTAGCTGATGCATTTAGTACTGTAAATTCACTTTCTTTGAACAACAATGAACAAAAACTTTTTTAGCAGCACTCCTTTTAGTGTATTCCTCTTATACCAAAGTTTTAACTATTTATTAAAGAACCTGTTATACTTTTTATCTGTTTATACTTACATTTAAATATTTAAAGTTGTGGAACACCTGTGAAGCAAGTTAGGTCCTGTTCTCACTTGCATTATAGTTTTTTTTTTAATAAAAAATTCCTCCCTATTCCACCAGCCTCCCTTTTTTTTCTCACAAAGAATTAAGTCTCAGTTCTCCAAATGTCTAATACAAATGAAGAAATGTTTCATATTTATAGTCTGATCTTGCTTGTTGACAAGCCATGGCTACTTTCAGAAATCAAACTGAATTCTATACTACTTCAAATCACATGTTTATATTAAATACCTACCTTTAAAACCACATAGGGGAGGGAATGGTGCCACATTGTCTACTGACACAAACACTGACTGTAGGCCTGCAATAGGAAGGTTCAGAGCTAACGCTAAGCAGCAAATTTACACCTTTGTATTCACATCTGGCAGCTGTAATGGGGAAAGCAGTGGGTACTTCAATACCCACTGTTACACATTGTATTTTTTAGGACATTATTCCAGTATTTATAGTGTGTATTTAAAATTCAGTTATAGCAAACAGTTTGAAACTTTTTTTCCCAATTTGTCTTGGTTGCAAATAGTACTTTATGCATCCAGATGTGAAACAAATGAGACGGACAACATTTTTAAAAAGGCCATCTGAATGTTTTTATTTAACAAGCTTTTTAAAGATTATTGGTTAGAAATGGGAATGTATGTTTTTCTGCGACTGGCTATAAAGTTCATAAAGATCTCATTTTAAAATTGTTTGTTTATGTAACAACCTTACCAGCAAAGTCATTTCACTCAGCACTCAGCATCATCAGTATCCTAATCACCAGCCTGGTCATCTGTCATTATGATCATCTGTTTTTCACTGGTTTGTGCCTTAAATTATATGTTTTTATGATTCATAAGTCACTATGTGACTAAAACATTCTTCTGAAACTGGACAGGTACTGTACAGGGAATTAATTGAAAATGAGATCCTATACTGTCCTACAGGAAACCTAGAGAACTATTTCTTAAAAATACATTAAAAATAAAGAAATGACCGGTGGCTCAAGACTTTTGCATTGCACTCTATATTATTCATGTGAAAAAGGCAAATACAGTAAGAAAAGGAGTCCACCCTTTGATTTCAGTTCGTGCTTTTGAATTGGTTTAAGCCTACGCCTATGAATTAAATATATTTATGTTGCAATGCTGATGCTCAGAAAAATGTTGGTCGATCTTTTATAGCAGCAGCTTTGACAGTAGTGGTCAGAGATTTTTGTAAATGAAAGTGAAACTTTAACATGGAGGATGACAGCAATCACATGCTTTCTCTGAGGCGCAAACTGCTGCACGCACTGTTAGGGGGATGGAAATAAAGCACAGGCACATGATTGGCTATTACAGCTATGATTGACATGATAGTGTACTATCCCCATGAGAGCACCTGACTGCAGACTCATGACTTTGGGATGACAGAGCAAATGTGTTTCTGTTGTACCACCCAGGCAAATATGCACGATTGGCACAGAATTGGTTACATCTAATACTGATTGGGCAATTATTGGTCATAGATGATTAAGATGACTGTCCAATCAGTCAGTGGATGTCTAGTTCATATTAATGGGCTTGTTCTAACACATTTTCATTTATATATCAAAATCTTTAAATGATCCACATGAACAGACTTTTAATAAAGAGTATACAGTACCATTATTATTAAAAGTTTATGGAAGGAGTTTCCAGTGTTAGTGCTTTGGCTAACATTAAATCAGTAGCTTTAAGTTTTTCAACATTAGGGTGGCATAGTGGTGTAGTGGTTACCACTGTTGCCTTGCACCTTCAGGGTCGAGGGTTTGAATACCGCATCAAATCTGTGTGCATAGAGTTTGCATGTTCTCCATGTGCTTTTTACACAATCTAAAGACATGCAGATTTGGCTAATTGGTGTTTCCTAATGGCCTGTAGTGTGTGAATAAGGGTTTAAATAAATGTACGTGTGTACCCTGAAAAAGACTGGTGCCCTGTGCAGTGTGTACTCCACCTTGTGCACTAAGGACTGTTGGGATACTGGACTTCCTAGAGTGGAGAGTGCGACGCGGGCAAGAACGCGAAAGGGTGGCAAGCTAGCAGGGCAATGGAACAAGCCCCAGAAACTTCAAAGAGGCGAGTGCGCCTTTTATCTCCGCAACAATAACAGCCAGGAGCTCACTGCCAGAGTTCCCGCAGCTCTTCAGCCCTCGCACAGAGCCGGATATTGTGACACTGCAGTGAGGAGAAAAAGGCCCCTGTTTCCCAGCCAAGGAAAGCCCACGCTGCCGCTGTTCACCAGGCTGAGCCGGCATGCCGGTGGAGCACTGCCCACCAGACCTGCACGTGCACTTCCCTTTCTTTCCATACTCCCTCCTTTAACTCTTTCCTTCCCTATTTTCCCAAATAAATTACCCTTTTTTCCGTAAGGTCTCGCTTTATGTCCGTGCTTTAAAGTGCCGCCCGTGCAAACATGAGTTGAACCTGTTACATGTTATAATTGTTTTCTGAGGTGAGACCAAATACAAATTTCCACCACAGTTAGTTGGTTGGTTCACATACAGTATATATTGTGCTAGCAGCATATAACAGTTTTACTTGACATGATTTTCATGTACAACAATTGTAGAATTCAGCCTATAATAATTAGGAAGCAGGCAATAACTTTTAACGTTGTGACTTTTCCAATATTTCATTTGCTACCTAGCATTTTTTTATGATGCAGCAAATGACTGATTCATATGTTTTTGAACTTGCTTGTACTGTCAGTCCTCTGATCGATGGTACAGATAACTGTCATCGGCCTCTCTTGTATATCCATGGTAAGCACCGGCCACAGGACCAACACTGTCTTCGGGACAGTAAATACCAAGAGTCTGCTGAAGCTTCTGTTCTTGTTGACGTAACTCCATGGAATCCACCAAGTCATAGATATTAGACAAAGTCCACACTGATGTTGGAAACCAGGCCTTGACCTCACCATCCTTCCCCACTACCAGCATGCTGAAGTAGTCAGTGGTGATCTTCAACTGGTCTCTCAGATTTCTCACCATGTCTGGAGACAGCTTATCTTTTTCAGTCTGACTTTTGCCTACAGGATAGGAGAGAGGCTATTAATTTTTTTTTACCCAATTATTAATTTAGTTTTCGTACTAATAAAAATGTAAACCTACCATTTAGCGAAAACAGCTCAACAGACCCTAAAGCCTCAGTTCCTTTTCCTACAAGTTGCAGCAACGCAAAGTGACGGATACCTGGAAAATAAAAAATTCAAAATGGGTTGGTTCCTTTTCCATAGTTTCCATACTTCTAAAAAATGCTCACAGACATTGTGTAAAGCTCTGTTGGATGTAGACCTCAGGAAGTGCCCCCATACCAATTTATCATTCTTAAAACAATATCTGTCTTTTAAATCCTAATTACTGCTATGTTAAATAGCCTCATTGAAACCACAGTATTTTAGTAACATTGTATGTAAGTCAGGGATTCATGCTGCATGTGACACCAATCCAGTGCAAAGGCACATACACAGATAATACCTTGAGATATTTAAACTTAATTGGAGTACCTACTATGGATGGGAATCACAGGGAATGGAAATCAAGGACCAGCTGATATTATGTGATAATTGAATCATCACAATACCTTCCATTCTGATGGTCATGTAATCATTATTGCTTTTGGAAGCCACATCAAAAAATTAAGTTTTTTTGGTTTTATGTTTTACATTTAGATTTAGGCATTTGGCAGACGCCCTTATCCAGAGCGACTTACATGTTTATCTCATTATACGTCTGAGCAGTTGAGGGTTAAGGGCCCTGCTCAAGGGCCCAATAGTGGCAACTTGGTGGTTGTGGGGTTTGAACCTGGGATCTCACGAAATGTAGTCCAGTGTTTACCAGGTATTTACCAGGCCTTAGTCTGATGATGTGTCTTATAGCTATTAAATAGATACTGAAATTTAGATTAAAATAAGTAACTGTAATTTTAAAACCAATTTCTACCCATCTGACACTCCTGTCCATTAAGGGCTTGAATTTGCTGGTGAAAGGAATAGTCATCTTCACTGGGGGCAGAGATGATCAAAAGTCGTCTTTTGGACATAAATCTGAAACACATGTGAGATTAAAAAAAAAACAATATGATGTGAACCATCAGTTGTGAAGGTTACACCTGTCATACACTTTTTTTATGTTGTAATATACGCAGTACATACAATATTAAACCACAATGCTTTGAACAAATTGAACAAATGCTTCGGTTTGTTCACCTGAGCAGGGAGTTCTCGGCCTGTTTATTGTTCTCAGATGGAGAACAGGCGGAGGGAGTGTTCTTCTCCTCTGCTTTTTCCAGCCACCGTGACTGAAAGGTGTCGATGTAATTTATAATAGTTGATGGGGCTGTTGGTGAATTAAACACCTTCCCAAGCTGAAATTACAAAAGCACATCACGTATCTCTGGAAACACAAGTCCTGATGAGGAATAATAGAAATTACCCTTACATTAGGTCTCAGGTCATAGTCTGTCACAGCCATAGAAAACTCTTTGGATTCAAGTCCATATTCTTTGCGGATTTGCCTGATCAGTTCAGGATTTCTGATGTTGTCTGGCAGTGAGCCAAGTCGAGAATCTCCATCTGTTTATAAAAGTGACATGCTTGAAAAGGTTTGAAAATGTGTTTAAATGAGATTCAGTCATAAAATGTTAACATTTTTATTATTTAGGTTTCCTACTTTAAAAATAATCATTCCGGTAACACTGGGTAAAAATAGAAAATTAGGCAAAAGGAAAAACAAGAACCAATACAACAAGATTTTGTTCTGTCCAAACTATATGCAGTTACGAACATCAGAATTATGGCATATTACTGTAACCCAGTGTTAAACACTGCAATTGATGAATTTACAGTTAAACGTTGGATTAGAAGCAAAACTCGGTCCGGAAATGTGCTTGTAATCCAAAGCAATCGTGAATCAAAGCGGGTTTTGATTTCCCCTAAAGAAATAATGGAAATGATTCGTTCCACACCCCCAAAAATGATTAAAAGAAAAAATGAATAATTATCATGCTTAGATTATTTTTCTGTGAATTAGTAATTACTATAGAAACATGTAATAATGCGTAACACTAGCAGGCTAATATTAACCTGGAAGAGCAGAAGAGGAGGAAGGGGGGTTGGGGTTGTTGTGTTTAACAACTTTCACACACATTCACGCACACACACTAATGGAATCACTCTCTGTCTGGTCACTGGAATCTTCTTTTTGTTTGACTTTAACAAGGAACCTACTTTAATGACACTTTTGTCTCCTTTTGAGGATTTCACGGACATGTGACGTTGCATTGTCAATTAACAGAATTACCTCCCGCACTGCTACAGACAGTTTTTTTTTTACAGGGGCTGTTGTTACACACAGGATCACAATGCTATAGTAAAGAGTACACACATTCATGGATGTTGACCACATGAGTGACGCACATGTACTGAGATGGAGCATGGTAGATGATTACTCACAATTCTGCAGCACGTGAGAGAGAGAAGAACAACTGGCTTAGATGTGATCCGGTGATGCTCAGCAAACAACGCATATGCATACTATTTATATTGCAAAACCTTGCTTGTTTATCAGGTAACAATAAAAAAAAAAAATCTCATCTTGCAAAACACAAAGTTACTCGCTATCCAAGGTTTTACTGTATTGTTAACTTGCTAACTTTATTTCCTATAACAGAACTTCCTTAAAAGATTACTCTCTCTTATACCACAGCAGTCTCACACTCAATTCAATGTTAAATAAGTTACAGTTTTAGATTGTTTATCATTTACATTAGCAGCTATAAACAGTTTTTACAGTTAATTGATCTTAACTAGCACTAGCACTGAAGACTCCTTCTATATATATTCTTTGCAAAATGACAGCACATTTGTTTAAAGCCACTTACTATTATCATGCTTAGATTATTTCTGTGTGAATTAGTGAATACTATAGAAACAATAATGCACTAGCATGTTAATATAAACCTGTGTTTTGCAGCTACCTGTATACTACAGTCAGAGCTGCTGTTGATCAAAATCCAGTATTCACACTGTGATATAAAAATAATAATACAATTTAGAACATTAGCTAAGTGATAAACCATGAATGTGCTAACATTAGCCCATAGTGATAGCTAGTGATCGTGCCACATTATTTAGCTTGTGACTTAGCGCATGCAGTTACAAACCACATAAACAAATTAGACCACTGCTACCTTGTTGATAGTGTTGCAATCTCAGTGTGGGGCTTTGCTCTGAGCCCAGGATGGACAGCACTGTAATTTTCCGTAAAGCCAAATCACAGCTGTGCAGCTCATTATCATCTCTTTGTTGGATATATTGGCTTGAGAGCTCACTGGCGGAAGAGATTACCTACAACATAAATAGCACAAAACAGCATAAATGGGGTACAATATTATATATACAGGACTGTGCAAAAGCCTTGAGCCAAATTTTATTATTTTTTTAAAATAAATTAAATCATGTGGACCGTGTATACTGACAGACTGGGAAGTGACAATTGGTTGTTTATGTAGCAGCAACCTCATTTCCCCTCTTGTCTCTTCCAACCACTCAGCCTGATTATCTGTCATCATCTGCACCTGTTTCTCACTGGTTTATGCCTTCAGTCAGATGGATTTTATGCTTAATTAATTCATAGGTCACTGTGTGGCTAAAATAAACAAAAACATTCCTGCAAAACTGCTGATGTACAGGGACTGATGTAAAAACCTCAGCTAAAAAAGTCCTTCAAGAAGCCTGAAGAACTATTCTTTAAAACTACATTAAACATTCAAGAAACTTGGGCTCTTTGGAAGCAAAATACAAAGAAATGAGAGGTGTACCATGTCTTTGGCACAGTACTGATATGTTCAAGCTGCTTTAATATAGTTTACACAGCACAAAAACTAATTTATTAGATTTATTAACTGTGTTCTTGACCATTTCATCTGCATCTACATGTGCATACTGTATGTGTGAATATCAGGTAGCGCAGGGACAAAGAAATATTATTTAATTAGATATCTACTAGCATGAACATAGAAAGTATGTGAAAGACATCATATGTCAAAAATATGCATGTCAAATTCACATTTAATTTTTGTGTGTAAAGAAATTGGGTGATGATTCGTTCATTTTATCAAGTAGGCTTGATTGCAGAAGAAATTTATTTCACAGATAAATAAACTGATAGCACTGATTGATGCATTAAAAAGTGTCTAAGACTTCTGTTCCAACTTATTTCTCTTTCAGTAAATTATAATTCAATCATAAAACAACAACAACAACAACAACAACAAATTAGCAGCAAATCAGATTGAGGCATGTAAATGTGAAGTGAGAATGCAGCCATAAAACTAATAAAATGTAAAACTATGCTTTTTAAGCAAGTACACACCAATATAAACTTACAAGGAGTCTTCTTTGGCCCTTTAGCTTTTCCATAAACTCTTTGAGAGCTGTTTTCTCTTTATTGTCTGCTTCCCGTTGTGACTTCTTTCCTCCTCTTTTCCCTTTTTTCTTTTTCTTGTCCTTCTCCTTTTTTCCCTTGCCTTTTGATTTGGATGGGTCACCCATTTGCTCTCCTTTAGTCTCTGTTACTGAACTTGCTCTTTTATTCCCCTCATCATCGTATTTATTCTCCACTTTCGCTGCTGTGTTTTCTCTTGCACCTCCAGGGCTTTCTGTCCGCCTGTCAAGCTTGAGATTCCCCTCCTCATTTACCTCAGTTTTGGGAGCTGAGGTCACCTTGCCACCACCACGATTCCCAGACGTTTTACGGATGACAAATCTGGAGCGTCCGTTAAGAATAGCCTGAACTTTGTTTCTGATGGCTGCCTTTTTATCTTTTGTTTGTTGTTGTGAAGGAAATATGGATGTAAAATTTCCCTGGTTTTGAGGGCTGACGATCCTTCTCTTCTTCCCACCATTCGGCTTCACTACTAACCTCTTTTTAGTAATCCTGCATCTATGAAGTAACCCTTTCCTTGCAACTATCTCCAGCTTGCGTGCAGGGAGGTTATCAATAACCTCCAAAACAGCCTCCACACGCACTGGGTAAGGAAATCTCTCACCAACCTTCAGGTTCTTCTTTAGAATCAACATGGAGAACTTCTGGTGTTCCAGTTCCAGGTAATGAAGCAGTTTTGTTACCATGTCTGAATCCAGAGCTTGCTCTGTGGCCTGTCCCTCCATGGTTGTGCGTCGGATTTTGCCTTCCATCATTGCATTTTGAATAATGGTCACAATGAGGGTATCTCTGTCTGCTAATCGACAGTTCAGCCCTTCAGACTCCTGGATCTGTTTCTCCATCATGAGTAAGTAGTTATCGTTGTATGATGGGGCGGTTATCACCCATAAACGCTTTTTCCCTGAAAAGTCAGCCAAGAAGTCGGCCTCTGGAGTTCCTCCAGGTTCTCGTACTCCAGCTTCCTTTGCTCCAGCATGCTCCCGAGGGCCCACAGGTTCATCTCTTGTTTTCGACCGTTGTCTGTTCTTGCCTGTTCTCGCTGACAGCGCTGTGCTGCAACTAGACAAGACAAGTCCGACTACAACTATCCACACACGATGCATTCCTCAGACGTGCAATCACACTGTCACTCAAAGCATGACTTTGCTCTGCATCTGGAGCTGAGGAGGCAGGGCGAGAAACTCCACCTGTTTTACATTAAGATTCCCTTAAAATTTCCCTTGGAAGTGGTGTGGCATGTGCAGAAATTCCACTCTGCTCAGAATGTGGGGTAACAGAAGGGCTTGAGAAGGGAATGAAACCTGAGCCCCTTGCCTTTGTACACAGAAGAAATTAACTCTGCATGATGCTTTATGGCTGCAAAAACAAGGTGGTTTGATATATGGTATATACTGTACAGTAGTAGTATATACTGTACTGCAGTACCAGTCAAAAGTTTGGGCACACTAGTTGAATGTTTTTTGTTTGATTATTTATTTTCTACATTCCAGAACAATACTGAACACATATGGAATTATGGAATTATGTAACAACAGCACCAGTCAGTTGTAATTTTAAGATGCAAAGATCAGATGTTTGCATTTAGAAAACCCATCAAACACCATGATGAACCTAATTCTCATGAAGCCCATCCCAGGAAAGATAGACCAAAACTGCTGTAAAAAAGGATAAGCAAAACAAAAAGTGACTATGTGTATATACTTAAATGATTAAGGTCATAAAACAAATTTAAATATTACACAAAGTTAACCTGAATAAACACAAGATTAAATGTTTTTATATTATGTAAATGAAAATGTTGATTTAATTCATTGAAATCATAATGTGAAAAATGTGATAAAGTAACTGTCCCCTCATATGAAAAAGTATGTGAAAAAGTAATTGCCCCCCTCTGCTAAATCATGAATGAACTGTGATTTTTGGAAGGCTGAGTTAAATTTCACTTACCCAACCCAGCCCGATTACTGCCAAACCTGTTGAATCAAGGAATCATTTAAATAGAACCTGTCTGAAAAAATCTAAAAAAAGCAACACAATCTAAAAATATATAACAACAAATGAGAAATAAACTACAGTAATAGGGTTACCAAGTAATTTCTAAGGCTTTGGGACTGCAGTGAACCACAGCGATAATGTGAAACAGTGGCAAACCTTCCTAGAAGTACTGTATTCAGCCTATCAAAATTACTTTAAAAGCACAACAATGACTCATCCAGGAGTGCTTTTATTAAACAATTTATGTTTTCAGTTATTGGTAATGGTGTGATGGCATGATGATCATGTTAATAATAAATCTAGAACAGAAATAGCCATAGAAAGGAAGTATGATATAATGTTTTTGGTATGGCGTTATAGATTATTTCCTCCTCATCTCTGTTACCTTCAAACTTTCATGCCATCTTTCAGGGGGAAAATAACTACTTCAGCATTTTCACATCCTTTCATTTATGTTGCATTGATGAAAATGAGGTTATTGCCACTGAGAAATTTTAGACTTGCACAATTTAGGATTGCTGCTTCATTTCCTCATTTCCTTCTTTTCATTGGTGCATCAACTTTTCTTTTTGTTTTATAGCCATGATAGTTTTTTTTAGCATAAAACAAATAGTTCCTTTATGATTACATTTATTCATTCATTCATTTCTAGTAAATGCTTTACTCAGGTCAGGGTTGTGCTGGATCTGGACTCTATCCAAGATCCAGTGATGTAGGAGACAGGAATGGTGATGAGTGATGCACCATTCACGCACTCATTCACATTCACTGTCATGGTTTTATAAATTAATTAATTAATTTATTTATTTATTTCCTAAACTATTGAATCCACAATAAACTGGGTGATCCTAAATAGAAAGTCCACAAAAACATTAACCCAAACTCGGGATCAAACCAGGGACGCTAGTGTGCTGTAACAACAACAGTATACTACACAAATTGTGCCATTGTGCTACAGTGCCATTTGTGAGATTATAATTAATAAATGGATTGTTCCCATCCATCCATACATACATATATCCATCCATACATCCATTCATCCATTCATCCATCCATCCAGAAACCTCTGTAGTCCAACTAGGGAGCATGGAGGCCACTGGCGGTCATTGTATTTATTTCCATTTGTACAACCACGGCAGGACCTCCGGTCAACATTCATTCACACAAGCATTCACACACTACGTGCAATTTGGAAATGCCAATTAGCCTAATCTGCATGTCTTTGAGCTGTGGGAGGAAACCCATGCACACAGACCTGATGTGGGAATTGAACCCAGGACCTACAAAATGACAGTGCAACCACTAAGCCACTGTGATGCCAAATGGCTTATTATGAGCTACATATTACAGAAACTATCATCAAAAAGATTTAATTCTAGTGACTAGGACCTAGTGAAAATTTGCACCAGTATAAAGTTATTAAAATAACCAACAGGATCACTTGAGGGGTCATGGGCTTAAACGGCAGGTCATGCTACAGTATGAAAGAGAACAAGGAGCTAAAACAGGAATATCTAAACACCTTTTAAAAAGTGATAGAGTTTTCAAGCATTGCATTACCTGTTGGCCTGAGACTAATAATGGCCGATTGTCTATATTGAGGATTGATAAGAAACATCTAAGCATACTATTCACAAGCAGTGGTAAAAACCTAAGTAGTTTAGGGCTAAAAGTTTTGCTCAAGGTTTTTTTTCTGCCAGTCCTCATGTTTGAACAGGCAAAACATTCATTGCTGAGCTGCCACATAATGATCTGCCCAGGTTGTAGTCAACACAATAATAATGTGACCAACTAACTCCAGATTAAACCGTAGGTCTTTAGAGGTCCCTCAGTTTATAACAGAGAAGCTCAGGCGATTAGACATGCGTGTCTCTTTGCAAGACTAAAGACTAACAGCCCCTTTGCGTCCACATTCCACAAATGGAATCCATTAAACAGAGCGGCACAAAGCCGCCAAAGTTGACATGCAATGCTCTCTCTGATCTGACAAAAACCAATAACGCAGGGCACATTTGTTTGTAGATTCATATCGATCAGAATTGTTGTTGTAACATAAAATTTTAATGACAATTTTAATGACAATGTCAACACAAATTTTTATATATACACAATTTATTAAACATGAGGAAGATCAAAATATAAATACCAGGAGCTTTTAAATCAATCCAGGACTTGATGAAATTTCTTGTGGATGAAAGAGGAAATCGACACATTTACAGGAGACTTTAAGCACATGATGGTGATGAGACTTTTAGCCGCAGTAAAACATATGAATGGTGAAAACATTTTTAAAGAACCCGCACATCTGTGAATGATAATCCCAGCCGAAGTGGCTCGTTTCCATCAAAATAAATAATTTGTTGCTAACTTGCAGAAGAGATGCATCTGTCTGTGGGAACCGTACACACAATCATTCACAAAGATCACTTGCACATTACAGTAATTCGACTAGAAGTCCACACTTCCTATACAGACCTGACCTTGCTCCAAGCCATTTTCACATGTTAGATCAATTAATGGAGTTCCTGGGAGGCATTGTTTCAGATGTCAAGCAGGCAGTCTGATCTTGGCTCCGGCCTACTGAGAATACTTTAAACTTGAGTTCAAAACTTCGGTTTCATTGGGAGGATTTGTAATTGTGTATATATCAGGGACATGGCTTGTGCTGCACTTTGTTGCACAGACAAACAACAAAGAGGGCAACAAGCAGCTGAGTGCATTGACTTGTAGTAACAAGCATAACAACTTGCTAATTTAAAGACTGCAGCAAAAACCACACAGTTTCTCTTCTACGAAGACTAGGTTTGGTTAAAAAACCACATAGCTTTTAACCACAGAAGTGCTGTATTGTCATGGTTGTATAGTTGAACTCAACTTAGAGCTAATTACCAAGGAGTGTTATCTGTGTAAATGTTTCTGATATTAGCTGACATCCCATATTATAAACCTCCTAGTAATACAAAATCATATTGCTGGACTATGTGTTCTTTTTCTTCAGGGTTATCAGGTGTGCTTAATTTACAATATCGCATTTCGTTATTACTTTAAGTAGAGAGTAAAACATGAAAGGCCATGTCTGTCATCATGCGTGCACATGAGGGGAGTGATGGGGCATGACTTGCAATAGAGTGTAGCTACCCTCAGGAAGTGCATTTTTTTAATTTAACACGTGGGCTGGAGTTTTACCCCTCTTTCTGGAGAAGTAATAATGTGCAGTATTGTTCTTCCCATGCTTGTTGGGTTTCCTCTGGGTTCTTTGGTTTCCTCCCACAGTCTAAACACATGCAGATTAGGCTAATTGATGTTCCCATATTGTCCGTCGTGTCAGGTAAGTTTATGATTAATATTAACCTACTGATTAAATTTTTGTATTTTTAATAGTAACATTTTTTTTAGCTTGAGGCAGCAGGAGGAACTTGGGCTTAAGGAGGGCAATATGTAAATACACTAATTAGAAACTCATTATCGTCTATATCGCTTTCTCCTGTATACAGGGTCCTAGGGAGGCATGAAGCCCATCTCAGGAGACTTAAGGCATTAGGTGGGGTTCCACTTTTGGATGGGTGTATCACACACTCTTTCACACACTACAGGCAATTTTGGATAGCTAATTAGCCTAATTTGCATGTCTTTGGACTGTGGGAGGAAAACGGAATACCTGAAGGGAAACCCACCAAGCACGGGGAGAACATGCAAACTCCATGCACACAGAGGCAGGAATCGAACCCGGGCAGGAATTGAACCAGGACCCTAGAGGTGCAAGGCAACAGTGCTAACACCTAAGCCAACCAGTTAGACATTCCTGGTGAATTAGTGCCTCCTAGTGGTCATTATTTTGTGTCTCCCACACTATACCTATACAGTAAACTAAAAATTATAGCTGATCTCCTCTACTGAAATGCTTTCATTTGTTAGAGTGTTGCAGAATATGGACGATATTCTTCTTTAACCTGAAAGGATTCTTTGTTGTTATAATCACAGCATCTGTAGAGCAAATCTGAGGTTAGTTGCACAAACAGAAGACATAAGGTTGAAACTTATTCATGGAAGATTTAAATATTTTCCATTCTTTAGAGAGGTTTATCATGTATCCGTTGTGGAAATGCATATTCCATGTACATAATTAAACCATGTGAAGCTAACTAAAGCCAAGAAAAAAAGGTTTTATAACGCAAATGGTGTGACTTTCTACTAACTACTATTTAAATGTTATATACATGTATATAACATAAGTATCTAAGTTTGGAGGACAAAAGACAACATAACCAGAAACAAGTAAAGGACATACGTAGACTATCCATGCTGACAGGGTAAATTCAATGGGGAAATTAAGAACGCAGTACGTAACAAGCAAAGGGTCATATCCTGTAGATCTGAGAAACAAATCTTCAGCAGTGTAGACCGACAGGGTTAATATAGTCTTCCAGTAGTCTGTAAATCCAATTACAAAGTAGGGGGCAGGAGCAATGAGTGTCGGTTAGGACTTAACACACTATAATCATGCATTTATATGGGTAACCTAAGGCTCAGAATTGTCCATTTTATGTCAAATAGATTTTATGGCGAATAAACAAAGAAGAGAGTTGGAGGCCTGATTTAAGGACTAAAAAGAAGTTTTTATTTTGTTGGAACTGATGTAAAACCTTTGGTGTGGAGTTGTTATATGTGATGACTGGAATAGGGTTGCAACCTATCTTATATTATATCTTTATTCTCCCAATAAGCATGACGTTCTTTGTCTATTTTTAACCAATAGAAGAAGTATATTTCTATTGTTATGTGCAATTAACTTGTCTGCATGTAAAACTTTGGTTATTGAAATTCTTTCCCTGGCTGTAATGAGAATAAACATATTACAGTACTTTGGAATCAACTGCCTAAATTGTATTATTTGTCTTAAGGTAAAAATGTATATACACACGTATACATACCCCATGTTTTTGAATAATTTTGCATAAAACTGAAGGGGATATCCTCCACCAGCCTGACTTCCTCTACAGGCTTCGGAAGGTCATACAACATGTCCATTCCCATCTGTTTGTTTTAGCCAACTGAACAGGATTTTTCACAACTTTTAAACAGCTGAAATCCGAACAGTGGATTAAGGCATTTATATTCATGTCCACGCACTACTAACTCAAAAACAGGGGCATGCTGTTTTTCACCACTTACACACTCACACACTTATTCCATTTCTGGCTGAGGAGAGGGACACTTTGTGCTCACTTTGTGAGTGTTCTAGCTTGCATAAAGTCAGTAATGCACCTTTAATTTGTCATATTATGGTAAGCATTGGCTGAAGGTTGTGTTTTTTATTTGGCCTGGCATCTAGTTTTTCAGTTGGTTAGTTGTTTTCTAGGTATGTAAGTAGTTAAGAGCTTTATTAATATAATCCCATTTTTTTAAAATGGGTTTGCTCTACATATTTGCTCCACTATAGGTTGACTTTAGGTGTTACTTTTTCAGGTTTGTTGTAATGTGGGGCATCTACTTTATGGTGCTTGCTATGTGGGTCACCGTAGAGGTAATTGTATTACATTTGCACTCCTACATGGGCCACTTTAAAGATCATTTCATCACATTTAATCTACTGTAAAGATAGGCAACCTGGAGAGTAGTTTTTGGACATTTTTTTTTGGGTGGTTTTGGGTAATCAAAAGAAATAACTAAAATAGAGAAGGAAATTCTAAATATTGTGTCTATACTTGGTTTATTTTATTTGGGTGTATTTCGAACAGTACAGGACATAGAGGACATAAAATACTATTTACAGTCGGAGTAGTAAGTTACACCTCCGTGTACTAACGTAAAAAAATTATATGCATCCCTGCATTTAATGCTGTCACTGTAATCCAACAGCAAAAATCCTGTTATTTTTTGTCTTTCTGTTTATAAGAAAAGGGGGACAATGACCCATTTTATTACATATCCAAGGATAAAAATGAAAACGTAAAAAAGCAACTTGTGTTGTTTTAATTAAAGACCAACGCCTTTGGCATTGGCACAAAATGTCCAAAACCTCAGTGGTTTTTTTTTTTTTAAACTTGCTTTTACTCTGGCCAAACTGAACTGGAAACCAATTTGTGAGCAGGACTGCTTTTCAAAGAAACCATGAGGTAGAATTAAGTGTATCAAAAAAAGTCTCTTGAATATTAAAGAAATAAGAAGAATAAGGCTAAGTAAAACTGAGACTTGAGTATTAGCTTGAATAGAGCTAAATGTGCCTTACTCTGCTGTAAGGTATTAGTAAACTGTCTTTATACGTTTATAGCACGCTAGAGGTTAATCGAGTAATCAAATGAAGATACATTATTACCTCACTGTATGGCATGAACGTTAATGATACCACTGCCTACTATTCCAGTACATTCTGTAAATTCTATATATTCCAATCAACCCAATTAAACAGGTTTACCCAAGGTGGTACCACAGAGAATGTGCATGCTCATGTTTTCATCTTAACATATTTCCAAAAACTGGATGCTTTGAGGCAAGCGTTAAGTTTTTCTGCTAAGTTTGGTATAATGGGTATACAACAGATAGAGTTTGATGAACGTCTTGCCTGCCATGCGGAAGGCCTGCATCTAAACATAGATTTAACTGATAGCACTTGATATAAACTACACACACATCGCAGTGTGATGTCTATTATGAGCTACATACACACAGGAGATGATTTATGATCAAGTTCATTATCAATATCTAATCATTTATAATACTCTAGGTCAGGCAACTTACACAAAAATAAGAGTAATTAAAATAACAGTGGTGCGTTTGCTTGTTTACTGCAACGTGATTATAAAATTCCCCAAAAGTAAAATTCATGAGATTTGAAAATAATTTAAAATCCCCTCTAACTAACCTAACCAAAAATATTCACAAAAACATAAATACACCACTCTTCCCTTACAAGAATACTGAAAAAGGAATTCAATAATAACAGTGGCTTAATTAACAAAGGTTGACAATGCCATCAAACTGAAACAAAACTTAATTAGTGAATGCCTATATATGTATAATGACTGTAAAAAAGACTGGCACAGTGGTGTAGTGGTTAACACTGACTGCCAGGGTCAAGGGTTTGATTCCCGTCTGAGGTCTCAGGTGTGCATGGAGTTTGCATGTTCTCCCCGGGCTTGGTGGGTTTCCTCCCACAGTCCAAAGCCATGCAGATTGGGCTCATTGACATTTTCAAATTGCCTGTAATGTGTGAGTGTGTATGTGTGCCCTGCGATGAATTGGTGCCCCCTGTATACAGGATAAAGTGGTATAGATGATTCATGAGTGAAAAAAAAACACACCTCAAAATAGCTTCGAGCTGTCTGTCTAAAATTGCTCCATCCTGTCCATTAGGTGTAATGATAGTGACTGAGTCATTATTGCAGGCTTTCCTATCTCGTAGAGGTATGCACGAGCTAACCAAAACATGAAAATGAATTGTATCTGGTATATGGACATTAAATGAATTGTATCCGGTAAATATGGGGATGAAACTTATCTCATACCCACAAATTTACACACTTGCGTTTCAAGTGGTTAATGTAGAAAACATGGCCCCCCATATCTCTCTCTCTCTCTCTCTCTCTCTCTCTCTGTGAGCGGTCTGTGGCTTTGTAGAATGTAGAGAAACCTACTTTAAAAAAACTGGGTGTGAAGTGTTATGAACATCATGTACACACATGCATACCCACATTAACACCTAGGGAGTTCCACTGGCCCCGGTGTTTATGTGAGGGGGTGGACATAGAAAAACTTTTCACAGACAGTAATCTGAGCTCAGGATTATACCTGGGGCTTATTGTTGATAGGGCTGCAGTGGGTCCTGAGCCTAGCCTGGAATCACACAGAGAGAGAATTATGGAATACACCCTAGATAGTATGTCAGCTAATTTGAAGGCACCATACACACAGTTTTAGACCTTGGGGCATTTCGGAGTCATCAGTTTTTCTTACCAATGTGTTTTTAGAAGGGAACTGGAGAATGTAAAACTTCACACAGACTGTGTGTGTGCCAGTCCATTGCATGGCACACACACACACACACACACACACACACACACACACACACACACACACACACACACACACACAAATTGCCCCACACTACAGGCAATTTGAAAATGGCAATTAACCTTATCTGCATGTCATTCAACTATGGTCAGAAACCATAGGAAAACCACCGAGACCTGAAGTGGGACTCGAACACACAACCCTGGAGGTGCGATGGCACAGTGCTAACCACTGCGCCACCAACTGGATTGAAAGCTTTTTTTAAATTCTTCTTTTTAAACATTTACCCCTAATATTTGCAATGGACTGGCACTCCATCCAGGGTGTACCTGTCTAGTACCCGAGTCCTCTTAATTAGGTTCCAGGTCTCCTGCTACCCTGAACAGGATGAGTGGGTTAGAGAAGTAGTGAGATTGAGTATTATTATTTTATAAAACTTTATTGAAACCAGGGTTACCTCACACCTCCAGGGATATGGATTTGAAACTTGCCTCTGGTCTGTGTGTGTAGTTTGCATGTTCTCCCCATACTTGGTGTGTTTCCCCAGGCTAGTGCTGTGAGTTTCCTGGGATAGGCTCCAGATGCCCTGAAACCCTACAGTATATTTAAAGGTCCGTATCAAGGTCTGTGATTTCTATTCAAGGCCAAAGGTCCATAATGATTGGTGATAAGCAAATTAAACTTGCTTATTGTTCACAAACATTCAAGGTGTAAAGACAAAATACATCCACTTGATTGCAATCAGATGCTTAAACCAAAGCAACTCTTAACTTTAAAGCAACATGCCTTCAAGTGTGAGAACATTTCCAAGAAAGTGCAAAAGAATTGGCACTTTGGTGTTCCTAAGCGGTATGGGAAATGAATGACTGGATGAATTGAAATTAGTATAAGATTCTATCCCCTCTATCAGCCTTAAATTAAACAATGATTGTCTGGTGTTATATCGCAGTATGGCTGAGTGTCAAAACATGAATCTTTTTCTTTCTTTCTTTCTTTCTTTCTTTCTTCCCTGCAACCAAACTTAGCTAATAAACCACAAAGCAACTGCTCATCGCTTCGGCTCACATGACAAAACCCGTTAACTCTGTCTTCAGTCTAAACAAAGCTCATTTTGAACAAACAAATAAACCGCAATTCATAACTTTCGACAAGAAGACGAATGAATGAAAAATAACAAGTAAATCGCGCTCTTTTTAAACTTTATACATGTAAAGGTGGTGTGTTTGTTGCTGATGTGGACAAGAATCAGCCAATAAACTGCGAGGATTAGGGAAGCAGAGTTCCTCACTTCCGCCTAGCAGGTTTGGCTTCACCGCTCTGTGTGCAGCAGGAAGGTTAGTCCCTTATACCGGTATGCTTTTAACCACACACTGCTTGTTTTCTTTTGCAACCGGGTCTTTTTTTTAACCGAGTTAAATGCAATTGTTTTATAAATGTTTTTTTAATGGGCAAGACGAACGATTTCCCGAATCTGCGCTTTGGAGTTAGCGGGTTAGCAAGCTAGTGTGCAGCTCAATAGGCGGTTGTATGTGTGTATTTATGGCGCCCGCCTCTGCACAGTACAATCAAAACACCTCTGAATTATGATATTATATTAGTGTAACCGACACACACACACAGCCTGGAAAACGTGATTTAAAATTGTAATAACTAAGTTTATTTTATGCATTTATTTCAAATATGTTTATTGGGTTTTTGTCAAGGTCAAAAACATACAGAGCCTGGCGACCTGCTTCCAGCTGGAGTTATAATGTAAAGAGCAAAGAATGCAAATGAAGTCAATTTCCTTTCATTAAGTTTTTAGATTTGCATCTGAGCTAAACAGGCATATTTGTAAGCTTGTTAATCTCATCGAGTTTTAGTGTTCCTTGACACAACTCACAAGGAAAGTTAAGTCATAAACTGGATTTTTTTAAATAATGCATCAGTTTTTCTATAAGTGATTGTTTATGGTGGAAATGCAGTGTTACCCCGTAACCTATTGTAAGGCGTTTAAATAAAGGGGTAATTCCGTAAAGTATAAGGTTAATGGCATAGAAATAAAAATAGAAAGAAACCTGATCATATGGAGGGGAAAACTGGAGCACACGTGGAGTTTTCCACAAGGGCGGATCAAGAACCCTGAACTGACGAGAGAGTCTACAATAAACTCCTATCTCTCTTATCACTGTACGCTGATATCACGATATAATGACATCTGATTTTGTATCCTTGTTTTGCTTATGTTGCACTTCTTCCATTTAAACTTTTTTTTTTGTTAAAGTTTAGTGTTATCCATTGCCTTGGTCAGCTTGGCATGAGACTGTCACTACAGCTTGTTTAAGGCCATATAGATATGCAGACACGTGTTCACGGACGTTTTATGATTGTGTGACCTCGTGATGGATCTGGGGTTGGTGGGACTGTGCGAGGCATGCTGGGATAGGTCATAGGGGCTGACTTCTGCGTGTGTTTTGTGCAGGAGGAGGGTTAAATCGGCTGCCCAGCTCCTCCTCGTGTCTCCGATGGCGAGCGTACTGCGTGTGGTTGCCAGCAGCTGCTCCAGCCCTCTTTTCACTGGACTGACCTCGGTCCGAACCGCGAAGGTGCCATGTGTGCGCTACTTCAGGACCCACCAGGCTCTCGCACGCTCTGCCAGCCTAGGTAAAAACTCAGTTTTTAACCAACGATCACAGCTTCTCTAATGTGTGTCAGGTGAGCAGATTCATACTCTGACTGTAATCATGACCTCTCTTTAAGGACAAAACTATGGATTGGATAATGCCTGTGACTTTGTCACTGATCTCTTTTTTCCATGTTTGCCCACTACATTTTGTGTCTCAATTGTCTCTTACTCTTGTAGAGTTGCAACTAGCCATAATTGTTTGTCAAGGTCATTATGTCCTGTGTCACTCTGTCCCCGCCTCTGTCCTTGTTTAACTGTGTGTTACCTGTATACAGTGACGTGGTTCCTGGCTGAGAATGAATGAATAGGCCTGTGCACATGGAATATCCCGTGTGTGCCAGAGATATGCTATTAATGGCTGGAGTTTTTCCAGCAGGACAGGAATGGTTATGACAGCTGAGGATGGTTATTTCTGGCAACATATCAGTTAAGTTTAAAGCAAGTCAGGGCTGTTTTTAATGCTCTTGAGGCGAGTGCCTGCTGAGACTGAGACAACTGCTTTAGCAACAGTGTTTGTTTAAAGAAAACAGACTAAGCTCATGTAGGAATCATCTGGCCTGCATAACAAATGAAGCCTTGTTTTGAGGGTTAGGACAAGAAGCAAGCAGGTGTAAAATGCATAACTGTGTATAACGGCTTATTACACAAGCTTCCAGTAACTTTGCAATACATTTGCATTATATTTGAATTTCTCCTCTGTGATATCGTCTCTGGTGTTGTACACCCTTACACCACCAAAAGTTCTTAGTGAACTATCACTAGTCATAAGTTTGGACACACCTCATGGAGGCCTAATTCCATGGTCTTTCTCGATTTGTATTTCTTTCTACATTGTAAAACAATGCTGAAAGCATCCATAATGATCCAAAGTGATACCTCGGGATATGAATTTAATTCGTTCTGGAGGCAAGTTTTTGAGGCGTAATTTCATATTTGTGAAACACATTTTCCCATAGGAAATAATGAAAATCATTAAAACAGAGAATTTGTTCCATCTACCCAAAAATATTACCAATATTGCCAATTTCCTACATTATAATCATATTTTGACATGTAAAAAGTTAGAACATTTAGAAAACACATGTAAATCAAGTAAAATATGAAGTAAATAGACATTAAACCTCACTTGACCCTAATTTATAATTTCTTTTAAAACTGGATACTTTAAGATAAAACTAAAAGTGGTTCCCCTTTTTTCTTGCTACTGTCCTTGCTAACTTTCAAGGGACCCCTGGTGATATCTTGTACAAAATACAAAATAACTCACAAATAATATGTAAACATGCTTCGCTTGGCTTTCCACTGACGCAAATAAGTTATTACTTAATTAATTTTTGTTACTTCTTAATTCCATATGTGTTATTACATAGTATTTTATGTTTATTAATTTGTTCTAAAGTGTAGAAAAATAAATCCAAACTTGTGTCCAAATTTTGATTGGTAATCTATTTGTTTTTATTTGTTATTAATAAATGGACAAAGTGACCGCAGAGAAAAAAGTTCCCAGTTCAAATCATTGTTTAACTCAGCACAGGTTTGGTGTGGAGACACTCCACCAAGGTCAGCTTTAGGTAGGGGGTGTGGCCTAATTTAAAAAGTGGCACTGTACAGTAGAGGTGATGTGGATGATAAATTTCACTTTTGATTCTGGGATTTTTATTTCATATAAAAAAGTTTTCTCAGGATGCATTAGCCACGATCAGACTGCCTGCTTTACTTCTGAAATGCTGGCCTCCCAGGAACTCCTTTAATGACCCAAGCATGTAAAGATGGCTTTGAGCAAGGTCGGGATTATATAGGTTATGTGGCAATAACTCCCAGCCGAGTTCCTGTATTGTGCAAGTGGTGTTCAAGAATGATTGCATTGATTTTTATGGAACACGCTTTCTGAGTGTCATGGGAATGACTGCAGTGGGCACATAGCCACCTTTGCGGAGAAGTAAACCTTTGCACCATTCAAGTGTTTTGCTGCAGCTAAGACTTTCATCACCGTACTGTGCTTGAAGTCTTCTGTAAATGTCAATTGGTTTACACTTTCATTTTCAAGAAATTTTGCAAGTCCCAGTTACACTTGAACATCCGTTGTATAAGTGTATAAACATAAGCATTTTTCTTTTGTAGTAGAAAGCTAAAGGTTAAAATTTTCCAGGTTAAAATGGTACAAAATATTAGAATTAGTTTATTAGATTAAATTAAACAAAGGTCAGAATGAGCTGCTGTACAATTGCAATGGAAAATGCTCTGAAGCCTTAAGGTATCAAACAGCGACATCTTGTGGTTGGCACAATACAGTAAAGAATGTTGATTAAACTGCTTCAGTAATGTACTGTACAGTAGGCTTGATGTCTAACTTTACATCCATACTAGCGGGCAGCCGTTATGTCACTTTACTTTATCTCAAGCACTGTTGCATCAAGGCGCTCATGTCACGTTATCTCAAGCACTACTATTGTTATCTTGAGCATGTACTGTTCGTCCAGCTCTGATAACAGAGTCCAACCAAACTGTGAAAGGTGTTTTTTGCATTGGCAATTTTGTGACTTTGAGAAGGACATTTTGCATTCATGTAAGCTATGACACCAGAATAAAAAACCCGCACAATAGTCAAGTAGTTTCTCGGACATTCTTTAACGGAAATGGCTTGTTAATTAAGATGATTGATAACACAGTGCAGTTGCATTTTCAAATCATTTATTTTCTACAGAGACCGGGATCTGATTGTTTATGACTGTAACATTATTTGCAGGTTTTGCCAATTTATCTCAATTGATATTTGAACACATTAACAATCTATTATTGATGAATCATTAATTATTAATGGTAACAAGATAGAGGTTTTATAGACTGCACAATCTCACTAAATTATAAGTGGTGTCAAACCAAGAAGGGAAAAAAAAATATTGTGAATCGGCTGGAAATTATTGCCACGTCTCCCATACAATCCTGACCTCACGTCCAGTAAAATACTGGGATAAGTGCATTAGTGTAGCAGGGGATTATGTAGTGAAATTAAGTGGATGTACAGAATGTCCTAAACCAAATGGTAAGAATTTAGATGTAGACACTGTTACACCCCTAATATTTAATGATCAATTACTTGGGCAGCATTAACCTGAATTGACTTTATATAACCGAGTTAAAAACTTGCATGAATACTATAATTGGTGGTTCTAAAAGTGTGGGCCTCAGCCAAGGCTGGATCACATAGTCTGTGATTTATTTTCCATTTTGTTAGTGGTGGAAACCTTAGCCCACAGTTATAATAGCATATTTAACTTGAATCAAAAGGCTTGACCACAATAATGCAAAAACAAGTTGACTTGTAACCAATGTGTCCTGCCAGTGGAAATGTCAGGAATGAAAAAGCTCCAGTAAAAAGCAGAAATTTTATTATGGGTTTTTTATGTAATGAGGCTGTGTTTAAATAGTTGGATTATGTTTTTAAAATAAATGAGGACCTAGGGGATCAGTAGAATTTATTTTATGTTTAAAGGATGCCCTGGCTGCAGAAAGTTTGAGAACTCCTATTCAAAATTATACTGGAAATGGGGCAAAACCTGTGAATGTGTTCCTTGGCTTTAGAGAGATTTATATGGTGCAGGAAGAATTTTCTGTAATTCCATAAAGCAGTAGTACTAGACCGAAGAATTTAGTGCAGAGGCTATGGTCTTTATATAAAAGGTGCTTTTAGGGTGACACTTCACTACCTGAAGGTCAGACTTCCCTTTGTTTCATGCCTGTATTTATTTTTTCAGCTTAATTATAGCTTTCCAATGAGTAATGTTTGTATGATTGTTCTATGGAAAAGATGAGCCATGACCGTCAGAGGACGATTTGCCAGGCTAATTTGAACATTTAAAGTACGGTACCAGTCAAAAGTGTGGATTTATTTCTACATTCAAGAACAAGACTGGATTTTGTTTTTCAAAACTGTAAAATAACATGTATGGCGTTAGGGAATTAAGTAACAACAACTGTCAATTGTTCAGTTATTCTGGTATATTTTGTATATTCTGGAATTCTTGTCACGTGGATTTGCAAAACCCATCAAGCACCATGATTAAACCGTGTCTTATAAAGACTGCAGGTGAGAAGTTAAATTAGAGTTACCAGCCTCAAATCACCAATTAGCAGCACCTCAGATTAGAGTTGTTATTGAGGCCTTGGATAGAGCACAAGTAGCAGGAGTGCTCAATATACTCACAGGATATACTTTCACTTAAGTAGCAAATTAAAAATACAGTGGAACCTTGGATTATGTCAAACACGGTGAATCTCTCTGCTTTCAAGTTTATTCTGCGTGCCCTCAAATGTTTCTAGGGTTGGGTACTGAAAACCGGTGCCGTATTACCTATATAACCGGTATGTACCGGACCAAAACAGAACGTGAATTTTGGTGCCTCATTTTGGTGCCACTTAAATGCCTAAACTGTCGATTGAAATATTTGTTCTCTGGGGCTATGATGGCACAGTTGCAATAAGCATCAGATTCATCAACACACATGATCGCAAGTAAAATTTAAATACTGCATTCATAGGGTGTCAGAAATGATAGGAAAAATTAATTATTTCCTTAATTATAAAAATCTTGAGAACTTCGGAAAGCTTCCAAAACAGTGTTGCAGTAATGTTACTGTCCATTATATTTTTGTAGATTAAAAGTTTATTAGATTAGATTAAAAAATTAAAAGCACAAATCATCAGGAAATGAGACCATCTGATGGCAGCAGGTGGTCTACCGCTATCTTAGCTTGCTAATTTAAACAACTTTTGTTTAAATGCCTAAAACTAAACGGTCGAAGATGTGGCTATATTTTTTTAAGAAAGGATTCCAACACCACGACAAGCAGCAAATGTTAGTCAGCAGAAATCCAATGAAACATTTGATGGCACATGGAATAAACTTAAAAGCAGAGAGATGCACTGTGTTTGACAGCTTGCGGACAACAGCTGGCACTATCGGTGTGGATGACCCTAGCCCCAGTCATACCAACCATAACAAAAAGGCGTCCACTGATTATGATGACGACAGCAGCCTTTCCGCAGGTTAGTAGTAGGCTAATGTAATGTTAATTACAAAATGCAAATCTTGCATTCATGCTAACAAATGGTCAAACGAATTGTAAAATCCTAATGGAACATGGATGTAACAATCTTGAGTCATCCACCATCATTTTGTGGCTTTTGTAAAGTATCGGTTCAGGCACCGTTTTGATACCGGTATCGATTTGGCACCGGTATAGAAAAAAATCAAAATCCAAAAAACCCAACCCTACTCTCCCCCTTCTCGTCTTACACAGTTACTCTACCTCCACTCTTTTCACACATGCGCACACATAATGGAAACACTGTTTTATCGGAAAAATAAACAAGAAATCTCTCTAATGACTCGATTGAGCGAAACACACAGGGGAGACGATTGGCCCACAATACCACAGCGCAAGAGAGAGGAAAAAAATTAGCTCAGTTGTGTTCACATGACGCCCGGTGTCAAAACAAGAAGCGCATGCGTGATACATGGTATTTGGTACTCGTAAACCAAGACTTGTTTGTTTTCCACAAAAGTCAAAATTTATTAAAAATCTTTGCTCGTTTTACGGAACACTCGCAAACCGCGTTACTCGCAATCGGAGGTTTCACTGTAGTCAACTCAGTTCAATTCTACATAGTATTGCACAATATCTAAGGACCTTTTATTAGGCTCATGTAGTGTGCTGCTGCACTGGTGGCTCAGTGGTAGGTTTCTCGCCTACCAGGCGAAATGCTCGGGTTCGATTACCAGCCAAATGCTTAAACCCCAGGCCCTGGATGCAGTGCTGGTCCCAAGCCTGGATAAAAGGGGTGGGGGGGACTTTTAACGTAGTGTGCTGCTACCAGTGAACTCCTTATGCTGAATTTAACTGATGCTAGTATGTTGTTAAAACAATAACAAAGAGAGCGCAGCCTGCATTAGTGCACTTGATTTTGTCTTTCTGCAGGGATACCTTACAAACAGCTGACGGTTGGCGTTCCTAAGGAGATCTTTGAGAATGAGCTCCGGGTGGCCCTCTCACCTGCAGGAGTGGATGCTCTTGTCAAGCAAGGCTTCAACGTGGTGGTGGAGTCCGGTGCCGGAGACTCTGCCAAGTTTCCAGATGAGCTGTATACCAAAGCTGGAGCTACTGTCAAGGGAGTCAAAGATGTACTATCCTCTGACATTGTGGTTAAAGTGAGTTTTTTTTTTTAATTGTAGCTGTGGGCCAAGGGGGTAATATACATATATGTACATAACCAGTGCTTGTGCCTGGCTTGTTGTATTATTTTCAGTGGATTTTATTATAAACCTTAATTTGAGCTTTTACCTTTACAACTTTGCACTGCTGCTCATTGTTGTATAATTTTTGGAAGATTTTATTACACCAGTGCCAGAGAACCTTGTCAATGTTTGTGTTGCGTCCAGTACCCAGCAATGTTTTATTAAAACCAAGACAGCAATGTAATAAACCTCTCAAACAGCAGTTGAACTCTGCGATTTGCCCTAGGAGTACTAATGTGCAGGGCCCAATGAGAAAGCTTCATTGACTGGCTGTTGTTTGTGACTTTAAACTTGTAATAAGTAATACTCGAGCTACTAAACACAGCAGCACAAGCACTAGGTGTGTAACAGTATGCAGAAATCGTGGGAATTATTATTATTATTTTTTTAAGTTTCCAAACTGAACACTGGCAAACTGGCCATAATTCACCTGTGCCCAAAGGTCACATTTTTTAGGGCATTTTTTTTTAAACACACATCTAGGTGCACCAAGTTGTTTAAGAACAGTAGCAGTACTATCAATTGTAAATAGTGTACACAATAATTCTTTTAATAATGCATACTTAACAGATATACAGTATTTAAATATTATTTGCACTATTTTGCTTTTTGCGATAGAGCTGTTAATATATTTGCACAGCTCGGTGAACCCTTTTTTCATAATGGAGTATACAGCAGACTTGTCTTTTATAACGTAACACCGCAGTCCCCATTTATAGAATGACATCAAATGAACATGGCTGCTCACAATTAGAGATAAACAAGGTAAAAAAATATCATACCAGTGTCAGCTTTATTAGTCAATGTATAGACTCATTTGTTTGTTAAATTATAAACACTCACTTTATAGTTTGCTGTTTGAGAAAGATAATGTGCATCACTCACACAAGTAGCTACCAAGCTTGTTGCTAACAAAACCCAAATGTCAAATTCCACCTGAAAATTATGTTGCATAATGAATAAACCCCATATAATTGAATTATCAAATATTGTAGTGCCACTCATGGCAACCTGCTGCCTTTTCCATTATTCTGAATTAATTGAGAAAATCCCTGGCAGTAGTTAAAGCTTGTTTGTCCGGTAGCGACGAGTCTGAATTTAAATATGCTTACCATTTATGTTCCTAACAATCAGTGTTTCAATTTTTTCTTCACTCTGTTATAGTGTGACACAGTAGCTACAAAGCCATTGTGCTTTGCATGTTGTGTTGTTTTTTTCTGTGTAACTTTTGCCAGCCATCATTGCCAGGTTAGCCTTCACTTTCTGGATATGACTTTTGCTTGCAACAAAAAAAACTACTAGCTCTGCCCACTTTTCATTGTCGTGTGCATTTGCAAAAACCATCAGGCACCATGATGAAACCAGGTCTTATAAAGACTTGCTTCTGCTGCAGAGGAGAAGTTAATTTAGAGTTACCAGCCTCAAAAATCACCAATTAACAGCACCCTAGATTAGAGTTGTTATGGAGGCGATACAGAGCACATGTAGTAGACACATCTCAATATACTCACAGGATATACTTTCACTTAAATGGCAAATTAAAAATAGCCAACTCTATATTAAGCAATATCACATGGGAAAAAGTGCTATTGTGCTGGAATATCAGCACAATCATGACCGATATTGCTTTTATACAACAGTTGCACAAAATCAGATTTGTTTTCTTGCTTAAAGTGCCTTTGTGACTGGTTTTGAAAGTGGTTTTCGGGCAGGCAGTTGCCTCTTGTCCAATCAAATGCTCAGTAGGAACTAACTTTTGGAAATAACTGTAGTTATTCCATGTTTAGATTTCTGTTTCTTCCTGAGTCTGTAGTTTTAAGTTTGGGTCTGTATAACTTTGACTGTAAATGTAAAAAAAAAAAACCGAAATAGGACAATTACTTTAAATTAGTTTGTCATTTATTTTCAAGCAATTAAAATTTTTTATGGTAAACCCTCCACCCGCCTTCTCCTTCCTGTCTCAGGTTCGTGCCCCCATGCTGAACCCAGCTCTTGGTGTACATGAAACAGACCTGATGAAGGACGGTGCCACTCTGGTGAGCTTTATCTACCCGGCTCAAAACTTAGAGCTGATGGATCGCTTGGCCAAACGTAAGGCCACAGTGCTGGCCATGGACCAGGTTCCTCGCGTCACCATCGCTCAGGGCTACGATGCCCTTAGCTCCATGGCCAACATTGCTGGGTAAGTGTTTTTTTTTTTTTTTTTTTTTCCCTAGTCTTCTCTTTCAAAGGGCCTCTTTCACTACATGATAAGCTTTGAACAATGAAGTTGTACTGTCAGAAGCCCAAATTCATGTCAGCCAATCAGAAGCTCAAAACGGCAAAATATATTTAAATTTGACATGGATTATTTTGCATGTTTAGAGTTTGTGATTAATGGCCCTCTGCTTATTTGGGCAGATATAAAGCCGTAGTCTTGGCAGCGAATAACTTTGGCCGCTTCTTCACTGGTCAGATCACTGCTGCAGGAAAAGTTCCACCAGCGAAGGTAAGACTTTCTGTTCACCTGCTGTCTATGTGTATTCTTGTTTAATGGTATTTCACGTCCTGTTCTTTTGACTGTAAGGTGCTCATTATTGGAGGGGGTGTGGCCGGACTCGCTGCCGCAGGAACTGCTCGGGCCATGGGTGCCATCGTTAGAGGATTTGACACAAGGTACTAAACCATCTCAGTGGCTAGCCTCATACTGTATGATGTGCATTGCTTTCGGTTTATCTTAGTACCGTAATGTTTGATTTTCACATGTGATCAGCAATATAGGATCACAGTCAAGGCTGAATCAGCTACAGTCATAAGTAGGTACTACAAGTTCTTATTTTGTTGAGATGTTAATCAGCTTTAATGTCCCTGCAGAGCAAAAGTAGACATCGGTGTAGATTAGTCCAGTAGAGTTCATTGGGGTACGGGTTTTATCCGTTAATAATATAAAATATTTACGTTTATATTAAAATATAAACGTGCCATGAATGATGGGGTCAAGCATATTGTTTTAAAAGCAAGTCTCATTACATATATATATATATATATATATATATATATATATATATATACAGTGGTGTGAAAAACTATTTGCCCCCTTCCTGATTTCTTATTCTTTTGCATGTTTGTCACACTTAAATGTTTCTGCTCATCAAAAACCGTTAACTATTAGTCAAAGATAACATAATTGAACACAAAATGCAGTTTTTAAATGAAGATTATGTTATTAAGGGAGAAAAAAAACTCCAAATCTACATGGCCCTGTGTGAAAAAGTAATTGCCCCCCTTGTTAAAAAATAACTTAACTGTGGTTTATCACAGTTAAAAGTTCAATTTCTGTAGTCACCCCCAGGCCTGATTACTGCCACACCTGTTTCAATCAAAAAATCACTTAAATAGGAGCTACCTGACACAGAGAAGTAGACCAAAAGCACCTCAAAAGCTAGACATCATGCCAAGATCCAAAAAAATTCAGAAAAAAAATGAGAACAAAAGTAATTGAGATCTATCAGGCTGGTAAAGGTTATAAAGCCATTTCCAAAGCCTTGGGACTCCAGCGAACCACAGTGAGAGCCATTATCCACAAATGGCAAAAACATGGAACAGTGGTGAACCTTCCCAGGAGTGGCCGGCCGACCAAAATTACCCCAAGAGCGCAGAGACAACTCATCCGAGAGGCCACAAAAGACCCCAGGACAACATCTAAAGAACTGCAGGCCTCACTTGCCTCAATTAAGGTCAGTGTTCACGACTCCACCATAAGAAAGAGACTGGGCAAAAACGGCCTGCATGGCAGATTTCCAAGGCGCAAACCACTTAAGCAAAAAGAACATTAAGGCTCGTCTCAATTTTGCTAAAAAACATCTCAATGATTGCCAAGACTTTTGGGAAAATACCTTGTGGACCGACGAGACAAAAGTTGAACTTTTTGGAAGGTGCGTGTCCCGTTACATCTGGCGTAAAAGTAACACAGCATTTCAGAAAAAGAACACCATACCAACAGTAAATAATGGGGGTGGTAGTGTGATGGTCTGGGGTTGTTTTGCTGCTTCAGGACCTGAAAGGCTTGCTGTGATAGATGGAACCATGAATTCTACTGTCTACCAAAAAATCCTGAAGGAGAATGTCCGGCCATCTGTTCGTCAACTCAAGCTGAAGCGATCTTGGGTGCTGCAGCAGGACAATGACCCAAAACACACCAGCAAATCCACCTCTGAATGGCTGAAGAAAAACAAAATGAAGACTTTGGAGTGGCCCAGTCAAAGTCCTGACCTGAATCCTATTGAGATGTTGTGGCATGACCTTAAAAAGGCGGTTCATGCTAGAAAACTCTCAAATAAAGCTGAATTACAACAATTCTGCAAAGATGAGTGGGCCAAAATTCCTCCAGAGCGCTGTAAAAGACTCGTTGCAAGTTATCGCAAACACTTGATTGCAGTTATTGCTGCTAAGGGTGGCCCAATCAGTTATTAGGTTCAGGGGGCAATTACTTTTTCACACAGGGCCATGTAAGTTTGGATTTTTTTTTCTCCCTAAATAATAAAAACCATCATTTAAAAACTGCATTTTGTGTTTACTTGTGTTATCTTTGACTAATAGTTAAATGTGTTTGATGATCAGAAACATTTAAGTGTGACAAACATGCAAAAGAATAAGAAATCAGGAAGGGGACAAATAGTTTTTCACACCACTGTATATATATAAAAGCCAGAAGTAGTTTATCTACCATAAAAAAGCAAGAGAAGTGGTAGTATCTAATTAATAATGAATAATAAAGATTAATAAGTTTAGTAATTAGGGGAACCTTTTATACAAAGCTTCTCAAACGTTTTGGCAAATCATCCTGGTTGGTCATTATTATAGACATATAACATAGGACTATTGTTACTTTTAAGCATCGGATCACATTTCCATATGCTAAATTGATGTAATGTAACGCCAACATGTCAAACTCGTAAATCCATATACAGTAAATGAGCATGTTCTCTTTCAAGCATACGTTTCGGTGTCTCACTGAACGCCCCTTCCGCGTATTCCTCAGAAGCCACCCCCCGTATAAAGGGAGCAGCCCAACGTCACTTCGCTATTCAAAAACCTCTTCTCGCTTCACACCAGACGCCTATCTTTCGAAACGACTGGTCACCACACCGTCTTTCGCCTGGCTCCTTCAATTGACACTCCAGTCAAATCTGGGACCGTTCGAATCACTATGGCTGCAGCAACGCAGACCGCTAAAGCCAGGGAAGGAGGAGACGTGCGACTCTGCTTATGTGGGAACAAAATTTCGAGCAAAGACACCAGGTCTGCTCGGCCTGTCTTGGGCTGAAACATGCCCAACTAGCGCTCGACAACCCCGGTTCCTGCGAACACTGCGCACGCTTTACTGCGAAGAGCCTTTGTCGCAGGCTAGCACGTCAAGCTAGCCTGTCGGGCCTCGACCCTCTCCTTTCACCTAGCCCCACTCCAGCTGCCACTCCACAGGTATCCATCCCTGTAGAGCTGCCCAACACGACAGCCTTATTCTGGGGTAAACAGCTCGATGTCTGTGCCCCTCTGCCCAGTGTGCTCAGCACTGACGAGAAGGAAGGCACGCTCGACTTTGAGGAAGAGGGTCAGTCCGACTTTCTCCTATCTGAGGAAGAGGAGGATTTCAAGGACTCCCCTTTCCTCCCACCCGTGCACTCGCACAACCCCTTGCCGCGACGGGAACCGCTGAAGCTATGGACGGGGCACCCTTCCCGCTTCTTAGCGTTGACCTGCAGGATGTGTGCAAGCGCGCCGCAGAGAAGCTAAACATTCAGTGGCCGACCGTAGTAGCGGAGACTGCAAAGTCTCGCTATGAGGGCAAGAGGCTGCCGAGAGCAAAACGGGCGGCACGGCAGCTCCTTCCAGTCTTCCCAGAGCTCCTGGAGGAGCTTGCGGTGACCTGGAAGGACAAACCATTCACCAGTAAGGTGCCAGTGCAAGGGGGATCTGCACTCGATGTGGAGGGTATGGAAAAGGAAGGACTTTTCTGGATGCCCCCCATGGAACAGTTAGTGGCTGCGCACTTGCTCCCGAGACACACGACGGCTGCAAATCCATCGTTGCCGTCGAAAGTGGAGCCTTTCCAGTCGAACATGACAGAACGTGCATATAAAGCAGTCGCTCTCTGTGTCAGAGCTCTAAATGCGACCTTCTTTGCTGACCGCATACCAAGCGGAGCTGCAAGACGAAGCCTCGACCACACCAGGTCAGACCCAGTGGGAAGATATCTGTGTAGTGACAGATCTCTCTCTAAGGCTTCAGAGGTGCGCGGTGCAAGCCGCGGAAAAGGCAATGGCCACGATGGTCATTCAGGAGAGAGGACGGTGGCTCAACCTAGCAAATCTCTCCGACAGAAAAAAAAGAATCCATTTTGGATGCACCAGTGGTGGCAGACGGCATCTTCGGCTCGGCTCTAACCCTGATGCAGAAGAGATGCGAGGAGAAGAAGAGGGACGACGAGGCTTTACAGCTTTGTATGCCCAGGAAGGCGCAGTCGGCACCCCCCACATTCCTAGCGGTGTACATACATTAATGTGTCACAAGCACGTTTTATGTTCAAACCCCAATAAAGTTCTCACTGTACCCCCAAAAAATATCACAAAAAATATCTCCCCAAAATATGTTGCAAAACATGTCCTTAAAACACAGTATAACATCACCTCGGGGAGCTATCGCTCTCACAGAGGTGATGGAACACACAGACTCTGTCAAAACGCTACGTGCCCGCGCATGCGCAGTACAGACCATGGAACCGTTCGCGATTCAGCTGCAGATACTTTCTCGTTCCAAGGAAAGGGACTCAAACCCTCCGCCCAATACTAGATCTACGTGCGCTGAATGTATAACTAAGGAAATACAAGTTTAGAATGCTCACTCATTCTACACTCCTGCAAATAGTGCGCCAGGGAGATTGGTTCACATCAATCGATCTGAAGGACGCATATTTTCACATAAAGATATACCCACCACACAGGAAGTTTCTGAGATTTGCCTTCCTTGGTGTGGTCTACGAATATCTGGTGCTACCATTCGTCTTGTCCCTCAGCCCCAGGGTATTTATAAAATGTACAGAAGCGGCGCTGACTCCGCTCAGGGAAAAAGGCATTCGTCTCGCTACTTACATAGAGAACACACAGTGATACTTCTGGAGCATATACAGAAACTGGGGCTAAGATTAAACACAGAAAAGAGTGTTTTAATTCCCACACAATCCATAACGTATCTGGGACTGTTGCTGGACTCAGAGTTCAGAGCACGACTCTGGGCAGACAGGGTAAAAAGATTCACCTGCTGCATGACCCAGTTTCAGAGGGGAAACAAGGTTTCCTTTCGTACATGCCTCAGATTATTAGGACTGATGGCTTCAGCCCTGATAGTTATCCCCTTAGGGAGACTACATATGAGGGAATTTCAACGCTGGGTAGCGTCTCAGGGGCTGGACCCGGTACGTCACTTACGGAGAAGGGTAAGAGTGACATCAGAGGCAGTTCTAGCACTGCGCCATGGAAACACCCGAATTTCCTGATTCAGGGGGTAGCCATGGGTGTAGTTCGACACAGAAAAATAATAACAACGGACGCGTCGCTGTCTGGTTGGGGGGGCATTTACGAGGGCAGAATAGTGAATGGGAGATGGGGTCAGCATATGACCAATCTTCACATAAACTATCTGGAAATGCTAGCTGTCTTTCTAACACTAAAGCATTTTCTTCCTTTTCTGAGAGGAAAACATGTTCTCGTGAGAATGGACAACACTACAGTTGTAGCTTACATAAATCGTCAGGGGGGCCTCAGATCACTTCTTCTGCACACGTTAGCACGCAGACTGATCTTATGGGGCAGTGTCAACCTTCTATCTTTGAGAGCGACACACGTACAGGGTGTGATAAATCGGGGTGCGGATCTGCTGTCCAGGGGAAATCCCCTCTATGGGGAGTGGAAACTGAACAGCGAAGTGGTCGAACAGATCTGGAGCATATACGGCAGAGCGACAGTGGATCTGTTCGCGTCCCAAGACAATGCCGAATGTCACCTGTTCTTTTTCCTGAAGCTAGCACACGAGTGGCCTCGCACTCTTCTATAAGCGTTCCCACCGATTAGTGCTGATATCACCAACTCTCTGCAGAGTAAGGGAGGAAGGTATGAAACTAATACTAATAGCTCCGAGATGGCCGGGGAAACGCTGGCTTGCGGAGATTATACATACGCTGTACAACGAACCGTGGTCTTTCCCGCAGCGCAGAGACCTTCAAGAGTAGGGGGAGATCTTCCATCCTCATCCGACTGGCACTATGGGCCTGGCCTGTGAGTGGTCCAATTTAAGTAAGACTGGTCTGCCTGACAGTGTCATCAAAACCATACAGAATGCCAGAGCAGCATCAACTAGGTCTCTTTATGACTGCAAATGGAATGTGTTTGAGCGCTGGTGCGCAACTAGACACGAGATTCCTTTTCAGTGTTCAGTGGCAGTGGTTCTTTTATTTCTTTAGGAAATGATAGATCAAGGCAAGGCGTTCTGAACCATAAAAGTGTTTCTGGCTGCTATATCTGCTTGTCACATTGGTTTTGATAATAAAACAGTGGGGCAACATCCTTTGATATGCAGATTCATGAAGGGCGCGCGCCGCGCCCTGCCGGTTTCAAAACCACTTACCCCACCATGGGATTTGGGATTGGTGCCTGATGCATTGTTTATGTCCCCATTTGAACTGCTAGACAAGGTTGATTTCAAGGCACTGTCTTTCAAGACTGCACTATTAATAGCTTTGGTCTCAGCGAAGCGCGTGAGTGAGATTCATGCGTTTTCTGTGCATTCAGCATGCTTGCAGTTCATGTCCGGGGATGCAGGAGTAGTTATGAAACCTAACCCGGCATTTATGCCTAAAGTCATTAATGCTATAAACCCTCTCGAGCTAAGGGCCTTCCATCCACCTCCTTTTGCTTCATCAGAGCAGCAAAAGTTAAATACGCTGTGCCCAGTGCGCACTTTACGCATCTATACAGAGCAGACCAGAGGTTTAAGGGAGAGCGATCAGCTGTTTGTTTCTTGGATGAAACCTCGTGCAGGGAAGCTGATCACTAAGCAGAGTTTATCGCATTGGATAGTGGAGGCGATTTCGTTGGTTTCCAGTAAAGGTCTCGAACCCCCAACTGGTGGAATAATTCTTGAATTACTTTTTTTAAGGTATAAGTTGCTCTTTAATAGTTATCTTTATTGATTTAATGGGGATTCAATTCAATTTTATTTATATAGCGCTTTTAACAATGGTCATTGTCTCAAAGCAGCTTCACAAAAATTAAAGAAATTCATTAAAAAATTATAATTAAATAAATAAAATTATAATAAAAAAATTATATATATATATATATATATATATGAAATAAAATAATAATAAATTGTGTATGTATGAGAAAAATGTGTCTAGATAATAATGAGATGAATTAATGAAATTTCTCTGATAAGCAAGCCAAGGGTGACTGCGATAGTGGCAAGGAAAAACTCCCTGAGATGGCAATAGGAAGAAACCTTGAGAGGAACCAGGCTCAACAGGGAACCCATCCTTATTTGGGTGATTACAGATAGAGATGATATAACACCATGTGTGTTATGCAGCTGAATGTACAGTACAATATAACAGAAATTCTTTAAATTAACATGAAGTCCAGATATTGTTCATGTGGGTCCAGAGCTTGTTTTTCTGAGTGTTTTGACAATCCCGAACAAATTCAGCACATAAACCGCTTGACTTTGCGTTTAAAATTTAATGCGTCAAAGTAACCCTTAATTTAAATAGTTTTCTTTTTTTTGCACCTCCTGTACTTTGCCACTAGATGGCAGTGCTCTCACGGCTGTGGAGAAGCTCAGTCTGTTTTTTTTTTTTTTTTTTGGTCTCTAGTTCACCTGCTTGTCAGGAAAGAGTGATGTGATTTGAATGAAAAAAACTGAAATGCTCCTACCACTATATTTGTTAACAATTTGTTTGAAAAATTGAGCCTAGTGGTTATTTGGGTTCTTGATGTTTAACCTAACACACTCCTGCAGAGCTGCAGCCTTGGAGCAGTTTAAGTCACTGGGGGCCGAGCCATTGGAGGTGAACGTGAAGGAGTCTGGGGAAGGTCAGGGAGGTTACGCTAAAGAGATGTCCAAGGAGTTCATCGAGGCTGAGATGAAGCTATTCGCCAAGCAGTGTTTGGATATCGACATCCTCATCAGCACCGCTCTAATCCCGGGTAAGCCTACGCACCTGTTCCCTAAAGTCACTGATCATACTGTTTTTGTTAGTTCTTAAAATGTATTTTTGTCAGTTTATCGAAATCTTTTATGCTTTTACTGAATATTGTGCATATTATATCAATATGTTTAAAAATGTCACATTTTTCTTAACTGATAGTCGAACAATTAATAACTGATTAGAATAGTTCTAGTGACACACTCCATTTTTTTCTCATACACTGATTTATTTGTTTAAACCCGCCACAGTATCAACACTGACGTAATGAATTGTTTTTTATTGTGAATATATAAAATCTTCTTTAATTGTGTCCAGTGTTAATTCTGTCAGCCTCTTTCACACACGAACATACAGACCTGTCTGTGAAAGACTCCGGCCCTCTTTTCACACACCTTGCTTGTGCACATGAAGCGCTTTTGAAGCGCTTATGAACATACAGACGGTTCATGTTTTTAAGCAACAGAACTCAATCCAATGTTCATGAAAGGAATCGCGGAGACTTGACTCTTCAGATGCATCACATGTGCATGGGGCCTTGGATATACCAATAGTCTGTTTTGGTTTAATTTTAAGTTTATATAAAAAGATATTATGGAGATTATGTGTTGTGGTCTAGGAAAACCTTTTATTGAAGGGTTTTTTTAAAACTGTTTCGATTTTTTTTATGCCTCTTTGCTTTTGGTTAAGATACAGAACATGTAAAAGTAGTTATGCACCAATATCACTTTTTGTTAGACAGTGAATAGGAACAAGTACTTTCATTTTGGTACTTGCTTATACTGAGTACCAGTACCTGGTGTTGTCCCAGAGCACAATGTTAGCAATCTTTTTTAAGAATGCCCTCGTCTGAAGCGTATAATCAAATACATCTGCTATAGCATTATTAACTCCATTGTGCAGTTAAACTGAAAAACATTGATCTTACACTGCTGTAGCAAATAGCAATGATTGAGGCTGAAATGTCCTGCAACATTCTGCAAGTGTAGTTGTATACCAATATAGTGATTTCCATTTAATTCATGCGCATATAAATGTATAATAATCATAACCCATGTTCTCTTTTCAGAGCTGAAGTTTATAAAACCATTGCCCATTTGTGTTTAGCAAGCATTATAAATAATAGTATTTTGCTCTGTTTTGTTACGCACAAATTCAGTAAAAACAGATGTGGTGCTGCCTAGCAAGCAAGGTATGAACCAAGGCTGCGTTCATATTGCAGGCCCCATTGTTCAATTTCAGTTTTGAAATTTTTTTTAAGAGATCGGATTTGCATTTCATGATGGTTCACGTTCATAATTACATAGTGACTTTTATCTGACTCTAATGTCGACGAGTCTGTGCAGGTTATGTCTTTGCTCACACCATCTTGGTTAAAACACATCATATTTGTGTGCCTGGCCATTCATTTTAAACGATATATGTGCTGATCTTCACTCTTATTCCTACCAATTTCTATCATGGGCGGAAAGATAGTTTTGCTCCATCCTTTCCTGTATGTTTTCAACATTAAAATGCGCTTCCCACAAGTGAGAAGGATGAGAGTTGCTTTTGTCATTTGCGGCTAAATAAACATGTGGCTCTGTGGTATCTTGAGCTGTGACTCATGGGTACACTGGTGGTTTGATTTTGTTTGTTTTTTGAATATTGCGAATTTCAATTTTATTAGTAGCACTAACTATGTATGTATATATATAAATTAATTTGTTAATTTTTACGTCCTTTACAAGGAGATAATCTTATTTTCCTCCCAAGATTCTGCTCCACACTCCAATCCAGTAGGTAGTGCTGCTGCACTAGCCACTTATAAACTCAAAAGAATAAGCGATACTTGAGAGAATTTCCAGATAAAGCTTTTCTTATGAAATTTGTTAATTTAAACCATCAACTGTTAAGACAACGGACAAAAGACTCTTTTTGACAAAATTTCGTAATCAATAAAAGGCCTTAGATCAGTGTAGTAGGAATAGAATCGGAATAGTTTTACAAGTGTGAGCAAAAGAGCACAGTATTGATCTGACACACCATACTGGTATCACTTTCTGTGCATCCCAGTGTAGTGCAAAAGCTTCCTTCCCCTCTTTTTGATTTCCAGTTGTGTTCAACCTCATTTAAGTGTAGAATCTGACTAACGGACTAATTCACACAGCTCCACTATTAGCAGGTAGTGGATTTTTCCTTTAAATGGAAAATGCATTTATATGTATCTTTTAATATGATGATAATTAATAATAACTCTAATATGTACTTTAAAACCTTCTAAGTCGACAAAGATGTAATTCAAATAGGATCAACATACACAGAAATAAATATTCTTAAATTACAGCTCCTGGAAAACCTGGAAAAACCCGGCTACAGTCATTTAAGATCACCCATAAATTTTATTCCTAAAATAAGAAATGAGTTTCATTTTAAAGCCAAGAACCAATTTGCATGTCCTTTCTGTTTCATTTCGAAATAAAAAAAAAGACAGAAGGCGTGGTGTGGTGTAAAACCCCCTTGCGTCTTTCAGCCACATGGCGGAGAGGAAGATCATTCATCTGGAGCACAAATGAATTTCCAACATCTTGAACCTGTTGTAAACTTGCCCAAATATTGAAATTAAAGATGCTCGTTTAATGTTTTTGATTATGCTCTTTAAAGATTTGGAAGATTTTTGCAGCTTTCCTCCTGATTGTTCCTGTTCTGTAAAAATGAGCCAAATACACACAGATTGATGATTTTTAAACAGAACAGTTGTTAGGAAAAATAAGAAAAAGACATTTACTTTCAGTTAAAGTAGACTGTGCATGCAGTTGGAAAAAATAATTACGAGGATTTTTTAAGTCAAATCAGGACTTTATAATAGTACAACTTAATTTTATTAGCCTATAAAATCCCTTGCTAGTGCTTGGATTCCATCAAGATAGAAAGTTTCTTCAGTATGCTATAGCTATGATCAGGCTACCTGCTTCACATCTGAAATGTTCACATCTTTAATTGTCCAGATATAAGAAAATAACTTTGTTGAGATTCATTCACAGACATAAAGAGCTTTTTAAAAATATTTGCACCATTCAAATGTTTTACTGCGACTAAGAGTTTCATCACAGTATTATGCTTCTGTAAATTTCACTCGGGTTTTTGCTTTCATCAAGTCCCAGTTTGAGTTTAACATTGTGTAAATTTCAGCTTTAAACTGATATAAAGTTTAATTTTTATTGCTTGATGTCTAGTTTGTTTCAGCAATTATATTGCAGTGTTTTATATGGTAAGCTATAGCAATGTTTTTCAACTCTTCCAAGTTTTCTGTAACTGCTAGGCAGGCAAAGTTAACTTTTTAATACAGTATCACATACTGTATGTATTGGGTTTAGAACTGGCCTAACTTACTGTATTGCACGTTCGTGTGTTATCCATGCTCATTTTTATTTGTAACATTTGTTTAATGTTCAGGTCGTAAGGCTCCGGTGCTTATCTCGAAGGAGATGGTGGAGACCATGAAGGACGGCTCGGTGGTGGTTGATCTGGCTGCTGAGGCAGGGGGCAACATCGAGACCACAGTCCCTGGACAGCTCACAGTTCACAAAGTAAGTTTGGTTTTAAATAACTATCTGACTTGAATATATTTAAAGAGAATCATGTAGGGATTCCAAACATCATTAAGATTGATATTGGATTTTTTAAGACAAAAATGAAGCCAGGCCAAATCAGATGGTGGTGGTGATGCCACTTCAGAGGCGCGACAAGAGTTTAAACATGATTCATCACACTGATTGATGTAGTGTGTTGCATTGTTCTGAAGCTATGCTTTGAAAATGGGATTTTATTTGTGTCTTTCAGGGCGTTACCCATATTGGTTTCACAGATCTTCCCAGTCGCCTTCCAACTCAGTCCAGTACCTTGTACTCTAACAACATCACCAAGCTCATCCGTGCAATCAGCCCAGACAAGGAGAACTTCCACTTTGACGTGAAGGAGGTCTTTGATTACGGAACGATGGACCATGTCATCCGGGGATCAATTGTCATGCAGGTACTGGGAACGTGCTTTGTGATTCACTCCAGCTGGGATCCGAGAAGGTCTTAGCATCGTGGTCATGATCCCCTTTCAAGTGAACACGAGAAGTAATAAAAAACAAACAAACAAAAAATTATTCAACTCTGATTTGACACAAGTCAAGCAAAACAAAGTTTAAAAAACAAGTTAACCAAGAAAATAATTTAAAATCTGATTCAGGTTTAGCCAATGGCCTAATAGGTGGGAAAGTGCTCATGGGTGTGTAGATTTGCTTTAGAAAAGTAGAACTGGTTCAGGTCATGTTGCAATTCCTCTTTATCCTCTGTTTGTCTCTATCTGTCTGCAGGATGGAAAAGTGCTTTTCCCTGCACCACAGCCCAACAACATCCCCGTGGCAGCACCTCCCAAACTCAAAACTGTGCAGGAGCTACAAAAGGAAAAGGCTGCTGCTGTCTCGCCCTTTACAGCCACATTCACCACTGCTGGAGCCTACACTGGAGGTAAAGCCCAAGCGCAGATCCCCTCATCCCTCATTCCTCTTTTCTTTAGCAGGCTGTCGGGGTGGTCCTGGGTTTATAAACTTTCTTCATTTTTAAACATAAGCAAAGACTTTTTCTCTGCTCTAAAATCTTTCAAATATTTTTTTATGTTCCATCTTTCTTTTCTTTTTTTTTCTTTTTTGTTATAGTCTCTTGTTCATGCTGCCTGCTAATCTTGGAAGAGATTGAGTTATTTTCCTCTGTATTAGCGCTCGGGGTGCGATAACCCCTAAAATCCAAACAAATGGATTCTATTGGTTGCAGTTGTGTGGGCAGAGGTAGTATCTGGCCAAGGATAAAAGTGCACACTTCCTTGCTCAGGCGACCCGTAACAGTCGCTGATAAAAAGACATTCAAATTCATCTTCCTGCTCTTTTAGTGTTTGTGTAATCAGCTTGCTATCAGGACAGACCTCGGTTCAGGAATTAGAATTTGACATTTAATTATCCAGCTGCTTTGTCTTTTTCTGTCTCACCTACAGACAGAAACACATTTACATACACATACATGGGACCATCTGAGTCTCTTCCCTTCTAAATGCCAGCTGGGCATACTGTAATAAAAGAGGGAAGGGAAGGCAGCCCCTCAAAGCCACGCTCTCCCTGAGTGCTGTAGGGGAGTTCCTTCACACGTCCTGTTTCTGCCATGCTGTGGTTCACCAGTATCCTGCATTGTGGGTGGTACATAAGAGTTTTGAAGGATTATAATTATACAATTGTTTTAAAATTAAGTTGTAGTTAAGTATATGATGTATAATTATATAAATGTTTTTTTCTAAAGACAGAAATATTTTTATAACAGCTCAATAATAAATTAATAAAATGAGAAAAATCAATGACAAAATTTGTACTAAATAACACATGCCTAGGATGGATTTTTGCACAGTATATCTTTACATTGTTAATGAGAATAAGGGTGTAATGATGTTCCCTGACAAGTAAAACATGACGTTGATTCGGTCATTTTATATCATTGTTGTAATGGAAATATTAACTAAAGTGTGTGTTTTTGGCTTTTCAGGTCTTGCCACTTTGCTTGGACTCGGGCTCTTTGCACCCAACGCTGCTTTCACTCAAATGGTCACTACCTTTGGCCTGGCAGGAATTGTGGGATATCATACTGTATGGGGGGTCACACCTGCCCTCCACTCTCCTCTCATGTCTGTGACAAATGCCATCTCTGGTGAGTGAACAAGCCGTGGACTGTAAACTTTTCATATGTGCAAATTAAAAGCAGGATTTTCCTAAATCTGTACCATTGCATCTGCATGATAAAGCCTTCAGAGTGCATTCTGAAATCAAAATAAGTGTTTCAATTTGTCATTTAGTGCAAGATATCATTATCAGAGGAATTTTAGACAATAAAATAAAAATCGTTTAAGATTTGATTTAGTAGTTTGTCACTTATGGAAAAAAATAACTTTTGTTAATTTTATATAAGTTTATATTTGTATAAGTCCCACCCAATCCAGAGTGTACAGTAGCAGCTCGTTAGCATCAAACATGGTTTATTGGGGCATTTTTGATTGCGTGTCTTTCCACACACTACTGCCTGTTCCAAACATTGCTTGCTTGAGAGTAAATAGTTTATTCATTTGCAAGAGGGTGGAATTTGAACAAGTTGGTGGAGAAGTGTTTTACCAACGTAGGGCTGTTTCATGGGAATTCCGTTGAATGAAGAACATAACGTTCTGTTTTTATACACCATTTAGGCTTCACCGTTAGCAATAATAATTTATCTACCACTCATGAGTGATGAGTCAGTCGCTCCCCGGTGATGGCCCTTGCAGCTTTCCATCACGAGCAGTACAGCTGACTGTCAACCTCAAACCCAAATGCCGTAACTCCAGAAACACATGGCATCTCGTTGTTCAGTATACAATCCTAGGTAAAATATGTACACCGTGCCATAAAAGATCAACTCCATTAGGTCTAAGGAGTTTTGTTTTTAAGCTGAATCACGAGTTAAAGAAGAAGGACCTAGCATAAGCCTAAGTAGACATGATTACCCATTGCAGGATGTCTCCTGCAGCCAGGACGCTTTGTTGAGCTCATTCCTTGTTTCTCTTGGCTAGCCGAGGGACTCGGAAACGTTTCATTCTTTTAACGAGTCCTTGGTGGCCCACATTAAAGAGCCTTCAAGCTGTAAACTGCTGAATGAGACCACGCAAGCATCTACTGAAGCAATTAGCTCTTTCGACCCACTGCACAGCTCCTGTGAAATCGCTTATTACTTTCTCACATCACCTCCCCCTTTCTTCAATTGTCTCCTTGGCACATTGTGCGCTCTGTAGCTGTTCTTCTCTACATACCTGGAAAATGGCATGAGCCCAAAGTGGTCCTTTGAATTGGAGCAAATGAGACATTAGAACACCTGTAAGGAATTTATGTTTTGCCTGTGGAAGTGTACGAGCGACACGCCGTAGGATGAATGGCAGTGTTCCATTTGACCAGAATAGAGTTTTTCGGCAGACCCTTTAATCTACCTGAGACAAGTAAAATAAGGATGACCCAATGTCTCGGGCCCTCAAAATGACCTTTTGGAATGTCTCAAGAATGTGTCAGGATGAGTCCCGGAGCCATGTGAAACTACAGGATGATGAAGCGCTGCTGTATTAAATGGCTTGACCATATCTTGGCTGGTGCTGGAATGACCATGTTGTCGTAGCTAATGATGCCTTGTAGATGTTTGTGAAGGAAACTTCATCCAGGCATTGAGTGCTTCATCTGCGCTACGGTTTCAAATCAGTTTTTTCAAAAAAAAAATTCCCCCCTTGGAGTGTGTCCTCAAATACGTTTCCCTTTCATCAAAGGTTTTATTACAGATGTCCGGAGGTGTGTGTGTATGAGCGTGGATGCGTGCCTGTGTAGGTTTACAGTTCGTCTGCAGCGTTTCCTGCAGCATGGAGGTAGCGTGCGTTCGGGTTCCGTGCGCCGGCCTGCGATCAATTGTTCCTCTGGAATTACAAAGTGAGAGGAAATGCTCAACAACCGTTGCACACTTCATTGACTCAAGAGACCCCCTGACCACCTAAAGGCCACTTTAGGGTTTTTGGTCAGTCAGCAGTCCCTCCAACCACAGAAGCATTTGAAAACGATTAAAGAGGTGATGCTTATCAAGAGTCCAGCCCCAGGAGGCATGTCAACTCGATCACTTGGGTTGTTTAAGGTTGTTAAGTTGTTTTGAACGTGGTTCATTCTTAAGTCACAGACTGAAACGTAAAAAAAAAAAATGGAAATATGCAGATTTACTTATGAAGTGTAGCGAATCGGATGCGCGTTTTATTTGACCCCTCGAGGGGTCGTATTTTTTTTCTCTCTGCTGTCCTGTTTCCTTCCTCTGCAATCTCTTTGATCCTGTGTGTGTGTGTGTGTGTGTGTGTGTGTGTGTATAGGTCTGACTGCCGTCGGTGGGCTCTCGCTGATGGGTGGAGGATATGCCCCGACCAACACGGCAGAATCCCTGGCTGTACTCGCAGCCTTCATCTCCTCCGTCAACATTGCTGGTGAGAAAAAAAAACTCGCCTCACGCTTCTGATTATGTGCTTAGAAAACGCATAAGACTCTGTTTAGAGACGGGTTTGCTTTCAAGTAACTTTAGAAAACTCCAAATGAATTTACACCCAGACACCCTCACAGATTTTCAGCTTCGATGACAACAGCGGAAAAATCAGGGAAAACATTTAGCGGGACTGGTTTCTATCTTGCATGACTGAGGAGGTAGAAAGACCGAGATTAGAGCCATGTCAATGTGAAATTTCCACTGATCACATCCCTGATTTGAGTATCTTAATGATGTACACATGTATGTCATGTTAAACATTCCAGCAGTACGAGCTAGTTTTAAGGGTGCTGCCATGCAAGATTTGCTTGATCATTAAAAGGTCACTTGAGCAACAATTTTAAGCCTGTACTTTTACGGCTTCAGTAACTTGACCAAAAAAAAAAAAAAGCCTCATCACTCTGACACACCTTCTTTTTAACTTTGTCTGCAATTAATTGTTGAGCTTTAAACTCTGTACTGTATTTAGTTTGCTTTTGGTGGCAGATGATAGAAAAGTCTGGGTGCCTCCTGGAGTGATTTTACCCTGAATAATTTATAGGCGGTAAAATCTTTCCAGATGTTTGCATTGGCTGTCCATAAAAACATTGAAGCTTATGGCAGATTCAGACAGCACTAAAATCCCAGAGATACTTTGGTATTATCAACAATAACCGCATCACTCTATCTCCTCATGTAAAACTAATTCAGTTTGAGTCACGTTATCATTAGAGGACGAATTAGCTAAGGGCTATGACAAACAATGCACTGGGCCCATTAAATAATTAAATATAATGCATTTGATTAGGATTTGGGGGGATGGGGTCTTGGGGACATATGGGAATAGGAGGGGAGACGAATTTGCATGGACTCCTCCAGCTTGATGCACTCGTTTTCAGTGAAGACCCTTTTCCTGTATTCTGACGGGCTAGAAAAATGCACTTGCACAAAGGGGCAGGAGCTCATTGCATTTAAAGTTACAGACATGAAAACAGTTCACTTTAAACATTTGCGAAACAGAATAAATTTCAGGAAAATTTAAGTTCTTGGGGAGTCTAATATGACACCTTCAGTTAATGTTACTTTCGAAATGCTAGCTTATTAGAATAAACGCATTTGTATAAATCCAACTGCACTACTCTAGCACCTTCTTTTATATAAAATTTATTCACACCTTCTGACCAATCAGGATCTAGAATTCAGCAGTGGTCAGAGGTAAAGTAAAATAAGCTATTGGTATGGATCTGGTGGAATTTAACTGCAGGTTTGGGTATGTAACAGGAAGAATGCCATTTCTTATTGGTTACTGCCACTGTCACTGTCTCACCTCTGACTGACCCGAACCTGGTGCTCATTAGACGAGGTGCAACTTCCACTGCCTGCAAGCGTGAAGGGAGTTGGGGTGGGAGGATTCAGACTGAGCTCACACCTGATGCAGGAAATATGAGAGTCTATGTTTGTGCTTCAAAGAGCCCTGGCCGTGTTGTAAATCACTTTCGGAGCCCTTTTTAAAACCGGTGGGTAGCCAGAATATGCCAAATACCTAATCCAATATGGCTTTCCACTGGGAAATGTCCTGGTGGAAAGCCATATTGTGCCGCCGCAGAGACACGAGTCTGGATTTAAAGGAACATTTACTGACCGTTTCCCAGCATGTTTTGTCACTCTCTGCCTTAACGACTTATTACTCTGTCTGATGTCTGTTCTGTTTATGTTCCAGCTCGCATAAAGTGTCTGAATTTCTATATTTATTTTGTCTAAGCGCAGGTGTTTAATTTCAGCTTAAAGGTGGATTTTTTTCCTCCAAGCTTTCATACTTTACACAGAGTTTCATTCCACAGTCAAAGCCACAAGCCATAAACCATCAAAGCAAGAAGTGCAAACATTCTTTGCTCCACCTTTTCCCCTCCTCTCCTAAATTTTTATTGTTACAAGTGCTCGCAAAGGGAAAAAATAACAATGCCCTTTCCAAATCACTTTTAGTAAAAAGTCCTGGAATTTATTGCAGTACTTTTTTTTTTATTAATGACCACCACGATTTTTGCTTGGTCCTTTCTTCACTTTTATAATGCGTGTGTATTTGTTAATGATGCTTTCATTTGAATAGCAAAAACCTTTCTAAGTAAATTATCATTATTATTATTATTTAATTTAAGACCATTTTGCCTGAATTGACTAAACCCTCTACATCTTTAACAAATTGTTTAATGAAAGAAACACTATGATAAGGATTTTTCTTTCAAAATGTGAGTCATGTATCATGCTTTGTTTTTCTACGCCAGGATAAGAAGCAGGATAACATGAGCCAGCATCATACAAACACTGTACAATGTCTGACTATGTGTGTATGTGTAAGTGCATATCTACTTCACTTCAGGTGGTTTTCTGGTCACTCAGCGGATGTTGGATATGTTCAAGCGGCCCACTGACCCCCCGGAGTATAACTACCTGTACCTTCTCCCAGCTGGTGCCTTTGTGGGAGGCTATGGAGCATCTCTGTACAGCGGTTACAACATAGAGCAGGTGAGATTAGTCCCAAGGCAGAGCTTGAACTTGACCTTAAATTTTTATATATATATATATATATATATATATATATATATATATATATGTGTGTGTGTGTGTGTATGTACTGTACATGTGTATGTACTGTATGTGTGTGTGTATATACAGTGGGGGAAATAAGTATTTGATCCCCTGCAGATTTTCTGAGTTTGCCTGCTTACAAAGAAATGAAGGGTTTATACTTTTTATCATAGGTTTATAGGTTTATGGTACAGGATAGAGACAGAATATCAAGCAAAAATCCAGAAAAAGCACCCAATACAAATGTTATAAATTAATTTGCATTTCAGTGAGGGAAATAAGTATTCCCAAGCAACCAACAATAATTCGGGCTCCCACAGACTGGTTATGTGCTCATATGGTACACATATTAATTTAAGAAGGAGCTCCTAACAACAACGCGTAATGTGTATAGAAGCCACCTGACCACAGAATCTCTATCTTCTGTTCAAATCTCATCACTATTGGCAAGATCAAACAGGTGTTAAAGGAAGTCAGGGACAAGTCTGTAGACCCGCACAAGGCTTCAATGGGCTACAAGACCATGAGCTAGAAGCTTGGTGTAAAGGAGACAGCTTTTGGAGTGATTATTTGCAAATAGAAGAAATACAAAGTAAGCATCAATCACCCTCAGTCTGGAGTTCCATGCAAGATTTCACCTCATGGGGTAAAAATAATCATGAGAAAAATGAGGGATCAGTGCAGGACTACAAGGGAGGATCTTGTGAATGATCTCAAGGCGGTTTGGACCACAGTCACCAAACAAAACATTGGTAACATGATATGCCGCCAAGAATTGAATCAGTGCAGCAAGGTCCCCCTAATCAAGAATGCACATGTACAGGCCCATATAAAGTTTGCCAATGAACAGAAGGATTGGGATAAAGTGAGACCAAAATTGAGCTCTTTGGCATCAACTTGACACACTGTTTTTGGAGGAAAAAAAAAATGCTGACTATGACCCCAAGAACACCATTCCAACAGTCAAGCACGGAGGTGGAAACATCATGCTTGAGGGCTGGTTTCATTCTAAAGGTACAGACTGACTTTGTTGCATTAAGGGGTTAATGGACGGGCGATGTATTGTAACACTTGGATGAGAACCTCCTGAAGATTGGTCATGGATGGGTCTTCCAGTGTGACAATGACCCAAAACATACTGCCAAGGCAACACAGAAGTGGCTCAAGAAGAATCACATTAAGGTCATAGAGTGGCCTAGCCAGTCTTCAGACCATAATCCTATAGAAAATTTATGGAGTGAGCTGAAACTTTGAGTTGCCAAGCAGCAGGCGAGAAATCTTAAGAAGTAAGAGAAAATCTGTAAAGAATAGTGGATCAAAATGCGTCCTGAGATGTGTGCAAACCTGGTAACAAACTACAAGAAAAGTCTTACCTCTGTGATTGCAAACAAGTGTTTCTCCAGCATGTACTAAGTCATGTTTCACTTGAGGATCAAATACTTATTTTCCTCCATGACATTCAAATTGATTTATAACATTTGTATTGTGTGCTTTTTCTGGATTTTTTTCTTGCATGGCTCTCATGTGTCAGAAACAAGCTCATGGTTGACTTGCACAGGCACACCTGGTTATGACCAAGCTGACACCATGACAGTAAAGTGGAGTGCTAAGTCGTGAAACAAAGTGGCACCTAGTGAAGGCTTTGGGATGGCCATGGCATTGTAATTGATTTAGATACGTTCGAAAATAAGTGTCCACGTCGAGTACTAAGGGTTCCTGTTGGATTGCTTGTTTAACCACTGAGACCATCTGTAAACAAAAACACTTGGCTGTCATTGTGCCAATTTGCTATTTTGGACACATGAGGAGCTATCTGCCCTAGTGGTAGCACCAGTAACTGGCAGTGTAGGAGGACGAAAGAAACTGTCTTTGTTGTAGATAGTTAGATGATATTACATAGTGGACTAATCTGAAAAGGACTTTTTTTAATTACCTTAAAGTCTATGGTCTCCCATCTTCTTGTTATTGATGATTGACTACATCTGGTGTTATCCCAGTGGCTTTGTTTGATCCCACTTATTGGATTGACCAACAAATGGTACAATGGAAAGTCAAATGAGCTCAAAACAGATTTGAGGAAGAGGACGGTAGATTCACAAATATCAGGCACATATCTTGGATCACGTAAGAGGTGAAAGTACCGGAGGTCTGCTAGAAGACCTAAACTGTCCCATTCATTTGAGAGGAAATTAGTCAGACAATCAGAAGCAACCAAGGAATATAATATAATATATATATAATGAGCATAAGTAGCAGTCACATTTCAATATCAACTGTTCAAAGGAGATTAATTCATATGTTGGATGACTTCAGTATTTTTTTTACAATGTAAATAGAAATTAAAATCAGGAAAGACCATGGAATTAAAAACTTTGGACTGGTAGCGTGTGTGTGTGTGTGTATGTATGTGTGTATATATATTATATATATATATATATATATATATATATAAAACTAGCCACTTGTTAATATAGATGCTTGTAACTTTGAAAAAGATTTTTGGACAGTAAAGATGCTGGGTTTCATTACTGCATCGCATTTAAGGTAACTTGAGCTCAAAAGACATCGCATTTGTTCAATTTGATCAAGGTAATAATCAGCAAGTTGGAAAAAAGTACACTTTGATTTCCATTCACTGCTATTAACCAAGTAGTTATCTCTGACATTTCCTCTTCTTGCTCTTTGCTTAGATGATGTACCTGGGCTCTGGCCTATGCTGTGTTGGGGCATTGGGAGGTCTGTCCAGCCAGTCCACGGCGCGTCTGGGTAACGCCCTGGGTATGATTGGAGTCGCTGGTGGAGTGGCTGCAACTCTGGGCATCCTGAAGCCCTCCCCCGAGCTTCTGGGCCAGATGAGTGCTGCCATGGCTGTGGGTGGTACAGCCGGTGAGTGAAATACTGTGTGTGTGTGTGTGTTTGGTGCAATGCTGTAAAAACAGACATACTTGGATCACACGTTTCTTTGAAGTCTTTAAACACCCACGTAATGTGTGTCAATGTGTAAACGGGTGAGTCAGTAAGCTGCCTGTGAGCACAGGTAATGGTCATCGGGTCATGAGTCATACGCGGCATAGCAGCGGTGTCTTTTGTTGCCAGTCACATCCAATCTAAATTGCTAATTATTCCTGGAAACCTGCTGGAATGAAGTTGAAGCAGTCCCGTGCAGTGCCTGCACAGTTCCAGATGCTAATTTAAACCTCCAGGTCTTTGCCAGCCTTAAAAACACATACACACACACCTCGAACCTGTCGTGACTGTGTTTCCCAGCAAAGCTAAAATTATTAATTTTTTTTAACTCTTACAGGTTTGACCATCGCCAAGAAGATCCAGATTTCAGATCTGCCTCAACTTGTGGCTGCCTTTCACAGTCTGGTTGGTTTGGCTGCTGTGCTTACCTGTGTGGCCGAGTACATGGTGGAGTATCCGCACTTTGCCACGGACCCTGCTGCAAACCTCACAAAGATTATTGCGTACCTGGGTACCTACATCGGTGGCGTCACCTTCAGTGGTTCCCTAGTCGCATACGGCAAACTGCAAGGTAAATGCCTATTTCTATCTGGTCAACCTTTTTTATTTATTTATTTATTTTTTTTAACTCATGTTTCAAAGTAATCTTTAGCACACTTTTTACTGTAAGGTTATTGCCGTTGACACTTACAAGAGTGGAGCCTAATTTAATACCAGTAAAAAAATATATATATATATATATTGTAGATAAAGTTCTTTTAAAAGTCTAAACTAACTAACCATCACAAAGTCACAAGCATTTTCCAGTCTATCAAACCTTGTTATTCTTTTCCGAGTCCCTAAAAGTTCTCTTCAGACTCGAGCCCTCCAGTGGTGCAGCTCTAAGGCCCTGTAGATGTCGGTGCTGTGTTTGTTGACCGGCTGCCCCAGCAGTGCCACACATGCCCTGTGTTTAAAGTTTGGCCAGGCGGAACCTCTCAGAATTTGGCACTAATTTAGCCCCTCCACCCCCCAGTCATTTTCCACTTGTCCCCCCCACCTCCCCCAAAGCTGGAACACATTATCTCCAGGAGCTTTCCCACTCCTTCACCGGCGCACTGGAACCTGGAGGTCTGTGCTGATGCAGAAGATTACAACTCCCATTTTTATGCTCGTGTGCATTTTTCAGTTTGGTTAAGTGTTGTTGTTTTTTTTTTTTCGGCGGCTATTCAAAGAGTGTGCTGAATAAAATTCCAGTCCATCTGCATCACTAACCCGACAAGTCCAGAAGTAAGCAAACATGATAAGGGCGATTATAGACTGTATGATCCACCATAGCTAGATTGTTCTAATCCATTTGTTGACCAGTTAAGCACCTTAGATGTGGCCTCATATGGTTTGGCTTGTTTTCTGATACGGTGCAGTCTTGGAACAGGGAATGTACATCAATGTCATGTGTACAGAGGGGGAAAAAAAAAACCTTGTTCTCATTTGTTCTTTGACTCTGATTCCTTTCCCATGCATGTATCAGAATATCCTAAAAGCTGGTTTAGTTTAAAGCTCTTATGTTAAACCTTGTTTTATCTCTAACGCATCATCTCGCTTCCTTGCCCCGCAGGTCTCCTGAACTCTGCCCCACTCATGCTCCCAGGCCGTCACGCTCTGAATGCTTGCCTCATGGCTGCCAGTGTGGGAGGCATTGTGCCCTACATGCTGGACCCCAGCTACACTATGGGCCTCACCTGCCTTGGCTCTGTTTCCGCCCTTTCGGCCATCATGGTGAGAGAGAGAGAGAGCGCTAGTGCTTTTAGGCTGATAACTGCTGAAGATAGTTTATTAAGTTAAAGAATCTCAGATGGCTTAAATCACTTCGAAACATAATAAACATGTCAAGCAGGTGTGTTTTGGCCTTTTTAGTCAGTGCAGAGTATCCACAAACATATATGTACGTATATAAAATATATATTTTCAAAAATTGCTGAAATTGTATCTTTGAAACAAGGAAATATCAATCTAGCTGTATAGCCAGGTCTATAATTAAAACCAAAATGTGCTTAACTAGTTGCATACTGGCAAATTACCTGAAACCATGCTTAGGATTCTCTTAAATCTTAAATGTACTGTATTAAACTTGACATTTCATACAGTACATAAAACACTTATGCCCTTTTTTGGATGGTCATGAATGTTAATTGTAATCATCTGAGATTTCTTTTGTTGAGGGGCATTTTATTAGCTAATTTGTAACACATCTAGGTTGGGTAAACTACAGAGTAATTCAGCTGTTATGTATACTTAGTATTTTGATGTTCAGTTGCTACCTGAGTCATGTTAAATACCATGCCACATTGACGTATATAGACGATATTCACTGTTCTGTAAAAGAATTTCAGCCATAGCTGCCATGTCAAAGTGTTGAGTGTAGACCCACAGAAATTAACTACCAATATAAAGATCTATTATGTTTCTTTTACAATTTAACACGGGTCTCGGAGTTCCCCAGTGTTCGTTAATAACCCTCAGAAGCTACTGTTAAGCCTTGCTCAACCAGAGAACAGCAGAGCTGAGCAACAGTACTGTGGAGGGGATCTTCTTATATGTGCTTACATATAGAGGGAAATATCTAATCGGCTTAGATATTTGTATTAAGCAATACAAAATGCATTAGCATTTCTTTAACCGGTTTTCGTTTTTTTTTTTTTCACAAATGACTAAAAAGTGACTCTTGCATAAAAAGTTAAGTTGTAATTTAACCTTTTTAGACATTGGGAAGTCTTTAGGACCGTGCAGTTGAAACATGTGATTTCCTGTTAACATGATTTCCTGCACTTTTTCATGTGTATGTGTATGTATATATATATATATATATATATATATATATATATATATATATATATATACAATTTATTTTTGCGTATGTCATATTTGTGCTTAGGGGGTGACTTTGACTGCAGCAATTGGTGGAGCAGACATGCCGGTAGTCATCACAGTACTGAACAGCTATTCAGGCTGGGCGCTGTGTGCCGAGGGCTTCCTGCTCAACAACAACCTGCTTACCATCGTCGGAGCATTAATCGGCTCATCTGGAGCCATCCTCTCCTACATCATGTGTGTGGTAAGAGTCTATATCCCCTCAATATTTCACACTCTGTGGTTCTCATTCAGCCATGAAAACCAAAAGCGCTGCCATGAATCTTAAAGGAATGCTCACCGCAAACAGGTTTTTTTACTCTATGCTGGGAAAGTCCCTCTGTGTGGGAATTCCTGGTACACTAGAGCATCTGTGAAACTAAGAGGTACTTCTATTAATAGTGTATATTTTAATATTTGCACTTAAAGTTGCTTAATATTGTGACACTGTTGAGTCATTCTGTTTACCCATGACGACCAGGCAAAAGGGGGTGCCAGTAATTAATAGTAGAAAATGTTAGTTTTATGAAATTGTGTTTAATTTTAAAACCACCAAAGAAAAAGAAGTTTGCATACAGAAAACTTTGGCATACAATCACAACACATGAGAATGGTTTATATGTTTAAATAAATTTCAGAAAGGTGTTTACTAATAAAACATTTATTAAATAATTTTTTAAATACTACTGTTACTATCCTATTGTTTTGAGGTTTAAGTATTGTTTTGAAGCATTATTATTAAAAATTTCTTGACATTTAATTTAATTTACGCATTTAATTGCATTAAATTGTAGAGACAGGCCTCACCTGGGACTCACCCAATACAATATTACGATGCATACGTGCTGATTCGAATTGTATTGTGATTTTGCAAGTATCTCAATTTTATAAACGTTACATTTTAATATTAAATAATTTTCAGATATTTTTAATTTTCTAAACAAACTTAAAAAATTTATCCCTACCACACAGGAAGCTGTGCTGCCAATGTGTGAGGAGTTTGAGGTGGTAAAATGTTGTTATTTCTCTATAATACTATTGGTGCTGTTCCCTAAACAAATATAAATTAAAATTTTATATAAAATAAAAAAGTAACAAATTGCCACACACAGTCGCGATACATGACCTAAAACATTTTTTTCACCATCTCTTACTTACACTGTGCGTTTGGTGCAAAGAGAACAACTGGGCAAAACTGGATGCTCATAAATGGTAGCTCATTTTACACCAACCAGCCTTTTCCTTCAGGCCATAGTGACTGATACTGTTCTGTTTTCTTTTTCTTTTAAACATGCACATAGTCATCTTGTGTGTTTGTGTTGTATTAAGTGTCTATCATCTTTTTCTGTCCCTTACTGATACCTATGTATTGGCATGCACAAATTTAATACCTTGTCTCTATTAAGCTATTATTGGTGCTACATTTGACATATTTTCTAAGCCTACGTACTTGGCTCGTATCAATGCTATGAATTACTCAAGAAGGCTGATAGTCACTTTGATGCCTGATATCCTCACAGTAATCCTACATTCACACTATGAAGTGTCACTCAGTAGAGGATTCTTTTATAAAGTAGTACTGAGTAATGTGAAATGATACATGCATGATGAACTTGTGCTTGCTTGCAGTGGTGCCACTAGCTGCAGACTATGAATAAGTTTAGGGGAATATTTACCATGCATCATTATTTAATGATTTCTTCCCATATGTTTTAAATATTGTGTGTGTTTAGTGGCTGTGTATTCCTATTTGGACAGACATGTTATGCTCTAGTCATACAGTCATCCTAATCACTCAGCTACTCAGTGGTTTTACTGGTTTACCGTTATCATGTCCTGCGTCTAACATTAGTTGGTGCCGACGTTATTTTTTTTGGCTTGTCCATGCTTCCTACTTGTGTGAAGTAAAAATACAGATTTGTAGCAAGAAGGCCTATTTTTACAATGTTGGCATCAGGCTCTACTTGTCTTCAGGATTTTACTGTTATCATCAACATTGTCACCTCTGTAATTGGTGTCCTGTGTTTGTGCATGAGTCAAAATGATGTGCGTTCACAGCATAAAGTCAAATGTCAATATCCTATGTGAGTCAGTCTCTGGAAAGAAAAACTTAAAAATTAAAAAAAGGTTTCCCCGAGAGATGCTTTTACTGTCGTCTCTGTAATGTGCAAGTTTAGAAGCTTTGCCGCTTGCCAGTTATCCCTGTCACATTGCTTAGTCTAATTGTCTGCTTTCCTGCATAGGCCATGAACCGATCACTGACCAATGTCATTCTTGGTGGCTATGGAACTTCCTCTACCGGTACTGGCAAACCCATGGAGATCACGGGCACCCACACTGAGGTCAATGTGGATCAGTCTGTGGAGATAATCAAGGAGGCCCAGAACATCATCATCGTCCCAGGTGTGTGTTTGTGCGTGTCTGTGTGCGTGTCTGTGTGCGTGTCTGTGTGCGTGTCTGTGTGCGTGTCTGTGTGCGTGTCTGTGTGCGTGTCTGTGTGCGTGTCTGTGTGCGTGTGTAAAAGAGAAATTCCATCATATTGTCTAAGTATCCCTGACTGGCAGCCATTACATCACTACTACATTTTGTAAAACTGCTGTTCCCAAGAGTGATGTTTTTACATGTTGCTCATTTTTAAATGGACTTTTGTTTTTATTGAAACTCTGGATCTCATTCTTCACATATTACTTTTAAAATCCTGGAATGCCAGATTTACTTATTGTGATTGTTTCTGTCAGAATAATTTCTAAGTTTCCTCACACATACCTGATGGAGCAGGGCTTATTTTAGGGTAAGACAGAAGACATTATAAAACAGTATAAAAAAAAATTAATAAATTGTCACACTGTAATAGAACATGCACAGTTTTATGTAATATAGCTGTGCAATACTTGCACAGTCCTTGAACTTGTCTGTCCTGAAGACACATCCAGGATCGCTTTCCATAAACGGGGCCCTGGAGAGGATTTTTTAAAAATACGCTAATGTTCTTGTGTACTCTCTGTCTTTGTTGCAGTTGGTGTAAAATGAATTGGAGCCTAAAGAACCACGGTTCCAGTGTGGGACAGTTCTCGGTTCTTTTTGATTTGATTTTCTTCTAGTCTCTGTTTATCAGACTGCTGCCTGCATTTTAGACACCAGCCCATTTCCTGCTGTATCAGGTTTTTCTGAGTTTTCAGTTGAGACTGGTTTCCCCCAGAACAGGCCTCCAAAGCTGTTTGTAATTCTTGCTGCTTTATTCTACTCAGCAGACTGTTTTACAGTTGGGTTTTACGGTCTGACAGCAGGTCACGGGGTATCAAGGCGGAGGCTAAGATGATGATGCTGATGTGTGCTGGTGTTTAAAGTAAACAGGGCTGCAGACCCAAGCACAACAAATGCAACCCTTTGTTTTCCTTATGAAACAAACCATAAAGCTTGTACAGATGTCTGCAGGTGAACCTGTGCTCAACCTGTGCTAAACCAGTCTTAAACCTGTGCTTCTTTCTTCTGTCATGTTTGCTACTGTTGCATTCTTTCTTGTATGTTTGTTTCTGTCTGCCTTTTTTCCTCTGTGCATTATTTTGCACGTCTTCTCATTTTTTTTATTTGTCATTTCCTTTTTTGTTTCAATCTTTCCATTTGATTTTTTTTATGTTCTTTTACTGTTTCTTTACTTTCATTCTTTTGTCTTCACATCTTACTTTTTTTGTCTTATTTTGCTTTTTTTGGTAATCATCTTTCCCGTTTTCGTAGTGCTTTTGGTCTTTATTTAGTGCTTCCTTACTTTTTCCAAATTTTTGTTTTTGCTTTCTTCTTTGTTTTATGGTCTTTCTATCTTTTCGTTCTTCCTTTGCTTTTCTTTTTCTTTCCTCCTCTCTGTCTCGCTCTCTTTCTGTCTTGTTTAGTTCTGACGTTGTGGAAGTACTGCAGCCATGTTTGAATTTTCACATTTCTTATAATTGGAGCAGTCGCAGTCACTTTGCCTGATTGACACCTGCAAAAACATTCGGACCTCTTTTTTTTTTTTTTTTTTTTTTTTTTAAAGTTTAACACCGGATTTTTCTCTGCATGATTGTTTTTTTAGGAGAAATGTCTGTTTTTAAAAAAGAAAGTTATGAAAAAGTTAGAAAATCATTAAGATGACAGGGGGGTTGTCGACATGCAACACGCTGTTTTACAGCCGATGGTTTGGCCGCTGTTGTGACTGCTACGTCAAATCCTATCCAACATCACCAAAGCTTTTACATGATTGACTATATATATATATATATATATATATATATATATATATATATATTTTTTTTTTTTTTTTTATGGAAAGAGAGTTGAAGTGCAAACTGTTGCACTGTTTATTTTTAGTATTATTTTTATTTATTTATTTATTTATTTATTTATTATTAGTTTATTTTCAATCTGTATTATTATTATTTTTTTTTACATTTTCATGCTTTGCTGTGTTACATCTAACCAGCACAAAATGTAAGTACTGGGTCGAAAACACAGCGTGTTGTTATGGATAAATATAGACAACATTAACAAAAATAATTTCACAAAAAAACTGTTTCCCTTTAATGTGTTTAAACGTCTTTGGTGGTTACTTCTGTTCTAAATATGGCAGGGTGCGTCAGCCATGTTGTTTTTGGAACTGTTAAAAAAAAAATTTTCAATTGGAGTGAAGTTTGTTTTAGTGCAGTATGGCTCCTGCTGTAAGAATGGGAAGGAATGATTGCTTGGAATTGTAAAAGTTACAAAAACGGAACAGAATGTATAAGCAAGGTGCGTGTATGGAACATGTTGAAGTAAGCTGAAAGTTCTGGTGCTTTGAATGTAAAGCTTTAAAACCATTTCTCATGACCTGGACAGTGACAGAACTGAAAATGTCTGGGGCTTCTGTTATTTTCTCCTTCTTTTAGATATTTCTGCTATTTTTTTATAATCGTCTCCTTTTTGTTTCTAGCAGAGGAATTTTAGGTGAAAAGTTGGTGTTGTTCCAAATTTATGGACATTAAAAAAAAGTTAGACTGACTTTTTGATACTTTTTAATTGACCGCCTGCATGCTTCACCGAGTGAACACCTCTTTTACCCAGCGTTACACTGACAGTGATGCGACACGTGTGAGGTGTCTCTCATTTTTTTAGGAAGCCTTTTATTTTTATTTTTTATTTTGGAATTAACATTTGTTAGAAGATCAAAACAGAAACCCACACACGCATACTCATGCACACAGGCCTCATGAGGAATTGTATGCTCTTTTGCAGGTTACGGTCTGTGTGCAGCTAAGGCTCAGTATCCAATTGCTGACCTTGTTAAGTGTCTGACTGAGCAGGGCAAGACAGTCAGGTATGTACACACACTACAGCATTAATACTTTATTACCATGAATTTGTTTTTGCCCAGTCTCTAGCAATGGTAGAAATCTGAATGCTGACCTTTCTAAGCCCAGTGAAGCCTGTAGTTCTTTTCATAATAATACAATTTGTTTATAATGCACTTTATATTTGAAGCAAATCTCAAAGTGCTACAAATTATTTTAACCCAAAAGCTCTGATAAAAAGATAAGTTTTAAAACCACATTTAAAATCATCAACAGATCAAGAGCATTCCATAGTCTAGGTGCCGCTGAGCAAAAAGCCCGATCTCCCATAGTAAGAAGCTTGGTCTTCTGAGGTTTCAGAAAATGAACTGCGACAAAGCGGAGGTTGCGTGTAGATGTATGTGAAGTAATGCGCTTTTTAAGATAGGGAGGGGCATTCCCATAGATGCACTGATGGGCAACCTTGTATTTAATTCTTTATGAAACAGGGGGGCCAATGACTTTTGTGAGGTCGTTGATGTGATCTGGCCTTTGAGAAATTCTGTTTTTTAAGTTGTACGTAATAAATGTATTTTAACAGTTAGATTAGGGGATTTACCTCACCTTGGTATGAGAACTTTCTTTACTTTGCGAGAAAGGATATTCACATGATCTTTTAGATTCAGCAGTGGTAGCTGTAATCAGAACCGTTGGTGTTTAGTGTGATACAGTGCAATCATCAATTAGATCGGTTCAATCGGGTGCCGAAGAGGGCAGTTTTAACAAAAGTTAAATGATCATTTAAAATAGTATTGTTTACTTGGGTAATTCTCCTTTCATATTGCATTGTGTTAAAAAAATCAGAAGCAGTTAAGTATGATGCTTATGCAACAATTGAAGAAATTTAGTTAAATATTTTCATTGTACTTTCATTATTATTCATCAGTCATTTTTATTGAAACAATTCAGACAGTTTTTTTTATTATGTATAAAACAAAACTAAGCATGTTTAAGCCAGGTTATTGTTTGATATTACTTATACATCTTTCAATTTCTTGGGTGTTTGTGAATGAAAATCAGAATCGAACAGGTTGAACAATATTTCCACTTTTAAACTTCAACCTGTGATGTCCTGAATTACCAGCAGCTAAATGACTGGGAAAATATAGTAAACAGGAACTCGACAAAATACACAAAATGCTGGCACTGAAGAAATATTGCGTACTGTAAATCTGTGACTCTTCTGCCCTCTGCAAGGCTCCTTAATTTGTGTGCGTTTTTTCTTTCCCCTTCCCTCTGTCCCGTTAGATAGAGGTTATCTTTACTGTTCTTGCCACACTCTTAACATGCAGAGAGGCTAATTAGTGACTCATAAGAACTTTAAAAGGGACTCGCAGTACACTACACACTCACACGCTCTTGCTAATCAGTTCCAGGATGTTGGTGTTTCTTGCCAACCTGTTCTGCTCAGACAGGGGAGGTGAAGAGTTGGTCAGACATTGGTGTTCAGAATTGGTCAGAATCGTTTTGCTATTCTGGAATTGCAAGAGCTGAGAGTTCTAGGTTGGGGGTTTGAATTGCATTTTTTGTGGGCTTCGGATTGCGGTGAAGTTTTTCTCCTCAATGCAATTTGTAGCATGGTTAAATGACTAGGTTGAACCCATTCCACTTATGTCAGTCGGTTCCTTCCCACCCCCCTCCACCTGGTCGGGCACAGACGTTTCACTCGGGCATGGAGGAGTGGAGTGGAGGAGAGCGAGGCAGGCCGGAAGCTTGTGTAATTTCGCTGCGCTCGTTTGATCTGGGAGCCCAACAGCTGCTTCTTATTAGTGCATTTGCAGTTGATTAGAGGGGGAGATGGGTGGCCGAAGAGTGGACAGATTAGTTTGGTGTTCCCGTACCCGTCAGAGTCCCCCCACAGTCCCCTACTTCCCCACCTCCTTGCTCTTTTTAAGATAATTGGCTCGAGGTGTCGTCCTGTTAAGAAGGCCGCAGGCGGAACAGCGACCTGCTTGTGTTTTCTGTTTTGGCCTCCACACCACATCACAGGGTTTCTTATCGCAAGACTTAACCAAGCCATAAGCCGTCATGCCAACAATGAAGCTGAAAGCTTTTTGTTCTTTTCAAAAAGGACAGGTGTGTGTGAGTGCGTGCATGTGTTTGCGTGCTTGGAGTAATCGTGAACACAGAGCCAGGCCTGGATGCTGCACCGTCCACACCCTCCCTTATCCTCCTCCAGCTGCAGCTTACCACGGATGCTGATTGACAAATCCCACGTCTGAGACTTTTTTTTTGATGTTTGTCCTCTCACGCAGCCGATCGGTCTTTTCTTCTTCTTTTAAAATGCCTACTTGGTTTACTCAAAGACGACAGATGACAATGCGATGACACTTTGGTGCAGGAGGGCCTTTCAGCTTTCTGTTGAGAATTAAAAAAAAAAAAAAAAGGTTTTCCCAATTTTAGTAGCACATCATTACATGCCGATTCACCAAGAGGGGAATAATTTGTCAAGTAAACAAAATTTGTGTATATTTGTATTTGTGATTAAATGCTGATCAGACATGACAGATGACCCACATTCTAATTAGTTAATGACTGTCATTTTCCCCCAACAAAGCCACTTTCCAGTAAGTGTTTTGACTGGAGATAAATACGAGCACTGCGAGCCACTTCCTGTCTGCGCTCCCTTGGTTTGTTTGCTGTCATCTGGGTTTTTTTACAGCGAGGTCGGGTCATAAAGGATCTCTGCAGCCTTCGAGTACTAAACCTCTTCCTGTAGCCCTTTTTCCCCCTCAGTGTGTGTCTTTACATACTTCCAGCGTTGGAATGATAAACCTAGTTACAACTTATTTCCTCTACTCTCTTAACCTCTTTAAATGGTTTGACCCTGTGCTGTAGTACATCAGGCAGTCTGTATTTTCTTGTGGTACACGGGTCTACATTTAGCTGTCCTTAGGAGCTAGTGAGTATATAAAGTAAGTATATTGTTTGCTGTGCAGGTTCGGTATCCACCCCGTTGCTGGGCGCATGCCAGGGCAGCTGAACGTGCTGTTGGCTGAAGCCGGCGTGCCATATGACATTGTTCTTGAGATGGATGAGATCAACCATGATTTTCCTGGTATAGTCTTGTTGGGTTTTTTTTTATTGTATTTAAACTTTTTTATTTTTTAAAGGCTTTCTTGTTCTGACATGTTTTCCTGGCTGTGCTCAGAAACCGACTTGGTGCTGGTCATCGGAGCCAATGACACAGTGAACTCAGCTGCTCAGGAAGACCCTAACTCCATCATCGCTGGAATGCCAGTGCTGGAAGTCTGGAAGTCCAAACAGGTGAGTCTTCCCTACGGCAGTCAGAGTATGCCTGATAACAGAAATGTATAATTAGCACCGGCAACTAATGAAAGTAGAGGTTAGGCAAAGGTTATAACACCTTCTTAATTATAAAAATCAAACCAGTCTTTGCTTTGAGCTTTGCTTAAAGAGTAATTAAAAAGGTAAGGTTAGATCATTCTCACAGGATAAATAATCTCTGGCTATTCTTCTCCTGCTATGTGAAGCCTGTTGTTGATTTTCCACCCTCTGCACTCCTAGCTAGCTACTGGTGGCTTTGTTGATGATGATGCAAGTGCTTTAGTTAATTAAACCAGGCATTTTGTATTCATGTACTGGACAGGGGTTGACCCAAGGCAGGGTGTTCTGTCTAGGATAAGCATCATATTTTTTTACTGTAGAGACCTGAGGTGTAAAACGGCATTTTAGGTACGACTGATTCTGGCTGATGCTTGTAGAAGGGGTTGCATAATCAAAGATATTCTTTCACATAAAAGAATCTGTCTTGAACCGTGCTAGTTTTTATTTTTTTATTGTATCCGTTTTAAGATATAAAATATATGTGTGTATATATGGTTATGCATGTAAGTTGATCAGTTGTTTTCTTGTGCATTTTGAGCGTTCAATTATGAAAAATCTATTTTCCTAAATCAAAACTTTTTTTTTTCTGTGACACCTGGGCAACGGATTTATTGCAGAAACACTTAGTCTGAGACATACATAGACACAAACACAGTGGGGATCTAGACACCATTGAGTGATCATGTGTTCTGTTAGAGCAGCGAATCTCCATTTAACATCTCTAACCTCTGTTTAAGATGTAATTTTATATATATATATATATATATATATATATATATATATATATATATATATATATATATTCAGTGAGGTCAATAAGTATTTGATCCCCCTGTGATTTAGCAAGTTCTCTTACTTAGAAATCATGGGGGGGTCTACAATTTTCAGCATAGGTGCATTTCCACTGTGAGAGACTGAAAAAATCCAGAAATCACATTGTATGATTTTTTTTAACAATTTATTTGTGAATTACTGTAGCAAATAAGTATTTGATCACTTGCTTATCAGCCAGATTTCTGACCCCCAAAAACTAGTTATTTTGTTTTTAAATAGTCTATATGCTTCTTACGGAGCCACTCCTTGGGTTTTTCTGGCTGTGTGCTTTGGGTCATTGTCATGTTGAAAGACCCAGCCACGACCCATCTTTAATGCTCTGATTGTGAGATGGAGGTTTTTGCTTAATGTGTCACAATACATGGCCCCGTTCATCCTCTCCTTAATACAGTGCAGTCGTCCTGTCTCCTGTGCAGAAAAACACCCCCAGAGCGTGATGCTTCCAGCCCCATGCTTCACTGTAGGTATGGTATTATTGGGATGATACTTATCATTCTTCTTCCTCCAAACAAGGCGAATGGAGTTTCAAAAAGTTCTACTTTGGTCTCATCTGACCACACGACTTTCTCAAATGACTTCTCTGGATCATCCAGATGGTCCCTGACAAACTTCAGACAGGTCTGGACATGGGCTGATTTAAGCAGGGGAACCTTTCGTACGATGCAAGATTTTAAACCTTGACGTCTTAGTGTATTACTGATAGTAGCCTTGGAAACGATGGTCCCAGCTCTCTTCACGGCATTGACCAGTTCCTCCTGTGTAGTTCTGGTTCTTCACCATTCTTAGTATCATTATGATTGTGGGGTGCACAGGTGTCTTTATGACAGCTAACAACCTCAAACAGGTGCTACTAATTTAGAATCATGAGCAGAGTGTAGCTGGACTATTTAAAGCAAAATAACTGGTCTTTAGGGGTTAGAAATTTGTCTGATAAGCAAGTGATCAAATACTTATTTGACACAGTAATTTACAAATAAATTGTTTAAAAAATCATACAATGTGATTTTCCAGGTTTTTCTTTTTAGATTCTGTCTCTCACAGTGGAAATGCACCTATGCTGAAAATTGTAGACCCCTCCATGATTTCTAAGTAAAAGAACTTGCAAAATCACAGAGTGATCAAATACTTATTGACCTCACTGTATCTGTGTGTGTGTGTATGTATGTATGTATGTGTGTGTGTGTGTATATATATATATATATATATATATATATAGACAGACAGACAGACACCAAGAAACTTGAAGCAAAATGAGTGACACAGTGGAGACAAGCTAAATCAATAACATTACTGGTATATGGCCCAAAGTGTGGTTAGCTTTCACACCACAGTTCAGAGCAAGCAAGGCATACTGTTGTAAGACGGCCATGGCTAAGTTGTCTGGACATCTCCCAGAAACGGTTACACCAAATGTACAGAATGGAATGCATGTGTAAAAGCAAACTAAATATGGGTTTGTGTGTCTTGTATCCGGAACCTCGGGTTAAAAAGACAGAGTTGGATTGTGTACTGTAAATTTTTTTTCATTGTATTATTTAGCAATGCTTTCAGACAAGAATGAACCGTTAAGACGAAGTTTGTTGGAGGTTTTTTTTTTTTTTTTTTTTTTTTAAACAAAGGTCCCCTTCCAGATGCCGTTAAGCTAACTTTGTAGTGACATTACTAATGACATGATCTGGTTGGAACGATCGAGATCGTCCTATTGGCCGGTAGGCTGTGAATCTGTTGCCAGAGTACTTATTGCTCCCAGATTACGAGGAGCCTTTGTACATGACCGAGCCCAGCTGCAGCTGAATAAAAGAGGCTAAAGGGCTGCGGGTTTGCCCCAAGAGATGACGTAGCAGAAGCTGCAGGGAGATGACAGTCAGGTGGAACCTTGCACTCCCCTTTCTGAACTCAATCCTTCATCGCCTTGTCACCGGTGCTGAGCCACAGGACGGATGGCGGTGCTACAAAGGTCATGGCATCCCATTTTGGTGTCACCAGATGAGGTTGTTTTTGTTCCAAGTATACTTCAGCGTCTTGAGCAGCACCGGCACGAAGAGACCAGCAGCACAGCGAGGACTCTCCTATCCTGGTTTTACTTATTCAATTAGCAAAAAAGGGTTGCTACTTCCCAACCAGATGCTCCCAATCACGGCACAGCTCTCGCTCACTTTTCCAGGAAGTGCTCGATTCGGGTTCTGCGTCCGAGACACTAATGACGCTTAATTTTGTAAATGGCAGATAGTTAAATAATCATTAGATGCTAGAAGCATGATCTGCTTTCTCTTTTTCTCTCTAATGTACAAATACAAGGCTAAAGTCTAACACATTTTCACGTACAGGTGCAGTGCAGGCATTTAATAAAATACTGTGGTGTTTGGCCTTAACTGCCTTCAGTGACTCTGTGAATAAAATTCACAGAGAAAAGAGTCTTTTGAAAAGAAAAAAAAAAGTTTAGCCAAAAATGAAAGATGTGTAGTAATTCCTGACTTTTGGCCAAAACAGATTTGATATCTGAGATTTGCTTCTTTAACAATTTAATGGAAATAAGTCTGTTCATAATGGTCTTTACGTACTGTACATGCTTTTAGCAATCTTCATACTCTGGCAAGATGTATTCATCTTTACAGAAAGCAACAAGAAAGTTTTTATATTGCCTGTTGCCATCTGGTATCTGCTTGGCTAAAATGGTAATTAAATGGCAGAATCTGTTCTTTACACCTTTCAGGTCATCGTGATGAAGAGGTCTCTGGGTGTGGGCTACGCTGCCGTGGACAACCCTATATTCTACAAAACCAACACCTCAATGCTTTTAGGAGATGCCAAGAAGACGTGTGATGCATTAGCTGCCAAAGTGCGTGAAGGTTAATAGCTGAGCTCTGGAGCAATGGGTGTCTGTGTAAGAAGAAAATCACTGCACCCTTTTTAAAGGGAACAGGATGTACAAATTGACCGTTATACCACTTAGACAAAATAGAAATGATAAAGTTCCACTCCTTACAACACTCCTTTTTCCCCGTTTGTCAAAATTTATTTCTTTTTGTATTTTTTTTTTCAGTGTTTTCTGTGTATTCAGCCTAAGTCAATTATCCTAGAAGCTAAAAAGCATTTCAGCAATTTATGAGTAGGAGCTAGGTGCATAACATGACAGGGACCTTTTTAATTAAACAAGCACACATAAATATCAATCATTTTAAGCCATTTTTATTTCCTTAGAGAGATCCGTATACAAGAAAAGGTTATAAAATGGTTAGCCTGTAAAAATGTGAAGCATGGAATTTTTTTTTCCCCTTATATTCTTATTCCTTATTTCCTTATCTTATTAAGGAGGCATGGATCAAAAGAATCATAACCAGAAAAGTATAAATCATGCAGGAGGTGAGGTTTGTCAATTGGTACAATTCGATAAATCAGTCACATTGACATTTAGTTCTAATCTCATGCTGGCTCATTTGCCCCGTCTTGTTCCCATTCCATGTACAAAGTCAGTTCATGGTGCTTTTGCTTGCCATTTTTGACTGCTGTTAACTTAAAAGATTTAAAAATGCACGAGGGAGAACACAACAGACCCTACCTCTCGACAGTATTAAACCCGACCAAACAATCCCCTATGACGAAGACACTTTCTCCAAGCACATTTCTACATTAATTTACTCGATCTGCAGCAGCATTAAACATATCCAGCTTGTTCCTTGGATGTAGGCAGGAGATCTGCTTAATACAGTTTCAGGTAACAATTAGTTATACAGTACAGTTTGTTAAGGCGCATTTTCTCCCTCCAATCCAGCAGCTGAGTTAAAAGACAAGAAAAACAGCAATAAAACAATTACAATACAGGAAGTAAATAGGATGTAAAAAAAAAAAAAAACTAGGTGGTTTCTGTTTGATGATATGCAGATAATTCTCACTTCACTTTTTGTGTTTATGTAGAAAGAAATGATGAATATATTTTGTGTAAAACTAAGTGAAGGTGAAGAGAAACATTTTGTTATGTCAGCAGATTCAACATGTTAATGATGTACTGTGAAGTGTTTCTCTCTTTCTGTCTGCAATTCATCATAGAACATCACTCTTAATAAACATCTAGATAAAAAAAAAAACTGAGTCAGGTCATTACTGAAGCATGCATGTTTTTACCTTGAAGTCGGTACAAAGGTTTCAATGTTAGTAAGCAAGCTCGCCATGTGGAATGAAATCGTTTGTATCACCGCTTTTGATCTTTCACACGTGAGCTGATAAGAGATATCTGCACAAGTGGCAGTGATTGCCCATTGTCACTTTCAAGGTGACCTTGTGCAGGATTGTGCCATTATTTTCCCACCCCTATGATGCTTGGAGGAATTGCATGAGTTTATCATGAGGGTTCCTTCACCTTGGCAACAAGTGACACTCAGACATGATATCTATCTACACCCGTTTTCTAGACTTTTGAAGAAACAGCTTGGCGAAGAATCAAATGTGCACTAATTTTTAGAACTACTTAATAAGACCCCCAACTTGGGTCTAGAAAGAAAAAAATTTAACTAAATCATCAAATCTGTGTGAGACAAGTTTGTGAAAGATTTAAAAAATGACAAACTTGAGCAGGATTGCACTTTTTCTTACACATATAAGTGTGTGAAGGTGAAAATCTCATCAGGATTGCATGAGTTTGTCATGGGGGCTCCTTCACTTCAGCAACAAGTGGCACTCAGACACGATGGTATCTCTTGCTGCACCTTTCTCCTGGGGATTGTTACAAGTGCTCTGGGTAGCTTCAATCAGGCTTGTTTCTAATCATTGATCGAGTTTGTGCAGATTTGATCTCATTTCTTCATATTCAAAAGCCTAAAGATGATGTCGGCTTTTATTTAAAGTGACCTCTTCCTGCCATCGTCTCACGGGTGCTAGCAGTTGTTTGTAGTTGGGTCCACTGTTGAGCATCGTGGATTGAAATAGTGGTGGTTTTTCAGATATGAAATCTTGTCTGAACTGGAACGCACCATAAACATGAGTAACAGATTAACATGTAAAGCCGTCTCAATTCTGTTTTGATAAAACACAGTCAACACAAGGGTTGTTCCAGTTCCACGGTCAGACATGGGCAACTTGCCATCATTATACACAGCCATTCTCTTTTCCTGCATAGAACAACAACAGGATAAATATTTACAGTGTAAGAGATTTTTCAAGACTTTTTGGAATCATTTGTGAATAACATTTATAATAATTTATTACTTTAATTTTCACCCAAAACCTGCACGAGGGACACATCAGACCCTCCCTCTTTTCCTCATAAAACTAACAAGTATGACTGAAACAGTTATTTAGATAATTATAAAAAAATGTCTAGTGAATATTTATCATATACGAGTGGTGTTCAAGGACTTCTAATGAAATTTCTTGTGAAGGAAGGAATGCAACTGACATTTACAGAAGAATTCAAGCGCAGTTGGTGATAAAACATATGAATGGTGCAAACATTTTAAAGAAGACTGTACGTCTGTGAATGACTGTCCTGGCCGAAATGGCTTGGAGCTGACTGCATTCAGCCAGTGGAACGTCCTTGAAATCGACTAATAACCTGTCGCCAAATGGCAGAAAAGATGCACGCATCATTGTGTGGGAAATGTCCACAAGCATTTACCAACACTACTTGCGCATCCCTTATGGGGGCAATATATTAAAAAATATAATGCAATACAGTAAATATTACATTTCCATAAATGGGAAACATGCTTATATTTATTAATATGTTGCAATATATGAGTGCACCATGTATGGATATACTGTATATTGAAATGAAGACAAAAAACATAATATTTATACTTGTATGTATGTTTAAGAATTATACACACACTTTTACTTTGTTGATGTGCTCTGAGCAATGCTATAAAGTCCATTTTGTACAAACTACATTAACATACAAGCATATTGTAAAAAATATATAAAGAAATACATATATTCAAATTCAATATATTCTGAAGTATGTTGTTGAAAATAAAATTACATGTATTAAAAAAGATACATTTAAATATATTTAAATATATTTCTTAATATATGAAAAGCAGCAATTTAATATGTATTTTTGATTTTTTTTGTTATATATTAATACAATATATTTTGTATATTGCAAATATAATTTTAAATATAAATATTTTTTTTCTGTTAATTATTAGTTAGTATTGGTTAGTGTAGCAATGAGGAATATTACCAACTTTTCAATTTACCAGTAGCCCAAAACACTAAAATCATTTAATATATTGACAATATATAGAGAAATATATTTTCCTTGCATAAGGGATTACAGGGAGTCAGCTGGGAGATATTGCCACAGCCCATAATCAGTCCTGACCTCGCTTCAGTTTCCGATTCCCACATGTTTGGGCCATTAAAGGGTTCCTGGGAGGCCATGAGGTTTCAGACATAAAGCATGCTGATCATAGTTCTGATATACTGAGAAAACCTTCTACTTTGATGGTTGTCTCCAAGCACTAGCGAAATACGATGAGACGTGTATTAGTGTAACGGGATTATATAGAGAAAAAAGGGGATTGTTTTACTCTCATAACAGTCTTGTTGTTCTGCACAATCTGTTTTGATTTGAACACCCTTGATATTGCCCCATCACCACATGGCTGTATACACTCATAATGAACTCATTTACAAAGAATGTAAAAAGGTACCTGCAGTATCTGATGCTAATATACAAAATTACATAAAGACCTTGGATCTGTCTGCAGTTTCTTCTGCTGTACCAAATGAGTGCTTGGTACATACAAGAGAATGTACTGCTATATTGGCTATCAGTATTCTGCTAGAATAAAACTTTAGAAAATCATGGCACCAGAAAACAGAGTTGCTTTGTGCAGGATGTGCTTTGTCCAGGAAGTTGGCGGCAATGTTAAAGCAGCCATTAACAACCTAGTAAGTTTCTATCATCGGGTATTTCTAATTCTATAATCTGATTGATGAGAAGATGGTTAATAATGGATAAATAAACAATAGATAATAGAAATAATAGAAAGGTATCAGAAAACCAAGAGAACTGGAGTCCGCCGTGCATTGGGCCCATCAGGCAAAGAGCCTGAGGCTGCTGACAAGACCTCCAAACTTCCCAATCCTATCGAACCCTCAGGGGATGTGCTGGACAACCCCTACCCCACAGCACCCGAAAGATCCACTACTAATTATCCTGGTGGCAGACACCACAGCACGCCCCTAGAGGTCTTGTGGAGTCATGCCCACAATAGTCCAGTGAAGCACCACACTCCAGTCCAGTATGTGGCCATATTGAGCCAGCCAGTCATAAACTCAAAAGAAGGGTAAGTGTTTTACAAGTTCATCACATAATTACATACATTACATTACAAAAAATGTGGTGTATTATTAACTAACATAACAAGTAACTAACATTCACTAATTAATTTGATTCTGTGGTTTAAAACTAACAACAAAAGATTGATTGAATTACATACTGTAATTTATTGAATTGCAAGCAAAATATGATTTGTTCCATAAACAAATTAAAAACTGAATTCTTTAACAAAAAATATATAAAAAGTTTGATATTATGGTCTACAAGTTCTTTGTCTGATGATTAACATTAATGGAAATGTTTTGTAATAGTAAGAAATATTCTGACCTACAGTAGGGAAGTGTGCATGTGTGTGTATGAGAGTGTTATTACCTTTGAGTGTATAGCTGCTATAACTTTAGTAAAAACCTGAAGTAACTTGTTTCTTGAGTGTGTCAGGCTATTAAACTTCATTATAAATAAATAAATGTATGATGAGCTGTGCATCACACCACCTTGTTGTGTACCTACAGTATTACAGCATTGGATGAGTGTTTTATTCCTTACAATTCTGGGGCAAATATAATGAAGAATTATCAAAAATAAAAGTATTTACAAACGATAAAAAAATTTTAAGGTCTCCTGGGGTCCAAGATCATATGAAAAGGATTCGCGCCAGTGGCAACTTGAAAAAAAAAAGAGTGGCTTATGGTGTGTCATTCCAAAAGAAATGACTGTTTGTCATGGTTTTTGTCCTCAAATATGGAAAGATTATTTTAATGTTATGCTTGATAAAATGCCATCACCACTAACTAATTGTAAAGTTGCAGCCCAGAATCTATTAAAAGGGTTGGATATGGACATTCTCTTTTGCAGAGGGCACACCTGTTCCACCTGTGTGAAAGGTTTTAATGCAGAGCAATATTAAAAAAAGCCTGTATAACTCTGCTTATAAACATGGAGAGTGATTGGGCCCAAACATTATCTGATCTCCAAACGTTCTGTTTCAGGCTAATGCTTGCTATATCCATGTTGCTCTTAAAAAACATAAGGTCTCTTTACTCGAGAGATAAATTTCGACAGGCCTCTACATTACTCTTATCATGCCCTCCCTATTAAGCTTGACATTTAAGGAACATAAACATGTACGAGCGTCCTTTTAAGATATTTTTATTGACCAGCTGTCCCTGTCCCTGTGTTTTCCTGTGGATGTAATTGTTGAGTTAAAGGGTGTTGGGGGGGGGGGGGGGGTGCGGGGGGGGGGGGGCTTAATGGTGGCAGATAGAGAGGCTTTTGTATGCTGAGCTGATAAATATGGTGTATTGAAAGCAACGCTAACCATTTAGCAGCACTTTTGGTGTAGTCTGGATTGTGTATAAAATTAAAGCGGGTGATTCAAGAGACAATCAGGTGACAGATTACAGCTATTTGGTCCTGCACTGAATGATAAATAAGGATCAAACATTGTAGGAAAACAACAACAACATTCGCGTGTGCATGCAGAAGTAACAGCAGCACCATCAGCATTTTTAGGCAGACTTGCCTGCGTAATTTATGTATAGTACATCTGGAGACTTGAAGTGATATACACTAGATGACACGTCAGAGCTAAAAAATCCCTGTTCATCTGTTTTCCAAGTCGAGCTGTAAAATGTTTAGTGATGTCTCATCTGCTGCATCTCAAATTGTGTATCTAAGTGGTGGGACAGTAGTGTAGTGGTTAGCACTGTCGCTTTGCACCTCCAGGGTCCAGGTTCGATTCTGTCTCTGTGTGCATGGAGTTTGCTTGTTCATCCCGTGCTTGGAGGGTTTTCTCCGCGTAGTTCGTTTTTCTCCCAAAAGTCCAAAGACATGTAGGTTAGGTTGATTGACGTTCCCAAATTGCTCGTAGTGTGTGCGTGTGTGTATGTGTGTGTGCCCTGCGATGAATGGGCACCCTGTCCGGGGTGTACTCCGCCTCATGCCCAAAGCCTCCTGGGATGGGATCCAGGTCCCTGCGACCCTGAATACAGGATAAAGCGGTATAGAAGAAGATGAATGTATCTAAGTGCATTGGTCTCCTCTTCGATCCTCTGGTATCATTTATAAATAGCAACAGACAATTTTTTTTATTCACAGACAATCCATTATTTGGGTGATTTATATGCTTATTCCTTTATGCCATAAAAAAACCTGAAAATAAAATTTGTCAGCTACATGCCTTAGTGCAAGACGTGTGGTGATGGTTGTTCTTTTTTAGTTTTTCTTTTTAAATTCCTTGAAAATAGCAAATCCATAACAAGGTAAGTAAAATAAGGCTTTGGGGAGAAGCGCTGCTGGTCGATGAGTCGTAGAGGGTGGTCCTGCTTTTTTCTGTACCATGGTGTAGGCAGCGTTTCTGCTGGCAAGTCCGTAACGTAAGCCTCATCAGCGTTGCCACAGTCTGCATTTCCGAGCCAACTTATTATGTCACGTCTCATTGTGTTTGTTTCTCTTGAAGCCTCAACTTTGGAACCATGTCGGTGTGCCTTTAAACCAGGCTCTAATTTGATTCAGACTGAAGACATGAAACCAGACCTCCTTCATCCCATCTCATCAGCCAAGCATCCAATCCGTTGGCGTCCTGGCTAGAACACACTTCATACCCACGAGCAGACTTAAAAGCAGGTTAAATGTCAAAAGCAATAAGCCTTCCTGAACTGCAGGGCTGTTTCTTATGACTACATTGTGGATCTCTCAGCGCACAATTATGTTGACCTTTAAATTCAGCCAGTGTGATCTTTTCTTGATGTGTGCCTCGACTGCGAGAGATCGTTAGAGGTAATCTTGCCGCGTGTTGCTGCAAAGGTGTCAGAGATGAGCCTGGAATAGCAGCCAGGCTTCCATCCAGCAAGCAAGGCATCTCACCGCCCAGCTGGATCCATCGCCCCTTTCAATCTATCATGCACCGAATTCTTTTGGAACTCTACAGTAGTGGAGTAGTGATCAAGGCTCCCCAGGGTCAAGGGTTTTACACAGGCTACAGCCAAACGCACAGCTGTTTGAACCCATGCCAGGAAAAGTTAAACAATCTCATATGAAACACGTCTCTCGGACTAATGGATCTTCGCTGAGAGTTGGCGCCACTCATGACTCAGAGCTGCAAACGAACGGGAATAAAACCAGCCTTGTTTTTCAGGTCTTCATTTTGCTCCTTCAGCATAATTTGCACTTTATCAGATTACATTATTAATCAAGCACGAGTCATAATTCAGCACTGTCATAATTTTACCAACTGACTTGCCAGGTGATTAGATCTCAGCAGCACTGCAGCACCTGATCCAATCATACTAGTGTCATGGTGAGGTCGTTGCTGAGCTGAGAATGAAGTACCACCCAAATCTTATTAGTTCAGTGGTGGTTCCATGGAATAGAAAGGGTCTTACGCATTGTGCAGTGTAACAGATGGCCGACAGCCAGTAATAGTATGATTACAAAGTGAACCTCACAAACCAAACATGGTGTTGCCAAGTATTTATGAAACTAGCTGTAATATTAGAGAAAATATTTGCCTACACTACTGTTGGGTCTCACTCTGCATAAAAGAAGAAAAAGTTCTGAAAGATCCCAGTGATTAAGTGCAAAAATGTTAACAGGCAATACCTGACCGCGGGCTTGTTTGTAATAAAGAAAATCTACTGTTTTGAAACTTGGCTTGGAAAGCAGCTGGGAAGTGTTTTTGCGCCGTCACTCGGTGCTGTGGCCTGCCTCCCTCATCACACTCCTTATCTCATTCCGTGACATGGCAGCCACTTTGGCCTGTCAAAAGAGGTGCCTCTTATCTGCACATTTCCGTGAGAATCCAACCCCCGCCTCAAGAAATGCCTGAAAAGAAGCTTTGGAATTGAGTTTAAATCCCACAGGAATTATCAGACTGTGGGATCCTGAATTGGAGAGGCCTAGTGTTGTTTTTGTTGTATTGTTTTGTTTTATTGTCCTCTTCGGGTGTGTGCATGTTTTAAAGAGTACATCAGTACAAATTGTAAATCCTAACTTTTAAATATCGTGGAATAGTCACAATGGAATGGAAGATAAAGGCTAGAGAGGAAAGAATGGTGTGTGTGTGTTTGGGGGGGGGGGGTGTATTACAGTGTGCCAGTGAGCTTCCTCACCCAGGCAGAAGGAAAGGTGATGGAAGAACAAAGGTCTGAGAGTGCGGATCCTTATAGGAGTCGGGTATCAAGAGGATAACCAGTGCAGCGTCAAAGGGAGTCACTACTGCCCGACACAAAAGAACGACTGACACCAGAAAAGAGGTATGAAGTTTCAGAGGCTGGCCATGAAAAGGAAAACATCACCCCTCCCCCCCCCCCTCTCTTTTTTTTGTTTGAAACTCAGCAAAAGGATTCAGCCCCTCATGCGGGTCAAGATGTCTAACCGCTAAAGGAATTTTCACCACTTTAAAGTCTACCTCTGAAGATACAAAAAAGCTCTAAAATGGCCACCATAGTGAGTGATTAGATCCCTTTAATTGAGAAGGGTGTGTCACGCTGAAACGAAGGTCAAGGATGAATCATCGGGAGCAAATGGAAAATGAAAACACAAATCATGCTTCTTATCATGTCAAAGGCTGATTTGTGGTCCATGGCAATTGAAGAAACCCCAAAGCAGGCTAGATGCCCTCATTGCTTGCAGCTTTGTGCCTGGCGAGCTTATCGTTCACACTTTTCCCAAGGTGGGGGACAGACAATAGCCTTTCGTGCCATGGGAAGAGAGTGTAGAGTTCCGGGTCCCTCCCTGAGCATGCGAGGCTTCTGTTCGTGAGCATACAGCACAAAAGAGTGAGCTCTCCAAACAGGAATAACAATCATACACCATTCTCACACAAAGTTATAACTACATAGACCTGTTCCTGGATGCCACTTTGTTACCTGCTTGGTCCATGATTATGAGAAATACATAAATATAGAAGAAATATGAAATGTACACAATTTTTATAGCTTCGAGTTTAGCACTGTTCCAACTACATGCTTTAGTTGACTGTGAGCCGTTACTGACATTCTTACATTGTTCACTTTTCTCCATATACATGCAAAAAATAATGTATTTTTTTTTATTTTTTTTTTTTTTTACATTTTTCATCTTTTCAGCTTAATGTTGCTTTGCACTATGGGGACGTATTGAAAGTAATGCAAAATTGGGCATTCAAATAGGTAATTTAAAGTAACTCATCCTTTATACAAAGGTATTACCCAGCACAATCTCCATCACAAGTGATGAATTTGCACCTTCACTGAACCCAACTCTTGAATCCTCTTTGAAAATCCACTTTGTCAAAGTTGATGGCCTCTCATTGCATGGTTTGTCTTCGGTGCTTGTTTCCACTTCTTTAAACTACTTTATCCATCTGTGCACATTGCACCCCATTCTGTAGTGCAGTGAAACACCATTAACTGTATAAAAAATTAATGTCCAAAGAGGATTCAATTGTTGCGTTCAATGATGGCACAAAATGCATCACTTGTGATGGAGACAAAGTTGTGTGGTACCTTTTGTATGTTCAAATCGAATGACTTATGTCAGTTAATAAACAAGTTATTCTCACTTTTGCATTACTTTTAAGCAAATTACACAAAACTAGATAATTCTCAGATTTGCCTTGTAGGATGCTATGGTTTGATTGCCTCTTAAAAATCTTACTATATTATGACTACTATAATTGCGTATTATGAATTATAAACTATTATGAATTACTATAATATGCTACCACAGATCCAGTGATGTTTACTCTGGTTATGGTACAACTTGCCATTCTTTATACACTTCGCATAACAGAAAGCAATGTTAGTATGAGTTATTACTTAAAAATATGTTTTAATGAGCTCCCTAATAAATATACATAACTCACGTTAAGTATTATATAATTGTCTAAAAGTGAGTAAAACAAAAGATTGAGACAAAAAAACAAGGTAATGTTTTACTCACTCTTCTGAATCGTAGTCCAATGCCTTAACCACTGAGCTACCCCTGGCCCTACAGGTACAGACATAAATATTTGGAGCTCTCAACATTGTGAGATTGTGTCAGTGTCAGTGTGTACCACCAATATTTTATTCTTTTATTAGTCAATGAACAATTTTTGCATGATGATGTGAGATTTTTTTGGCGGTGGGGTGGGGGGTGAGGGGGGGTTAACAGGGAGTGGTGCAAATGAGCCATTAAAAGGTTTATTTAGTAGGAACCATTTACATCAATGTCATTCCGTTGTTGCCAGTGAAATTCTTGCTGAATATTAGTGCTGAGAAATGTTGATTCATTTTGGCCCGGAGACTGCCGACGGTCGCAGTGAAAGCTCAGACGAATGTTGAGATCGCGTTGCGTTTAGTGTATTTGTCTTGGCTACTCACCTTTGCAAACAAATGCGTAGGAAAAGTCCAGTCCCGTGTTTGACTTGTGTCTGTGCTTTATCATAATTTAAGAGAGACCCGCGTGAGCCAGACTGCACGTCAAACTCATTTAAACATTTGTTCAGCTGACTTTTTGCTCCTAGAAACACTTGATGATCACATCTTATTACAGTTTAATAGTGTCACATTTAGTGACCTTGTACGCGCCGAGCATTATTAATAGAGGAAAAAATTGTTGAGTTTTGTGGGGGTGAAAAGAAGTCCTCGTTAGTCTGATTACTCAATGACTCATTTGGAATAACCACGCATGAGAGAAGGTCCTTCCCAGCCCACACAGGATCTACAATTCATTGCCAAGAATGCAGGAATGCATCCAAACCGTAATTAATTGCTGATCATCACCAGAGACATTCTGCGTTCCTGCTTCATCTGAGACTGCTGCAGATATTACTCAGCTTTTTTAGTGGGCGCAAGGGGGGAAAGGGGTGCAAGGGGTGCAAGGGGCAACTGCGGTGTCTAGGACCAGACCGCAATTTGTCACACAGCATAGAGCAAACGTTTGGTCTGGAAGTGCTCCCAGTGAAATCCATTTAAGCATCGAATTCCAGAATTAGGAGTTTGTTTTGGATTAGAAGACTGTGACCTTACCTGATAACATTGAACATATGTTCCAGTATGCATATAGTCATATCAGCCTTTAACAGCCAAGAAAATGAAGAATGTGTGCAATTAAAATAATGGCTAAATATAATCTCAATTCCCAAAGCCGCAGTACATAATGGCCTCAATTTTTATCATACTACAACCTTTATTTTTAGAATTGGGTAAATATATAAACATTTAATATGAACATTCATATAAATATATAATTTTATTTAGCATCAGAAGCGTACGTGCAAGAGAAATACAATTGTCGTGTTTGTGGAAAAACTTTGGTTGTTCCATAAGATAAAATGCTAATGGACAGCGGGTAGACTAAAATGTTTACAATGTTTACAATGTTTACATTTTTTACTCTAATATGACAAAAATCTTCATGCTGTTGCCAAGCAGACAGCAATTCAGCATAACTACCCTTATCAAAAGTAAGCATACTTAAGAATGATCATGTTTAATTACAGTAAGTGAGCTTCAAGTGTATTTCCCAAGTACACTTAGTATACTTTATGCTAATATTGTAAGTATACTAGTAGGATACTAGTATAATACTCTTGGGATGGAATTGGGACATTTTTTATTTTATATAAGTATACATTGAAGTATACTTTAGGGGTAACAGTAGTCAACATCAAGTACGCAAAAAAGTTATCTTTTTTGTCTGCAACAATACTGTGAAATAAATGAACTCAGAGGTGTTAATTATACATGTATACTTCTAGCTTGCTTTTTAGTTACTAATAGTTGATAATAAAAATTTGAAGTATACTTTTGGTTAAAAATAGTAAACGTCAAGTATTTAATTAGTTAATTGTACTATAAAAATAAAAAACAGAAAAAGCTAAATAATACAAAACTGAAAAGTTAAAAAAATAACTTTTTCACAATATTTATTGTATTATTTTTTAAATACTTGTCAGTTAAGGTATTTTAAGTATATCTTTGATAAATACATTAAAAGTTAACTGAACATATACCTACTTATTTGTGCTTTAAAAGAAGTATATTATTAATACACTTGAATAAACCTCTTTTTGGTAAAACCACAAACACAGCAAAATACCTCAGCATTCCTGGCTGAATGAAAATGGACAGATCAAGAAAAATGTCACCATTATAAATTAAATTTTTGTTATTTTCTGCATAATTAAATAAAAAAATAGCATCATAAGCCACACATTAAGGCTATGTTTATTTTTGCTGTATTGAAAAATGCGTCACATCAAAAAACTGCCATTTGGAAATTTTGCGCACTGCTACAGCCCTGTTGGTTACACACACAAACCTTTTTATTCTGTGCTTAATTAATGCGTGACAGATTGTTTCCTTTGTGTGACCACAATATATAGGACATGAGGAGAAATCCCAACATCAACTCAATTAAAACAAACACAGCTTTACTCAATCAAATAAAAGTATACACGTATAATTGCTTTCATATTCTCTAACAAAACAGATTTAACTGGATGTCATGTTGATTTAGTCAAGAGCAATGTAGTGTCTTCATCTTTGCAATCAAGTGGGACATTTTAGAAGAGTACTTGCTTATGATGCCTGATTTTTTTTTATCCTGTATTCGTACACCAATTGGCAATAACATTAACATTCATTTTCAATTCTATACCTGTAAACTGCTGTCAGGGTTATCTTCACCCAAGGCTTAACCACCCCAGCTTTGACCAGTGGTCTTCCTGTCCAGTCTGATCCTACAGAAAAGCCAATGCCATGAAGGAAAAGCACACCTAGTGCACCACAGACCACTGCACATGGGGCCTGGCAGGTTTTAAGGTTGTCGACCCAGCCTCCAAATTCCCCAGACCCCAATCTTAACTGAGCACACATGGGATGCCCCAGACAAACAAGCTCAGTCCATGGCTCGATCCCTGTCCCATAACCAACAGCACCCAAAGGATCTGCAGCCAACGTCCTGGTGCCAGACATCAGAGTACAGGCCCAGAGTTCTTGCGAAGTCATGCCCCAAAGGACCAGAGCTGCTCATGTGACACAAAGAGAACCTACACAATGCTCACAATATTGGGCTTAATGTTTTACTTTGTAATATTATGGTGGATTGGTGTATATTTTTTTATACAATAAAAAAGCATTTACTGTTATAATAACCTAATAAGTGATGGTGGGCGATGGTGTGTGTGTGTGTGTGTGTGTGTGTGTGTGTGTGTGTGTGTGTGTGTGTGTGTGTGTGTGTGTGTGTGAGATGAATCAGCATTACTGTTACCACCAAAAAGTTATTTTGTCTTTTTTTTAGCATCTCCTGAGATTTTTCATTTCTTTTATACCACAATAAGAATGACATTGTTTGTTTATTTATTCAAGTTAAGTTATTGTTCAATTTTATATTTCCCAAAGCTTAACTACAGAAGAGTATATACTGTATTATTTAACTTTGAACTAAAATTTCCAAATACAGAGGTTTTTATTAAAAATGAGATTAGGTAGTTTAGGGATCTTCAGTTTTTGAGAGAACGACTGAAATGGAAGGGAAAAACATGGTCGTGTTAGGCAAAAAAGGAAAAGATATTATTTCAGTGCACATAGGATAAAGGTTTATGAATGAGCCATCATTATGTTTTTGCTAGCTGGTTTGTCTTGCACTAGATGTCCTTATGACCTAATCTTGCTTTGAAATGTTACTCCTCTCATTATGAGGAAAACAATATACTGTATATTTATCAGAGCAAATAGATGATTTCTTTTAGATCATTGTGATGAAATGATCGAATGTTCATCAATAACATTAATATACTGAAGGAGGGATGTTCTTCAAAGATGAAGAAAATGGATATGTTTGATCAGTCACTCATTGGCATTCATGCACATTAATACTAATGGCTTTAATTTGTGTAATTTTATATCAGCTTAGATTTGACCATGAGTTTGGCTTAGTTTCAAAATCTAATGGTCTGAACTGATTACTTTCTTACAGTCCAAAGCACCACTTTTCCTTATGCTGATTTTCTTCCTTTCAGGTAAATCGGATCTCTTTCCCACTTTTCAGTCCTGTTAAAGCCCAAGTGCAGGTGCCTCAAACGTTCCTTCGGCACTGATTCTGATTTGAAACCTTACCTTGTATTTAATCTTTACAGAAATGAGTGTGCTGATGAACAGTGCAGGTAAACAGATCTCTCCCTGCATGTCTTCTGTGATCACACACAGGGGTATTGTGTATCAATTTCCTTCCCTACCCTTAAATGTCTCAGTTTTGTGGCAATGCTTATTTTTCTCAGTATTGCGGATCACACACTGGTATTGAGTGCAAACTAGTGGGTTAGTAAGTGTAAGGATTAGAAATGCATTGATTCTTTTATCAGAATGAGGCCAAGTACAGGTACCAAGTATAAATATGAGCATCAGTATGAGTGCCCTATGTAAGCAATATCACATGGGCAAGAGTGATCTGCCCATGTGAACATCTGTACATCTATGAATTGGCCAATCACAGAAAAGTAAGAAAGTAATCACAGATATCGCTTGTGCAACATTGCTTTTTCACAACAGTTCTAGACAACAAAGATGCTAATGAGTAACTGACGTTTCAAACACAATATGACTGAGTATTTAAATTTTAATTTTGGTTAACACAAAGCCCACTTTGTTAAGCTTTAAAACTAATAAAGACAAAACTGTCTGTAGCAATTATAATATTTAATGTTTCTGAACAACTGCAGTCTTAAACCTCCATAACAAAACTCTTTGTATTAAATATAGTCCGAAGCAATATTCACATTGCTTGAGTTTCTTCAAGCAGAACATATGGAGTTGTATAACCATAAGGCTTTGCTAGAGAAAGCTCTGCCTCAGCTGTGGTCTTTTATATGTGGTATTAATTATAAGAATTACCAACAAATGGCCTGCACCTTTTAAACGAAGTAGGCGCGGATTATAAAATGCCAGCAGTTCACTCGTTCATTTCTAACACTAAGATCCTGATAATTGATCATTATTGGTGAAATACATTAAGATTGCTGTCATTTCTTGAGTTTGTTTATTAGCGCAGGACACACTAGGCTTATGTCAGATAATATCATAGAGAGTACATGATCATCGTATTGGACTGATAATCAATACCAATATTTTTATAGATGAATCCTTAGTAATAACAAGCATTTAAATCAAACAGACACTCTGTTTAAACATTTTCAACAATAAATGATAACTAATAACAAGGCACAAGTGGTAATGTCACTGCCTCACAGTTCCCATGCACCCAGTTCAATCTTAAAAGGAGTGAATGTCCTCCCCATGTTCATTTGAGCTTTCTCTGGGTTCTTAGGCTTCCCCCTTTAGGCCTAATATATATATATATATGTATATATGCCCATATGTACTGAATGAATGAGGGTGTGGTTAGGGCCTCATGTTGGACAGGCATACAAATCCAGTTTCTGAAGGTGAGTTAATGAACCTGAGATTAATGTTAATATTCCAAACTTTGTTTTATTATGCTTTTATGCTATGTGCTTGCTAAAAAGATTATTAGTCTCAACAGCCATACATAACTCATGATATTGCCTACATATTTTCTTACTTTCGTGTTGGCTTTTTTTACTTTGTATAAAATGTATAAAAACAATGCACTACATAGCATAAACTTTGTTTCACCTAACGTCCATCTTCATTTAGTGCTTACTTATCAACCACTTGAATTTGATCACATTCTTCTTACCACGCAAGTTACAAACTCATGAGCTGCACAGCGCTGCTTCCATCTCATTCCTTTGACGTCATACTGTTTGTATAGGGAGCATTTTCCAGAAGTATTGCAGAAATAAAAAAAAAAAAACAAGGTGAGTTACTTATCTGTATACAAGCTTGACTTCTTGGTCAAGAGCATTTTACCACAGCATTCCAGGAATCACTGATGGATATTCTATTGAGTCTCAGTGGTCAGTTTTGTAATTTTGATCCTTTCCAAGAGAATTTTTCCCCAAGATTTTATGAGGTGATGCTTCTTGCCCTTCTTAATTTGCCTCTTTGCTGCAAAAAAAACAAAAAGATTGAGCAACTTGCGTATTCTTAAGACACTTCAAAGCCAAGATTCCAAAATAAACCAAATTCAAGTTCAATCCCAGCAACCAGCCGCAAATAGTCAAGGCAGTATCATCAAATAAACCTAACATTGGATAATTGTTTATATGTCGGCAGGAGGTTTGTGGGGAAAGGAGAGAGGTGGGTGGTTACTCCGATGAGTCAGGTCATGAAGACACAGTAAGGAAATGCGGTCATGTTTATATTTGTGGCCTCTTAGGATCCAGGGCTGTGACTGCCTGCTACTGCTCAAGGACCTGAGCAGATAAAAAATGCATTTGAGATGCATTAGAGGTACATTAAGACATTTCTTGAGTGTTAGGAGGATTAGCAGCCATCTCTTCTTGTTGACATTGATTTCTTGCTGCTGTATCTGATGGATTAACTTGAACAGCACACAGTGCAATAAGAGTGAACAGTATTTCATTTGATGTAAATCGAATTTTATATTAGGTAAAATTTAAAATAGATTGAAGTTATTAAACTTATTGTTATAAATGGTATCTTCTTGATATTAGATAAGTGTACCCCATTCTGTTTGATTTTAAGTGATCAGACAATTATGTGATAAAATAAGAATAGCAGCCTTAATATTCATTGATTATAATCTCCAATGCTGTCATGTTTTTTAATCCCTGAACTCATGGTGTCTCCAGAACCCACTTTGCAAAACATGGGTTTAACCAACGGAACATGGAAAGGATGACTAAAGTCCATAAAAAAAGTCAATGAGGTCTAAAGAGACCTGGTCCGGAATCTCTTTTGGGATTATTTTTGCTCCTAAACAGGTTGTTTAAGACCTTTCGTAGTTTTTCCCCCCCTCTCCCCTCTTGGTGGAGAGTTGTGGAAAAAATGTCCTGCATGTTAACATTTCTCAGATTTGTCCAGTGCTTGCTGGTTCTCGGAGCTCAGAGCCTATTATAAATATTTAAGAGAAACTGTTGACACGAAGATAACAGTGACAAATTGAGCTGTGTGCGGGAAGAAAGAACCCAAAATCCATAATAAGTCCAAGATCACGGCTTCGACCTGTCTCAGTTTATGTTTTTTCATCCCTGGTGTTTGTTATAGGGTGATATCCATCATTTTTATAATCCGATATCAAAAGTTTTTGGATGACTTCAAGTTTGGCATCATGGGGTCTGTGTATCTGTGTGAAGATTTTGGCCATTTGGGAATTTTCAGGCTGTTGCTCGATAGCACACAGCACATTAGGTCATCTGTGTTTATAGCATAGTGTTCTGTGAATTAGGACGGAGAAAATCTTGTGCTTCTTGGATGAAAAGAGCGTAAATTCACTTATAAAGAGGGATAGGAGAAAATTTACACATATTTAACTTTATCTTAAATACACTTAATAAGCCTCCCCATGTTTTGTACCCGAAATGTGCTTCTTTATTTTTCTGGTAGAGCTAAAAGCTTAATGAACTCAACAAGCAATGTATTTTCAAAGGCTTCGGATTCATTTCTAACAGTAAATCACTGTTTTATATAAAAACACTGGTTTTAAAGTGTTAGCGTTTCTATTGTAACATGACCGAAGGACATGACATGTGATGCTCCACATAAATGGATTTAAAATATGCTGTTATTTAATAAAGAAAAAGATATACATAACATAGACATATCCAGTCCTTCCAAGATGTGTTGATGATTAAAATGACAGCAAGTCCCTCTGTGTCATAAACCATGACAGCGTGTCTGTGTGATATCACTGAAGAAATGAATGTGGTTTACAGTTTAGATTTTTTTATTTGATGCAGACCTACTTACTTTATACCTACATTAGCCTCATAGCTCAAGCACAACGCTAACAATGCAATAAATCAGCTTTTTATAATGGTCTATTATGTGGTCTTTCTTCCAGTTTGACTAAATTGAATGACTATGCATGCCTAACAAACAGCCTTGCTTTCAGATGAACAGCTGTGTTATTAATGCAAAAAAAGGACTATTCCCTAAAGTGTTTTTGAAACTCCAGTGCTTTTCATCACATCTGTAGACACATTAAATTTGGGGTTAGAGTTAGTTTAACACTTCACTTTAAAACCCCCAGTGATTCTTGTGAAAGCACTTTCAGTTTTAGCGAGGTTCATCAACAAGACAGGAGAAATTTATCTTTACCTCTTGAAGGTGGGTCAGATGTTGCAAAATGCACCTTTTTCTGTTAAGAACTCCGTTTTTTTCTAAATGGTGTCAGTAATCCAACGTTACACAGGCCCAGAGGTGCCAGCGATTGGTGTATGTTTATCCTCATGATGGATAGCACTGGTGTATTATAGGGGAAAGGCCTCAGTGAGATCATAGGTTCGTTCATGTGCTGGTGCTCAAATGTGAATCTTGGGTACAGTTGCTCAGCTAAAACTGACAAGGACCTTGAAGGTCTCAAGGTCACCCATTAATCTGCAGCAATGTGGTTCACCTAATTAAGTTTTAAACTGTCTGTGTTGACTATGTGGGTAACTATAGTAACGTACAGTAATGTATAATCCAAATATGCATGATGACGTTTCACTGGTTACTCCTATCTGTGTTCCGATATATGTCTAACTACATGTTTAAAGAAAAGGCACATTTATATAACATTCCATATTTTATGATGTCATATTATAAGATAACTCTGGAAAAAATATAAGATAAAAGGATAACTACTTCAAAACCTCTTCAACTGCCGGCATAATCCTTTTCTCTAATGAAAGAGAACCATTTGAGGTTTCTTGTGCACTACAGGTCCTTCTCAAAAAATTAGCATATTGTGATAAAGTTCATTATTTTCTGTAATGTACTGATAAACATTAGACTTTCATATATTTCAGATTTATTACACACAACTGAAGTAGTTCAAGCCTTTGAATTGTTTTAATATTGATGATTTTTGCATACAGCTCATGAAAACCCCAAACTCCTATCTCAAACAATTTGCATATTTCATCCGACCAATAAAAGAAAACTGTTTTTATTAGAAAAAAAGTCAACCTTCAAATAGCTATGTTCAGTTATGCACTCAATACTTGGTCGGGAATCCTTTTGCAGAAATGACTGCTTCAATGTGGCGTGGCATGGAGGTGTTGAGGTGTTATGGAGGCCCAGGATGCTTCAATAGCGGCCTTAAGCTCATCCAGAGTGTTGGGTCTTGCGTCTCTCAACTTTGTCTTCACAATATCCCACAGATTCTCTATGGGGTTCAGGTCAGGAGAGTTGGCAGGCCAATTGAGCACAGTAATACCATGGTCAGTAAACCATTTAGCAGTGGTTTTGGCACTGTGAGCAGGTGCCAGGTCGTGCTGAAAAATGTAATCTTCATCTCATAAAGCTTTTCAGCAGATGGAAGCATGAAGTGCTCCAAAATCTCCTGATAGCTAGCTGCATTGACCCTGCCCTTGATAAAACACAGTGGAGCAACATCAGTAGCTGACATGGCACCCCAGACCATCACTGATTGTGGGTACTTGACACTGGACTTCAGGCATTTTGGCATTTCCCTCTCCCCAGTCTTCCTCCAGACTCTGGCACCTTGATTTCTGAATGACATGCAAAAGTTGCTTTCATCCGAAAAAAGTACTTTGGACCACTGAGCAGTGCTGCTTCTCTGTAGCCCAGGTCAGGCATTTACATTTGGGCATTTGGCAGATGCTCTTATCCAGAGCGACTTACATTTTTATCTCATTACACATCTGAGCAGTTGAGGGCCTTGCTCAAGGGCCCAACAGTGGCAACTTGGTGGTTGTGGGGTTTGAACCTGGGATCTTCCGAACCGTAGTCAAATGCCTTAACCACTGAGCTACCCCTGTCCCTGGTCCAGGTCAGGCGCTTCTGCCGCTGTTTCTGGTTCAAAAGTGGCTTGACCTGGGGAATGCGGCACCTGTAGCTCATTTCCTGCACACGCCTGTACACGGTGTCTCTGGATGTTTCTACTCCAGAATCAGTCCACTGCTTCCGCAGGTCCCCCAAGGTCTGGAATCGGTCCTTCTCCACAATCTTCCTCAGGGTTCGGTCACCTCTTCTCGTTGTGCAGCGTTTTCTGCCTCACTTTTTCCTTCTCACTGAGGTGCCTTGATACAGCACTCTGGGAACAGCCTATTCGTTCGTGTCTTACCCTCTTGCTTGAGGGTGTCAATGATGGCCTTCTGGAAGCCTCAGGAATCTTTTGCAGGTGTTTAGAGTTAATTAGTTGATTTAGATGATTAGGTTAATAGCTCGTTTAGAGAACCTTTTCATGATATGCTAATTTCTTGAGAATTTTTGGTTTTCATGAGCTGTGGATTGCAATACTCTATGGCTTGTATTGGTATACCCAAGAAAATAGTCAATGATATAAGAGCTGTATACTAATGCTGATAGCTTTCTTACTGTTTTCCAGTCTAAAGTGGCATTCACCAAGGCTGAATTTTAGTCCCTGATATATTTCTGACCCTAATGGACTGGCTGCTCACATGGTGGAGGCACTACTGCTTGTGCTAGACATCTTGAAGCAGGAAGCTGGATCACTCGATTTACAGTAGATATCAATTGGTTGAGGACCAAAATCCAGGCCACTGGAATCGATGCATCACGAACAGCAATGCAGTCATAGTGCAAGACCACAACGTGGAACTACAATAGTCAACTCCACTGATCTACCTTTGTTGTATGATAGACCAATCCGGCAGTAGTAAACGGGAAGTCATCAAAAGAATAACGATCCCTAGAAACTGTATCAAATTTCTCAACAGGAACATCTGACGCTCAAGAATTTCTCAGGAAACCAAAATCCATCTCTACAATTGTTACATCTCGCTAGTCCTTCTGTGTGACTTGGAGATCTGGACTATCACCAACTCAATCAAGAAGAAACTGAATGCATTTGACAGCTGGTTTCTTTGTCAAATTCACCCCATAAATGGCATGTGACAAATACTGTAAGGGGGTCTGCGATCGCACTAAACAAAACTAGACTGCTACAGCATTTTGGCCATATCACGAAAGGTCATCCAACAGCAGATCACAGCAGAGCTCGTCGTTCAAGCATCGAAGGCCCCCTTCAGAGTGGAAGTGCCTGCAAAAAAACGACAATGTAACACATGGTTCAGAACCATCGAGGATTTGCGTACATACAAAGTAAAATTAGTAGAAAATGTCTAGGTGGCATTGTGGTGTAGTGGTTAGCATTGTCGCCGTGCACCGCCAGGGTCCGGATTTGATTCCCGGCCAGGCTCGATTCCCGTTTCTGTGTGCATGGAGTTTGCATGTTCTCCCTGTGTTTGGTGTGTTTTCTCTGGGTACTCCGGTTTCCTCCCACAGGATATGCAGGTTAAGCTAATTGGCGTTCCCAAATTGCCTGTAGTGTGTGTGCCCTGCGATGGATTGGCACCCTGTCCAGGGTGTACCTTGCCTTGTGGGTAGGCCCCTGTGACCCTGAATACAAGATAAAGCGCTATAGAAGATGTGTGAGAAAATGTCTAAAATGCATATTATAATAAACATGTTATTTCTTCACTTATAATCTATGCTATTTATGCTAACAAAATTTCTTCTCTGGTGTCTTTTTTTCCCCTGTTAAAATTAATTGGACAGAAATCACAGCTTGTCATGTTACCCAGAAGTATCTTTTTAGGTCTAGAGCCTTTCTTGTTTCAAAAACCTTGGCTAAAGTTGCAACTTTACCTTTTATTGCCACATAAGATTGCTAAATCTAAAATAGGTGAACTGAAATTCCTAGTAAATATATAAATACAAAAACAACGACATAAATGTAACATAAAATATTTTGTTAATATAGGAAGCTGGTAAAAGGGGGTATATTTGTTAAACATACAGTGCATGGCTACCTAGCTTAAAGTGCTATCTAATGTAATATTATATGTATCTTTCCAGTTATGGGGCTTCCACTGGAATATATTAGTTAAGCATAAATACCTGTCTAGGCAATAACTCATGGTATAATAAAAAAATCATGTGTGATACAACTAATTAGCTTGTAAATCAATTGAAAGACTAGGGTTTGATAAGCAGTTGGCTAGCATGGTAGTAGTAGACTGCTAAATTACATTAAAATTATTACATTAAATAACATAGCACAAAAAGACTAAATTATGAACCAAATGCCACAGAAAATGGTTGACACAACTATTTCATTAGTTCGATACAGTTCTCAAGAGCTCTTCTGTTATACGGTCAATAGCGGAGTGATGTAAGATGTGTAATAATTTGATCTTTTTGGGTCTCTCAAACTTTACTGGTTTGTTTGCAGAACACATGCTATTTCAATTATGCCTCAAATCAATAGTCTATCTCTGGTCTCATGCTTTATAGGTGAGTTTACTTCTCATATTTCCTCAGAGGGGAAAAAATCTCACCTCATGCTTTGAGTGATTTGTTGTTTATTATGACTAAAAGTGTAATGTCGAGTCACCTAACTGACAGAGTCAGGACTTCTGAGTAAATCGGATTAAATCAAGGAAGTTTTAGTGTGGACTGTGGAAACATTGTGACAGTTTCTATATACAGTTCCTATACATATATATATATATATATATATATATATATATATATATATATATATATATATATATATATGTATGTATGTATGTACAGTAGTTGATCAATTGGAATGGTTATTACCGTCGCGCTCACCGCCGCGTGAAAACGTCAGCGGCCAAAATAAATCAGTTGCATTTCAAAGTCATTCGTAAAATGGCCGCCAGGTGGCGCAAAGTGACATTTTCGCTCGTTGCCGTAAATACAACAGTGACCGTTATACAGCGTATCTCTGTATCTGTTTATTGTTATTTAAGTTCTGGATTATTTCAGGTACTTTAAACACATTGTTGGGTTGCTCATGTTGGCTCATATGAGATGTAGTTTACAAATTAACACCTGGTTGGGTTATTTTGACCCAACAACTGGTTTATTCATTATTCTTTCCTTTCTCCAAATATCAGCCTGCAGAATGTTTGAAATATTACTGTTATTATGTCACAGGTGTAGTTTTAAGAGTTGTTTAGGCAGGAATGCGTGTGTATACAGCTCAAAACCTCCATCAGTTGTTAAAGATAGCGGCTATTTAGAAAAAATGCCCAGTGATTTCTGAGCTTCAGGAAATCTCCCGGCGCTCTGCGCATAACACGGGGCCAACTCATGTCGGAAATAATTTATAAACGGTTTCTAAACGTGGGCTATTGTTTTTTTTTTACTTATAGTATTTGTTGATTTAATTTAAATGAAGTTTGGGCTCAGAATCGTGATTCTCCTCATTAATTTACTCCATAGTTTTAATCAGCGCTCAGCCGCATGCATTAAGTTTTCCAGAGCGCACCGGCAGAAGTAGACTAATGATTATGAACGCGTCGGGAAAACAGCAAGCAGACTTTAAAAAAAACGTTTGCGTTCATTTTCTGACGCGCTCAAGTTCACCAAAAACAATACAGAGCAGCACAGCTTACAACACTTACAAAATCACAACACTTACAAAATCACAACGTTTTTTCGTTATTGTGAGTGCGCTTAAATAAAAGTTAAGTCTTATAAAGGCATGTAGTCTTATATAGTTTTATTATATAGTTTTTGCACATTAATCTGACAGCAATTTTTTCAGCCTGTCACGGCGTGCGCCCAAATCAATATCGCTCCTCGCTCACTAGTTAGGCGGCCTCCCCTTCAGACATGAGAAGCAGCGGGACCGCAGAATTACACATGACTGGTGAGCTATCGTTACTATGGTTGCCCGGGCTTGCACTCCGCGCTATAAAATACTCGAGGTTTGTTGGGCTACAGTGGATTTTACTACGCGCTGTGTATGCAGCGCGCGTGCAACAACGCGGAAGTGCGGCATGCAAGCAGGGCAAATGGAACGCGCCCGGGGACTTCAAAGGAGCGAGAGGTGGGAGGGGGCCATCCGCGGAGAGCAGAGTCAGCGCGAGCAGACGGATGGCCATTGCACTCACACCGCGTAGTAAAATCCACTGTAACCCAACAAACCCCAATCATCACCAGCCGTGCCTTATTCCGTCATGTCATGTGGGCATTATAAGCTTTGTATTGAAAACTTCTAACTAAAAAGTGGCAGCTGGCACGCCTAAAAATAGACGCAGGTTATTTTTTTTATAGTCTAAATAAAAACCCTCCGATTTAATTTCCTATAGTCTAACCAGCGCTCAACCGCACGCATAGTTTTCCCGAGCGCGAGGAATTTTTTTGTGCTAAATAATGTTTATGCAGTATAAGAATTCCTATTAATCCTGGGTTGTTCTTTTAGTGTCACTATAGTGCTTTACAATGCCAGACAACATTCAAATACAAATTATTCACCCTCCCCAGGTGTGAATCGGCTGTTCTCACCTATACATTCAGAGAAACTGTAATGGACCTCTCCACACTTTAAAAACCACTTGAATCTGAGGCTCTTCTGGAGACTTTCAGTGATTTCAATTTGTGTAATTTTAATCTCCTGGATTCTAGATTCTAAAGTTGACATTGTTACCTTTTTTAATCATTGGAATGGAAGAACTTGTTATTTTCCTTATGATAGCATAAATTGCATTGTTTTTAATCAGTCTATACACAATAATATTATTTGGTATTTATTTTTTTTATTTTTTTTAAACGGGTATGGGGGCTATCTTGGTTCATTAATCTCCGTGCCTGGTTTAGTATTCAGTGCGCATCTGTTATATTACAACTATCATAACACTCAAATACCTTTTATTGGGGGTTAAGTGACTGATGTGCCTAACATTTTTCAGCTGAGCCTTTGTTTCACTGAATAATCAACCACCGCGACACCCCTCTCTCTCTCTCTCTCACACACACACAGAGCCGACCAAATCATTAGCACGTCCCTCCCCCAAACAGCACAGACATTTACTTACACCTGAACTGAGTTGTTTGAGTAACATGGGTCGAACCCGTTACAAATCATAACAGTCTACTGCATTTCATTCTTATAATAACGCAAAAACACAAGCGGGGCGGAATGACCGACATCAGCTGACGCAGTAGAACGTCCTAACACTGTTTTAATTTTATGGTAATTTATTTCAGTTAATAAATCTACTATAAATTTAAAGAACACAAGAAATAAGGACACAAATCCATACACGCTTTTTTTCTAATTACAAGTGATAGAATCAAAAGGCTCACTGTGTTAACATTTATTGTGCTTAAATTTGATCCTAATAAGATTTGATTTAATTTAAATTCTAGAACAGTGGCAGCTGGAACACCTAAAACAGATGCAGGATTATTTTTTTATAATCTAAATAAAATGCTGTTTTAAACGTGGGCTATTGTTATTTACATGCAATATTTGTTAATTTAATTTAAATGGGGTTTGGTCTCCGGAATGTTGAGCATCAGGATCCTCTTCTTTACTTTCCTACGTAGAATCAGCGCTTAATCGCACGCATTAAGTTTTGTAAATTCGTTTAATGTTTAATAGTAAATAATGACCCCCGTTGCGCTGTACCACCGCTCGGAAAACCCTAATGAAATACAAGTTTAGGACAATTATGATGATCTGCCACGGCGTGCGCGTGTGATGGGTGTACGCCCAAATCTACTATAACTACTCCCTCACTCCGTAGGCTCCCTGAATAGGCAGCAAATGGACGTGAGCCGCCTATTTGTGCCGGCTGGCGATAATTAACTTTAATATGATCTCGGGCTTGCTCCGCATTATAAAAGCAAGGCGCGGAGGTTTGTCTGAGGTCTGGGAAGTACGTGATGTAATGGAGAATATGAAAGAAGCATGTCAGTGGGGAGATGTGACGCGGCCCAGGCGCTTTAAACAAGGGCACTAGAATTCCGCCCTTTGATCTCCGCGCTGAGGACAGCGCGAGAAAGAGCTGCGCGAGCTCCCGCGGCATCTACACTCCCGCACCGTGCCCGCCCTCGCAGCCCCGCTGCCGAAGAGGAAAAGTGTGGTTAGGTTTTTGCGTCAGCGAGAACTCGCGCCGGCCATCGACAGCGGGAGAAGCGCCGTTACGAGGGAGCATGCAGGAGCGATGCCTCCGCGTGCTCAGTTCTGCCACTCGCACCAACACTTATCGTCAGCTGTGTGCCCGCATGCCAGTGTGGCACAGCCCCCGGAACTGCACATGCACAACCTTTATCCCATTCTTTCCATTCTCCCTCCTTCAACACTTTCCTTCCCCATTTTGCCTAAATAAATTACCCTTTTCCCGTAAGACCTCTCCTCGTGTCCGTGCTTTATGGTGCCGCCCGTGCAACATGGGTCGAACCCGTTTACAGGTCATAACAGTCTACTGCATTTCATTCTTATAATAACGCACAAACACAAGCGGGGCTGAATGACCAACATCAGCTGACGCAGTAGAACGTCATGACAATGTTATAATTTTTATGGTCATTTATTTTAGTTAATAAATCTACTATAAATTTAAAGAACACAAGATATAAGACGACACAAAACCCTACACGCGTCTTTTCTAATTACACGTGATAAAATTTAAAGGCTCACTGTGTTAACATTTATTTTGTTTAAATTTGATCCTAATAAGATTTAATTTAATTTAAATTCTACTTTTGTATCGTCATTTTAGTTCTGTGATTATAAATTTGTTTAACTACAATGTTTTACTTGATTTTATCCGCTACTACGTGCAGTTCTAAAACTCCGTGTCTCATTAATCCAGCAGAGAATGAACTAAGGCATGAGGCGTCAGTCTGTAGTTATATAGCGCCACTCAACGGTAAAAGCCAGCAAACGCACAAAGCCAAACGGTACCGCCGAGCGCGGCGACGGTAGGACCTACAGTCCGATTGATTAACCACTGTATGTATATATGTATGTGTATGTGTATGTATATATATATATATATATATACATACATACATACATATACTGTATACATACAAGGATTCAAATCAAACTGGGACATGTGATTAACTTTCTCATTAATGAAAACATGAAACTGATGGACATTTACAGAGATAGACTATTGACTTCAGGCACTGTGCGGCACTGTGCGGCGATGTGACTCTTAGCCTCAATAAAACATTTGAACATGCTTGGGCCATTAAAAGAGTTCCTGGGAGGCCAGTATTTCAGATGTGAAGCAGGTAGTCAGATCATGAAAAGTTTGTGGACAACAGAACGCATTTTTGGTACGGTTTTTTGTAGCATGGCTGTGGGGATTTATGCTCATTCAACCACATAAGCATTAGAAAGATCAGGCATTGATGTACACTCAGTATTGCATTTGATCCCAAAGGTGTTCGGCAGGGTCGAGGTCAGGCCTTTGTGTAGGTCGCTCAAGTTGTCGCAAAAATGTTTTTTTTTGTGCCCAGGAGATTTGTCATAGTGATCCAGATATGAACTTCTCCTCTTAGTTCCAGTAAGGGAAAACATTATTTTACAGCTACAGTACGTTGTATAGAAATGCAGCATTACGCGAATCCCATGAGAGAGATTTGAAGGATTTGCAGGAAAGACTATATTCATTCACATGAATGTGAAGCGTCCTTTAGTAACTGCCCCATCGGGGCCATTGTTAAATTAAGCTGTTACTGTTTTCGCAGAGAAAATCAAATAAATCCATTTGAAAAAATGCAGGCTGGTATAAATTTACAGACTATGCTGATAATGCTGGCAGCTCTACACCTTTTTTCTTTTTTTCTGGTGCTTGAGGGAGCCTAGACGTGGCTTCATATTTAAACATTAACCACAAAAAAAAGAATAAAAATAATAATAATAAATAATAATAAAAAAAAACTAATTGAACCTCCTCCTTTAAAAAAATCCCAAATATGGATATGTTCAAATATGGATATTTTAATCACTAAACAGATACAAACACATGAACAGATTGTGGCATTTCATTACACCCCTAATATGTCTTTGCATGTGTGTGTTTGTCTGCATCGTGTCTGTGTGTGGTTTTTCTGTGTGTTCTTGCACTGCTTGGCCAATCTGGTCAAGGTATAGGCTGAGCGAGACATAAACCCGCAGCTGCCGACCAGATGATTGGGGCCACCTGTTTCCTTCATCATTTACACACCGCACGAATGTACAAACAACAGCAAATTAAAGTCCAGCAGCCTTGATTCTCCCAGCCTGTGCGCTTCGGTCCACACCGCTTAGCCGGCATCAGGAATCAATGTCATGTGCTAACTTTGTTTGTGTCTCTGTGAGCGCTTGTAAAATGATGTGTGTATTGAAAGCCATATGCGGCATTTGCATATGCGTGTCAAATTGCATTGACCGGTTCGGTGTGCGGTTAATCATTTTTGCATGTGTCATGTGGCAAAACTTAAAAGAGCGCACGTCAGATGCATGTGGTGTAGCAATAGTAACTTTCATAAAACGGGTGGTAGCAAAATTTTGTTATGATTCTGTTATATGTAGCATTTAGTGTTGGTCAGCGGCAAATATGGGGCTGCTGTTAAAACACTCGTGACTAAATCATACATTTTTGTTGCTTAAGAGATTCCAAACGAGGCATTTTTAATAAGCTAGGATGTGGGAGAGACAGGTTATGGCCCTGTTCTTGGTAGGAGGCACTGGCAAGAGAACAGCGGGGATAAATTAAAGCTAAGGGTTTTGGCTAATTTCTCCCTGCCTTATTGGAGACAGAAATCAAAATAAATTAAGGATATAATCTAAGACCTCTGGTTTCTTTTGTTTTGGTCCAGGTAATTGACAAATAAGCCATGGTACTTCCATTACAAAGCGAGCGGCTCTTAATCTCCCTCCCTACTATCCTCGTCCCGTAGTCCCCGTCCTCTTGCATTCCTGTTAAATTGCACCTCCCACGCGAGCAGGCAATCAACTGCCCTGAACCAGACACTCAGGTTTGTAATAATATTCCAATTTACTAGTCACTCGCCAGTTTGGAGTGCGCCTTACTCCTACAAGGCCTGCATAATTGTTGTTATGTGTCTCAGATTAAAGAAAAACCAAACTTAATGAGACCCCCAAAAAACACTTTTTACTCATTGCCTAAGCCTGAAAAAAATCCATCTCCTGTTTTACTGATGACTGTACAGCTGTTGAATATCATGTTTGAGACTACTCTACAACTCTGCTTGTCTTGTCTAGTTTGGGCTCCTCTGGTAGCCGCGCCGCTGAGGTTTCTGGACCCAACACGGCATTGTGAGAATTCCATTGTGGGTGGTTTACTTTGGACCTGGCTGTGGATCCAACAGGACAACGAAAGAGACCCCCACCTTGTGCAAACACCTCATATGAAATATGACATGAAGTGAGCTTGGAAAAGAGCAGCAACAAATCCAGTGTGTGGTTTAACGCCTCCCCATGATATGTTAGTGGAACGTTGTGGCTGATATTAATGGTATGTCCCCAAATGTGACCCTGTCTATTTTGTGTCTTATTTATAATATAATTTGTAAGATCTTGTGTGTTGTTAATTTTTTTTTTTGAAAAAAAATATTCATGACCCCCTTCTGGTCATGCTGACATCCTGCTGAATTATTTTTGTTGCTTGTTTTTTCGAGAAGGACACTGCTTTTCTTCTGTATGAGAACATTTTTGCTTCTCACCGTCTCCAAGGACATCTTGAACCTGCATAGCCATCTTATTATTGCTGGTCATGCTGCTAATTTGTAGAGAAAATGCAAACTCATCCAAGTGGGAGGCCATTTTTCCCATTCCTTCCATCAGCCAAATCCACCTCCTACTGTACCCTGGAGTCTGTAATGGACAATTCTTGTTACTGTAATACAAATTATCTTTAGTACAATAAATTCTCAAATGCCCTGAAGGGATGTTTAAAAAAAATTATGTAATGTTCATTGTTATGTAAAAAACTGGAATTGGTCAGGTTTTAAAGTGGAGATTTCAATGAAAATTCCCTCGGCACCTACAGTGCACAAATATTCATTACTGGTGAATACACAACAGAAAGTAATCTAGTTTGCTCCTTCTGCTGCATTGCGGTCTCAGCAGTAAAACAGTAAAATGGGCTTGCTGGAGCGAAGTCACACTTTTACAGATTGTGTGTGTCAAAAACTGGTTTAAGCAGCTGGGGACAAGTCTAAAGAGGTGAGGCCATTTTCACATTGTAAAAAAAAGGGGGTTTAAATGATAGATAATCACAAGGCTTATTCCAACATAAAACATTTCAACATGAAGCATTTAATGTTAGTTAATATGCTGTGTTGTATTCTGTATCTCAGCCTCAGGCTTTGATAATTATGTATCGTGGTTGTGTTACAAATTACCCACTATGAACATGTCATCCATACCTAGATGAACTAAACTTGACTCTTCTGCATGACAACCTTCTCATTTTATATGTCACTAAATATAAAAGGAATGTGACTTCTGCTCCTGAAATTTTAGCGGGGAGGAAAAAAAACTTGCAGAACTTTTTTGAACTTGCATGATTGTGAATTAGAAACCCATAAAATCAGGTAACTGTTTTACAAACTAGAGTATCATACAATTCTGGAAATAGAAAACAAGGGAATGAGAGAATGATGAACTTTAGGAAAATAAAAAGCAAACTGAAACAGAGAACCATATCGTATGAGGACTAGGAATAAGCGGAGTCTAGAGACCTATAAAGTTATAAAAGCAGGAATCAAAGATGACTAGAAACTCTTTAGCACAAGATCCATAAAGTTGAAGAAGTAGGAAACAAGGGGATTAACAAATTACTAAATCATGGATTTAAGAAACAAAGGCGATCTGAAATCAGAGAAGAAGCCAACATTAGAAACTATAGAGAACAATAATTCACTGAAGTAGTGAAAACAAAAATAATTAAAAGAAAAAAAGAATAAAATAGAATAAAGAATAAAAAAGAAAGAACTGTGACATAAGGGGCTTAAAGAACCACAGAATTGGGGAGATAGGAAACAAATGTGACTGGGAAAACATGATGAATGGGAAAATAACTGGGACTAGCAAGTCATAAAATTAGGAAACCAATCAGGAGACAAATTCTCTGATAAAGAAGAGGACTATAATAGCAAAGAATATTAGGGGTAACAAGCCTATGCATAAACAAGTTTCAGTTAGTCTAGAATGCAGCAGCGAGAGTCCACACTAGAACCAGAAGCTATGAGCACATCACCCTTATCTTATCCAGAATGCACTGGCTCCCTGTTAAATTTTGCATTCGACTTTAAAATGTATAAAGCATTAAATGGTCTTGTGCCCCAGTATCTGTGTGAACAGCTAGTGTCTTGCGATCTGTCATGTCTACTCTAATCGAAGGATGCAGACTGCTTGACAGCAACTTATATTATGAAAACTAAAGCAGGAGCAGAGATTTTTCTTACAAAGCCCCAAAGTTATGGAATAGTTTTCAAAATTAATTGTTCGGGCCTCAGTCTCAGTGTTTAAGTCTAGGCTAAAAACCTATTTATGTAGCCAACATTTTTGAAAAAAGATTTTGGAAAAAGAAAGGGACTTATGGACCTAGAGTATTATGGAAAACTGGTACTGTATGTTTAGATGCTGCCTTCCCCACTCTCATTGGTCACTCAGGTTTGTTGACGGTGAAGTGATTGCTTGCTTTACATCTCAGAGAGCCCTCATGTCTATGTTTCCTTCTGGCTCTCCCTTCTGGCTCTGCCCCTGTCATAGTTAGCCCTGCCGGAGTCACAGTCTTGCTCTCTGCGCTAAATATACATTCACCTTATACATTGTGTGACTGTGACCATACCCAACTGTTATCTCTCCTTCTCTTCTCTCTCCTGCTCTCTCCTCTTCTCTCTTCTCCTCTCTCTCCCTCTCTCTCTCTTTCCCTCTACCTGTCTCTCTGTCGACCTATACATGTCGCTCCTAAGCTGCCAGTGATCCAGACCCCCTCTGAGCTCTGGAACTGTCTGACTCGTCCTGGTGTCCTGCTTCTGGTTGGCGATCTCGTCGCATGGATGCCCCATATGGTCTGCCTAGGATGCGTGTGGTGACTGGGGACGGTTTCACTTTCCACGAAGATGGTCCTGGCCTCGGCTGACAGGTGTTCTCAGAGGATTTGTGACTGCAGTCGCTCGATAGTTCAGGACAGGAATTTTCTACAGTCTACTTGAGTCTCCAATAATGAACTGAACTCCACATTAACTTAAACATATCTCTTGTTATACTAAACTTCCAGACTCCTAACTCAGAGTTACAAGAACAAGAACATAGGCCTGTAGAAGTGGAAAACCATAATGTAGATGCCTCCTCCAAGAAAAGAAAGCCTCCTAAAATGGTTCTAGTTTTTACCCTTGTTTGATTGAGAAATAGCCTGGTGATCAATTCTGTAATGAACCTTTAAGAGTCTAACCACACAGGAGCAAATGACAAGGTGGTATCAGGAAGTCTAGAGTTCATTCTGTTTTGATATCTTGAGATAACTTACAATCGAAAATATAAAAGATCTTCATGCTAAAGGGTCCTTACTCCGTATTTTGTTCCTTTATATTTTATCTTGTTAATCATGTTTGTTGAATCTTTGTAAATGCTTTCCATAGAAAATCTTTTCCATAAGGCTTTCTTCCAGAGCACCCTACATGCATCTACAGTATGCAAACTACACTTTTTTAAGAGTATAGCATGAGAACCATTGGGTTAGAGATCCAGATATGAGGGGTTTCAGTCTAAGAAAATAATCCTCACTCTCCAGTTAATCAGAGGTGAGCATTTTCCATAGCTAGGGAGAAATATGTTTTTTGAAGGAGAATGAAGGATAATTGTGCATAAAAAAAAATCCACCATAGCCGTTGCAAAAAAGTACTTCTTATCAGATTTTCCATTACCTGATTTTTTTTCATGGTGCTGCTTGCTAATTTTTTTTTCCAATGAAGCATGTGAGCCTCGATAATTAATACTCGCTGTTAAGTTTTTGCCCCTTTTTTATTTGAACATGTCTAGGATCTACAGGACTAAAGCTAACAGGTGTCTCACACGCTTTGGCATGATGAGCCTACTATTAATCCCCATGTCCCTTTAGGCCTGTTGTAAAGCCAGACCCCAACTGTCTGCACATTGTTATATCAGCAACCTGTTACTAAGACAGCAAACAAGGCAACTATAACTATACCGCACACCCACATACCTTTCCTTGACTCAAATTGTGTTTGATTGTTCAGACATGATTTTTTTTTCTCTCTTTTAATTGACACACACTGTCTGGCTTGTCAGAGTTGATGATTTCATTAACAATCAAAATCCACACATTCCAAAGAAAAAAAAAAAAGGCTGTCTGTCAGCACAATAATGATGTTGTTTATGTACCACTCTGTCTGTCTGAGGCACCTGGCACAAGTGTGAATAACACACATATAAAATCACTCTTTGTCACAGACTGGTTGTTCCTCAGCAGGATCTGGCCCTCACATCTCACGGCTTCAAACTTGGAGTTGACCCCCAAAGTGATTCTGTTTGTGTAGTGAAGGCAGCGGTGTTGTGTTTCGGCTGCTGTGTGATGTGAGCAGGCCGAAGGGAGGGTCAACGCGAACGGGACATGGACATTGTAGGAAGCCCCCGAGAGCTCATTTCCAAACAAAGATGTCCGGCTTCTACGGCTACCCCTCCCTATGTAATGTGAAGCAGCTGCGGCTTCACTTTGCGTGATACACCGAGACTCCAATTAATGGGGAGGAGGACATGTTGACCTACAAAACAGAGGAGCACAACAAGCCCTGTAACTACAAACAGGTTTTGCTTTTACAAAAAAAAAAAAAAAACAACACTTCCCTCTAGGGAAGGAGACATATTCGGAACGAAACAAGAGAAGAACTGTGACCTCTTCGCCTCTTGTCACTTCACACTGACTCCCGTAATCCACTTCCCTTTTTTAAGAGGTGTTGCTCTTGTCATCTCTTCATCCAGGGAGACATTGCATACCAACTCACACAGTTGCTGTCTCCTTACATATTTCTGCGTCTGTCTGATTGAACGTCTGAGAATCGGATTACAACCTCACAAATTTTGTGTCAGAAAAGTATGCATGTATAAAAGATGTATTAAATAATATCTATACACACGGCACTAGAAAACAGAACAAAACAAAAAGCCCACTTCCAAACCAGACCCCAATAATTACGTATGAATATAACATCATGTGGAACATCCTGAAATAATTTATTTTTTCACAGGACAGTTTAACGAGTTTCAGTTGCTTTTAACAAAAAAATATGCAATCCTTATCTCCGCTTAAATAGATCTGTTCAATATTACTTCAACTGTGATGATTGTAAAACCTGGATTTATTCAAGCTGTTCTTGTAAACGAATTATTATCTGATCTTTGACTTAAAGCAAACATGTCAAGTGTGGCTTTAGATTTATGCTCAGTACACTAAACAGGGTTTGGTCTGCATTAGGGTTGAACCATTAGTCAGAGATGTGGTCATGATTTTCCTCAATTATTCGGTGGGTTTTCTACACACTTATCCGTTTGGCTTACTTGAAATACTGCTGTTTATCACGCTGTGCAATAAACTACCAGTCATTATGTATATTTAAACACTTTTGTAGTAAGGTGTAATTATAAACCCTATTGAACAGAAGTAGTGTCTCTGGGTGGTGTCTGTAATAATTCGTTTATATGTCTTCTCCATGATTAAAACTCTTGCATCTGGATGGAAATTTTATTATTATTTTTTATTAACACAGGCATCCTGCCTAAGGAACTCATAAGTGAACCTGAAAATTGCATCATGTATATAGCAAAATGATTAAGGAATTTATAGCAATACAATAAAAAAAAAAAAATCTACCCATTGCATAATATTGAGGAATGTGAATGGCGGCACAGTGGCTTAGTGGTTAGCACTGTGGCCTTGCACCTCCAGGTCCTGGGTTTGATTCCCAGAAGATGAATGCTGACCGGAGGTCCTGTACTGGTTAATGGGAATAAATATAATGTTCACCATTGGCCTCCATGGTCCCTAGTTAAAGTAGACTACAGAGGTTCCTAGGAATAAGAAAGTAAACGTAATTATTACCAAACCCTCATTATCATGATTAACCCAGTCCCATCAAACAGAAACATGTTAATCATTCATCTATAATAATTTAACAATCAGGTAAAGCAATGAGGTAAAGAAATTCATAGGCGTCTGTACTTGTTTTTAAAAAGAGGGGTTAGTTTCTATGAGACATAGCCCTGAAAATGAAAGATTTTGTAAAAAGGTGTACACTATAGACACTTACAGACACTTGCTGGAGCTGGATCCAATCAGGACAGAAGGCTGTGTAAGGCCCAAATGTACATCTGCCTAAGACATCAAGTACTTCTGAGTGTCCTCTTTAAAAAACAGACAAATCATTGCTCCTTAATTGGCTGAAATGTTAAATAAAACAAGATAGAAACCAGTTTGGATAGGCATTGTATTTAGTTGGCAATAAGAGTTGGCAAGAAAGTACCTTAGAATGGTTGGCAAATTAGAAGAGAAGGTTACACCTAGGCCAGATGCACAAACAGTGGCCTTTCGAACACTGGAACCAAGTCATGTAGACCAAGTTTTAGCTGTTAAGATCCAAGCAAAGGACATATATCAGATGTAGACATCATCAAAAGATGATAGATAGGCTTACACCATCACTGAATCATGGTAATGGAAACGTGATGATTTGAGGATCTCTTGGCAACAGGCGATTGGTAAACCTGCATTATGTGCAAGGCATCCTCAATCTGAATGCATAATGGATAATTGAATGTAAATGGATAATTTTGCAGTGCGACAATGACCCTAAGCATTCTTTTTGGTGGTGGTGATATATATGCATATATATATATATATATATTCAGGGTTTGGGGTTTGAATCTTGCCCCTGGTCTGTGTGAATGTGTCAATGGGTTGCCATCCCATGCAGACTGTACCCTGTCTTGTGTCCTAAGTTTAACTGGGATAGGCTCCAGTCTCCCTAAACTGACCACAGGATACAGCCTTCAGCTGACACACCTATTCATAAAGACCTAAAGAAGTACCTAGGAGTCTGTATCAAAAATGTACACGATTTAAATACAGTATGCAAATGCTTATTGGGGTTTGGGGATGCTCTGAGTATCACACACAGAATTTCCTCTACAAATCACCTCTATTGTTTTCATTATCATTCTAGTTTTCCTTGAATGATGGTTTTAAGAAACTTCCTGCATATGTGAAAGAGACTGCAACTCTGATAGGTCTATGATGTGACTGTGAACATGTCTGTGGGGGATGCAGTAAGTGGGAAAGACAGCCAGCTCATTTGGCCACAAGCAGCTTCAACCACTCCACAGGTTACAGCCAGGGCACAAGGGAACTCCAGTTGAAACTAACCCCATTAACCACATGCTACTCTTTATATAGCAACATGAATGCTGCAGGATATGCACAATGTGTGCGTTTCAGCCATAGGTGTCATTGATGTTGGCAACCTTTGTCGACAGTCATGCCACAGATTAGAAGCAATTAATGTTTCACTGAGGCTGCACCACAAATTTGGGGCAGCAGAATTACTTTTAGTTACTCAACGGCTCACACGTCAAAGACTGCCTAAAACATGCAGGAACTTTTGCATTTGTAGAGCCACAGCTGTATATATCTAGTCATTAAAATTTTATGTACTAAAACATTTTTACAAACAGCCGTTTAAATTGCCAATTGTGGCAATGACTCAAATTAACCACACTACATAGCTGCAGACACTCTTGATAATTAGCTGTCATGGCGCCCAGCCTTTTTTTTTTTTTTTTTTTACTCCATATTGAAAGCTCCAAGTCTGGTAAGATTTCTCTGAATCCCCCCCATTCCCTAGTTTCCTCTGTCTTTTGATGTTGGACCCTCCTCAGTTATTTAGCTCTCTTTTTTTAAGCCAGGTTGAGGACATTAGCTTTTAAGCCTTACTGGCCAAGGTAAACTTAATTTGTATTGTGTACATATGGTTAAAAGTGCCTCCCTTGTAAAAACGAAGGGGTGATGCCGTGGGCCAGGCAGAGTGTGTGGAAATGAGCACTGTGTGCTAAGGCGTAGCGAGTTGAAGCGTCGCTGCCCCGCTGTGCCCCAGCTGGAGGGCTCTTATCAAGGCCTAAATGAGTGGAGGTGAGAAAAGACAGAGCCGGCAAGCAAGAGCAGGTCCACATTTTAGGAGTAGGGGGGTAAGTAAGATGCATGGGAGGGCAACTCTACTGCTTTTAAAAAGGTTGTGATGAAGAAGGAGGTCTTTGATGAGGTAGGGGGAGGGTGGCAGAGGGTTCTTACTTTGTACATCAAGGGTGTCGACTAACCTGGGTCTGGGCTGAACAGTTCTGGGGTCTTATTAATGTAGTAAAAATGGATTGGCCAAACAGTTGTCAGATTTTTGATATGTTGTATCCCGTGTCACCATTATTTGACTTTAACACCTTAAAATCTCAGCTCATTATTCTCTTCTTAAGATAAAAGACCCCGACCTGCTGACAGCCCCAGTGAGTTTTATGTAGGTGGCATGGTGGCTTGCACTTCTACTGTAATGGTTTCAATTCCGGCCTCAGGTCTGTGTGTGGGGAGTTTACATGTTTATATATATGGGAAGGCAAAATAAGCAGAACATGTTTTACATTTTAGATTATCTAAAGAAGCTACATTTGATAACAGAAACGCTCCCCGCATTTTCCCATTAGAATGAGAAAGTCATCTGGAATGGTTGTAAGTTTACAGGCCTTGTCAAAAGTTAATTTCTTTTTTATACGCTTTAGACTATCACCTGTCTTGTCCAGAGGAAGCAATACCCCTGTTACAGTAATGTATTGATGGTGACCCATCTAAATTCTGTTAGTATTACTACATCTATTGCACAAATCCATATTATGGCAAGAACCACTCAGTTAAGCAAAGAAAAACAGAGTCTATTGTTACTATAAAAATCACTTACTTTTAAAGTCTCAAGAAATTTGAATGTATACCCAAGTTCAGTTATCAAAACCATCTAATGCTATGAGGAAACCGGAATGCTAACCGAAAAACCATCTAATGCTATGAGGAACTTCCCAGGAAAGGAAGACCAAGAGCCGCCACTGATGCAGAGGATAAGTTTATTAGAATTACCATATCTGATAAGAGTCCACAAGATGCTTCTCAGAGTTCAATAGACAGACAAATTTCAACACCAACTGCTTCAATTTCAACACCAACTGCATGAGTTTAATTGTGACAGAGTAACTATTACTTAAGAAGAGACAGACGAGCCTCACTTGGGCCAAGAAACAGAAGGAATTAGATCAGTGGAAAACCAGTCCTTTGGTCTGGTGAGTCTAAATTGGAGATTTTTGGTTTTAACAGCTATGTGTTTTGTAGACATAGAGAGGGCAAATGGACAGTTCCTGGCTGTGTTCTTCCAACTGGGAAGCATGGAGTAGGTGGAGTTGTGATGGTATGCTTTTCTGGTGGCACTGTTGAAATTCAAATTGTATTTGTCACATACACAATCATACACAGTACGATATGCAGTGAAATGCTTATGAAGCTTATGAAAGTGCTGCATATGCTGTTGGTAACTTAGTCAAAATTGGGGACAACAGCATTTTGCAGAAACATACCATCCCATCTGGTTTGCACTTAGTGGGACCATTATTTGCTTTCCAACTGGATGATGACCCATTGCACACCTCTAGGTTATGTAAGAGCTAATTGTCCAAAAAAGAGAATGATGGAGTTCTGCATCAAATAACCAGGCCTCCCCAATCTCCTGATCTAAATTTAAATGGAAAACCATTCCACTTTTTTACCTCATGAGCCTGACTAAGAGAATGCCAAGAGTGTGCAAAGCTGTCATTAAAGCAGGGTGGCTACTTTAAAGAGCCAAAAATATATAAACATATTCTATGATATTAACAGATTGTTGTTGACTACAGAATTCCATATTGGTTTTGTCATGATTTCAATGTCTTCAGTAGTAATATATAATTTGCTGTAATATATACTGCACTATGCGCACAATTACTGTGACATGTGCACATAGTACACTAATGTTAAAGCCAGCGTGAAATATGTCAATTTTTTTTAAAATATACTTTGTTGTAGCAGCAGGAATGGTTTTAAAGTCCCACAATGTACTCTAGCATTATTCCTCCTGTTCTTGCTGTTTTCTTTCCCACATTCTCCACTCTTTACACTATTATCAGAAAAAAATGTCGAAAGCCCGCTTAGAACCCAGAGCAGTTCCATCATTTGCAGAAAGGTAAATAGAACCACGAGTGTAGTGAGGCTCACATAGCAATGCTACAATATACAGCAATAACTAATTTCTGAACTGTTATTGTATATTTTTGTTTTATTTTTCAGCTTTGAGTCCACTTAAAGTGTTCACTTTAAAGTTAAATATAGGATTGTAGCTCACAGTATCTCATTTTTGTTCTTTTTTTTCTCTTGCTTTTTTTAACAGGACTACCAGGTAGAACAAACCAATGTGGGTTTTGTTACTGATTAAGTTTGTAGCCAAACCTTAAGTATCCTCCTCATCTGCTCTGAGGTCAGTTGAGAATCAATCATCCTTTCAGATTGACTAGTATTGGAATGCAGGGGTTTCCCACATAGTAGACTACATTCCATGGGGACATTATCAAGACATCACTCTTTCATTTTCAGTTTAAAACTGAAGATCCTACAGAGCATGGGAAGTTTCTGAAAAATTTGAATCTACTGCAGACTAACAGTATGATCATGTTTGAATCTGCTCCTTAAGTTAAGCCTTTATTTGTCACATATACATTACTGCACATTGAAATTCTTTCTTCACATATCCGACCATAACTGGGGTCAGAGCGCAGAGTCAGCCATGACACAACACCCCTGAAGCAGACAGGGTTGAGAGCCTTGCTCAAGGGCCCAACAACAGCAAGCGGGTGAAGCTGGGGCTTGAACTGCTGATCTCCCGATCAGTAACCCAGTGCCTTAACCCCCTGAGCTTTCACTGCCCCTATGTGTTTGTTCTTCAGACTGACATTCTGTGTATAATTTGTATTTTTTGATGAATGCTGTGAAGGTGTTTCTCAACAACTTACTTGATATGTATCCCCTATTGGTTTACATAACACACATACACTTTGTCACTAAGAGGCCATAGAAGAAAAAAGAAAAATATCTCAGTCAGAAATGCATGATCATGTAAGCAGAATAAACTAGATATTATAATAGCAACAACATCATAAACAATCTAAACAATCAAGCAGTTGCTTCACTAAATAAAATACCATTAAGGTGCTGAAAAAATAAGCATGATCATATGTGATGTAATCATCCTTCTCCTTAAATGTCGACAACTGGCAATCATACCCATACAGTATATGGGTTTTCTTCACACTGTTGCACAGAATTGTCTAGGGTGTCTCAGTACGCTGTAGCATCAAGAATTCCCCTTTACTTTGACAAAGCGGATACCTGACAGTGCCACTGTGCACTCAGTGAGGTCCATAAAGACATGGTTTGCCAAATTTGGAGTGGAAGAACTCAAGCAATTGTGGTACAGCATGGCCACATGATCTGTCTGTGCAAGCATTGAATGACAGTGGAAGAGCTGTGGTCTGTAAGTGCTGTAACCAACTGACACATCACTCTGACCAATTTCATAGAAGAAAGACTGCACATTGTAGAAACATGTGGACTTTATTACTGGAGCAGATGCTGAAAATAAGTTTTCTACTTTCAACTGCATGTTGCAATGAGTTGGAAAAAAAGTGAAAAGAGAAAAAAATGGAAGGAGGATATTGGAAAGAAAGCTGAGAAGATGAGAGATAAGGAAATTGAAGTCAATGAGAGAATCCTGAGTGAGCTTAGTAGTGCTTCCTGCGATCTTATTTTCATCATCTCTGCCCATGTTATGGCCCTGTCTTTATGAAATTTGCCTCTTCCTTATCCAAGACCCACACGCTCTTTTTTCCACCTCCCACTGACATGCATGGTGCTTAGTTTACACCATATTTCATTCATGGATACTATATTGGTTCCTTTTCATTTTTTTTTTAAAACAATGTCATTGCAACCCTATACCCATCCTGTCTCCACTGGCCTTGTCCTGCTGCCTCCCCTCAATCACGACACTAATCACTTACAGTTGGTCACAGAGTAAATGGAGGACACTTGAAACCCTCCATTTCTAAATGTGACCACACAAAAAGTATGCCACTGCTCAAGGGGAGTGAAAGAACCCTGACCCTGCTCTCGATTCTGGGGTTTAGTGAAAGAATGGAAAAGTAAAAATAATGGGTACATAATGTTTGTAGTTCTGCATGATGTCTGTTGAGTTTACAAATTATTGTAGTTTTATCCCCCCATTTTATTCTATTTAAAATGAGTTATTTCATTATTATTGTTTGTGAAAGCAAATATTTCAATGCATTTATTGTGTTTGTGTTCTGGGTACTGACCATGATTATTATCTTTGCTTGTGTCATGTTACAGCTAAAACTAGGGACATGAGGCCCGAAAATGTTTATTGCATACATATGTGGCAACCATATGTTTTATATTTGCATCTTAAAAGAGACTCTTGAAATGTGTACATTTGGCATTTTTATTTTAGTTTATTTCATTTTTTTTAACCACCGACAAACCATTAACATGCACCAATTAGTCATAGCATTATGACCATTGACAGGTTAAGTCATCTGTGTCCATCACCAAAAGCACCTACAATGGGCACTTGAGCATCAGTACTGGGCCACAGAGCAATGAAAGAATCAATGATGCAAAAAAGTTTTACATCATGCGGTTGGCTGGGTGCGTGTGAATGCTTATCTGGGGAAGAGATGGCATCAGGATGCACTATGGGAAGACAGCAACCTGGCGAGGGCAGTATGATGCAATCCCTGATATCTGTTTTACCCAAATCAGGATGGGTTCCCTGTTGAGTCCGGTTCCTCTCAAGGTTTCTTACTATTACCATCTCAGGGAGTTTTTCCTTGCCACTGTGGCCATCGTCCTCGGCTTGCTCATCAGGGACAGTCTTATCATTTTGATTCATACACATTCACATTTCATACAAACTTAAATAAATATTTTGAGGAGCTTGAGAAACTACAGAACATCTTTAGAGGTCCATGTCTGTGGGTCAAGGCTAATTTGGTGGCAAAAGGGGATTTAATCAATATTAGGTGGCTGGTCATAATGTTATTGTTAATCAGTGCATCTCCCTGGAGAAATGCGTACATATGTATATGAATTCCTATTTATATAACAGCTAAAAGGAAGTTGATGGTACTCCCCACAAATGAACTCAAAAACTGAAACTACCATTCACGTCTGATGACAATCAGCATAATGAGGACCTTGACAAATGCATGCTAAAATCTGATCGGCCAATGGCAGCCATGTTTTTCAGTAATAGGATACCATGAATATTTCACTACAGATTATCACATACTGTAGATGCACCCTGCCAAATTCCTGTTGGATCAGTCTTCCAGTTGTATGATCTTGCCCCAACCTTTGCAGACATCCTCATACACTAGTATAATCGCGTACTTTCAGTTTGGTTACTTTACTGTTTTGCAAACACAGTACAGATTTGCATAGTGTGCAATTTTGCCCAGAATCTAATTCCGAGGAACCAAATGCTTCTTGAGGGTGAATCAGTAAATACAAATATACTGTAATAAGGACACATAGTTTATTAGATATTTATAAAAAATTTAATCATTTGCACTCTAGAAGAAGAAAATAGGAAAAAGAAATGACTTTACTATACAGTGCTGTGAAAAAAATTGCCCCTCCTGACTTTTTTTTTTTGTATATTTGTCACTTTTAAATGATTCAGATAATCAAACAAATCTGGGATCAGGGGCAGGAGAGTTTTATTTTCATATGTGACACACAACTCATTATATTAACATTAATGTTAGTAAACTTTAGTAACTATCTGATCAGAGTCAAGGTCAACAGCTTGCGATCATAGGTTTTGGTGGAGCAGGGCATTAAGGACATTAATAAGCAAATCAAGAGACTGTAACATTTGACTTACAGTATGCTATATGGTATAATCTGTTGTATTTGTTAAGTAATTGCATAAGTAAAAGTTAAAACCATAGTAACCCAGTTAGTCATCCAATAGAAACAGTTCTGTAAATAATAGACACACTACCTACACTTACACACTTTGCCTTTGTTTTTAGAAATTTTAAGAAGAACACACCTGCTGCACCTCTTGGAACATTTCAGAGAAATCAGGAGGTAACGGTAAGTTTCTCCTTTCATGAGGAGTGTTCAAGTTAGACCAGAACTTCTGATTGTGCAGAATAACTGCCTGCTTCACTTCTGAATCACTGGCCTCCCAGGAACTCCTTTAATATGCTAAACATGTGGATATCACCTGGAGCAAGGTCAAGACTGTATGGAAAATGTGGCGATAACCCCCGACCGAGTTCCTGTAATGTGTATTGGACAGTGTGAAATTGTGCAATATCATGGCAAACCAAAATGTCTGGTGATCAAATCGGATTTATTCAGTAGTATTCACTCTAACATGGGTAGGAAATCCACACGAAGGATTCTGGATTTTTTTCCAAAAAATACTGGCCATAACTTTGCCTGCAGATGCAATTACTCTAAATGTTTTGAAAATAGTAAGACTATTCACTTCTACTGTTTTAATGCACGTTCGAAGACAGAAAACGCTTTTGGTACCCCAATGGGCACTTCTGTCCTTGTTTAACTCGAAAGCTCCTTGTAGTTTGCAATCTATCAGCATGAACATACAGTATGTTCACTTTCTAATTCTCAAAACCTTTTTTTAAAAAAATATTTCATTTCTTGGTGCCGGACTGAAGCGGATAGTCTTGAGTTGCTTTAAATTGCATAAAGTTTGTTCATTATCTAGCCCTGTAAACGAAATACATATTAGATCTTTTATTATTTAACTTGTTTAACTACGGTCTCAGATTTAATGAGCAATGACAATTTTTTTTACCTATGTAAACAAAATGTCAACATTCATTGTGTACTGTAATTGTAATGGTATTAAATTATGTGGTATATTTGTTCAGCATTATTAATAATATAAATATTATTTGGGATCAAATTGCATCATTAAATGTATATGCAGGAAAGGCAAACATTCTAGTGACTCCAAAGCCACTCTTTCATAATGGTACAAACACTGGTCCACTGAGGTAAACTGACCCTAAACTGACCCTAAATTTTACATTTGCAAATCCTAACTAATTGGTAATGCATGTGATGTTGTTTATACACTTGTCACACTATTTTAGATGCCCCTCCCTTCCCACCTTTTATTAATATATAAATCAAACAGTTTTCAACACTCATGCCTTGCATCCTCAAACCCGCTGTCTCTAATTTTGGATCCCACCCTCTTGTCTCATAGTAAGTAATTAGCGTAATGTAGCGTATCATAGCGTAGATGTCATGAAAATGTTGCAGGAAGGTCTTGTTTTGAGAGGAACCAGACTTTTCAGGGTCTTTGGGATTTTGCTCGTCTGTGAGCAGGTGATAAAAAGGAAACATCATGATCAAGTCAAGGCCAGATGTCCATGCTGGTGTTTGGTAATGACGCCATGTGGCCTTGAAGAGGAGCATTCTCAGAAACAGCAGTGCTTCAAAGCCCGCCAGCTCACTCATTGTGTTTATCCGTCACATGCACGCAAACACACCATGCTTAACCATGTGCCAACTTCACCCTCAGAAATAATCCTGACATTTAATTCTGAATTCTGAATGAAATATTCACTGGCAATATTATTCATCTGCAATTGTTTAAATTTATTAATTTGCAAGACAGCATTGCTTCTTGCTTTTAGCTGTTTCTGCAAATGATTGTATTAAACCTGCTTTAATTTAACAATGACTTGAACAATGCTTTGATAGTCAACTAGGATGTGGGCAAAAGTGTGATGTGTTTTGATAAGTTTTGGTTGCCTTGAAGAGATGAATGTATTTACACATTCATTCGTTTATTTATTCATTCATTCGTACACTTATTCACACGCTACAGGCAATTTGGGAAAGGGTTAGCCTAATCTGAATGTTTTTGGACTGTTAGAGGAAACCAGAATACCCAGAGGGAGCCCACCAGATACAAGGAGAACATGTAAACTCCATGAACACAGAGCCAGGGCAGAAAGCAAACCATGGCGGTGCAAAGCCACACTGATAACCACTACACCGCCATGCCAGTACTGTTTTATTTTCTCGCTAAATTGGTCTTGGCCAATTTATGATTGTCCAAACACACTCAGAGAAAAGTACCCTCTTACGCATATACAATGAGGCTATTTTTGGCTATGAGAAGAGATTTATAAGCTTTTCGACATAATGTGACTGTTTTTTTTTTTTCATTTGCAACAAAAATGAGCAAGCAAAGGGCAAAAGTGTGTTGTGTGAGTAAAAAAAATCATCATAACTTGAAAACAGTGCATTTTCTACTGAGGTTAACTCTTCTCCCATAGTGCTCATGAGACTCGATTGAATGCTGCGATACACGCTTTGTTTAGGTGCATGTAAAATTGAGGGAGATATGACCATCTAGTCTGAATAAAAAAAAAAGAAATTCTAAGCAAAAAAAAAGTAAAGTAAATGCACACTGGTTCCTATGGTGAGGACTGGGGCACTTCTTGCCCTCCATTAGTATGATCTGCATTAAATATTAAATAACAAGAGTGGGGGTTTTTGAGTCCCTACTAATAATGTAATACTATATTTAACTAATATTAATTATTAATACATACATGTACTATTAAACATTCTATCTATCTATCTATCTATCTATCTATCTATCTATCTATCTATCTATCTATCTATCTATCTATGATGCACACACTCAATAAGCACCTTTTCTTTAACACTACAGTTAAAGAAGACACACATATTTATATTTGAGTTTATCTGTCTATTCATTGTCACACTGTTGAGGTTACCTTTTTCCCGAGTTTTTAGCTTTGCTTAAAAGCCTCTCTCAAAAAGAAACTTTGCTCTACATAAAAACCAGCGTTAACTTGATTTATGAGTAAGCTAATGCTGATAAAGGATAATAGCAAACAATACATCATAAGTTGTATGCACACAAAATAGGCTAAGAGACTCAAAAAACTTCCTTGGGAGTTCCCTAGAAGTTGGAATGTTATAAAAATTGACAACCCTCTCTAAAATGGAATCACTCTTATAATCGTGAAAGGGAACTAGAGGCTTTAAGGGTTTTTTTCCGGGTAGTTAAGAGTTACCAGCTTTTTTAAGGGGCTCTACACTCATTGTTGGCTTCTACACAGAACCTCCCCTTAAAGGGCAACAAAAAATTGAGGTTTTAGATTTAACCTATGTGTGTATAATACTGCTTAGAGCAAATACATTAGTCAAGAAGTCACATGCAGTACCGGTAGATTACCTCCTTTAAGAAGGAAAACGTCAAAGATTCTTCATCTGGGCTTTAAATTGCTTTTAATATTTAAAATACATGGATGGCGCACACTTGAAGAAAAGTTTTTTCGGTCAGTAATTATTTTCTGATACTTAAAAGTACTCTACTTAAAACCATTTCTAATAGGAAAAGCTGAGTTTCTTGCAGCTGTGCTGCACTTGCATCTGGTCAGCTGGTGGAAAATGTGGTCTGTCGCATTCTGGTTCTTTAAACAGCTCTGTGCTTGGATTAGACTCTGTCTCACATCTAAGTCACTTTAGATTTAAGCATCTACCATCTGGAAGGATGTAAACATCTTCACACATCTCAGGGCTTGTGGCGGCTCAGTGGTTAATTTTTTACGCTATTCAATGGAAATTTGTTAACGGAAAGTAGTCAATGGAAAGTTTAAAATATACTAAGTCGTTGTACTGTATCACTTAGCAAGTTCCTCAAATAGCCCTTAACTATTGCTTGTACACTTGTGATGTAGCTTATTATAAATGTTAGTGGCATTGTTTGCTAGTTTCTGATAATTGCATAAAGATCATAATGGCAGTTGAGGCTCAGTGTCTGAGGCTTGTGGCTACTAATCAGAGATCAGTTTATTAGAGATTGTTGTCATTTCAAATCCTGGCACCACCTGACTTCCACTCACCACTGACTGCCCAGGCGTCTCCTGTTTCAAAGTATTAAAGCATCACCCAAATCATCTCAATGTGCTGACACAGCACCATATTTTCCACACACACAATACTATTGTTTTTAGTTGCTGTTTTTAGTTCAAGTGTAAGGTCTCGATCGAGAGAGGCACAAAAGGTACTTGGTGGTGGCACTGCTCATTACTTACTTGTTGAACAAAGAAATACTAAATAAAAAGATTGCAAAAATGCAACCTACTATAGACTGGTCAGGTATGTTGGTCCAGGCATACTGGCCAATGCAGCACTGTGCTTCCCCCTATCCTTTCTGGATAGTGTAGGACCCTACACAATCGAATATTTCTTTCTAGAAAGTTGTCAGTGCTTCTTTGTGTAGTTAATAATTATAGCACCCTAAAAGTGTTCTACTTGTAACCTTGAAAAAGGAAAGATATTTATTTATTGCTTCGGCTATTTTATTGCAAAGCGAAACCTTCAGTAACCCCATTATTTAATAAATTAAAGCATTATTGTATAAAGTTAGAGCTGTCCGTGGTTCTGAAGCAGACATCAACTGTCTAAAAGTCCTTCAGGAAAAGCTCACCTGCTAGACACAGCTTGAGAAGTGTATTGAACAATTCAATTTGATAAATATATTGCAAATAATTAAAACAAAATATGAATGCGGAATGCCATGGTATAGAACCCACTAAAATCCCCACAAGAAAATTCTCTTAAAGATCAAGGAGTCTTTGGATGTTTAGGCATTCTTAGTTTCCTTAAAAATGTGTTGATGTAAGATTCTACTGTATATAAATTTAAATTTTCACACACACACACACACACACACACACACACACACACACACACACACACACACACACACACACACACACACACACATATGCATACACACCCACGCACCCACACAGAAACACGCATACACACCCACTCCCACACCCACCTTACGCACACACACACAAAAAAGCTGAAAAAAACCTTAGAGTTGTACCTTTAATCAGGGACAAATGAATTGAAATGCGTAAAACTTTTTTAAAACAGAAAATTTTAATGGAAAATTATGGAGAAATCGAAAAGGTTCTAGATTAAACAGGCATGACGGATCAAAAATGCTTGGAACACTTTCTCAAAGAAAAAAATGCATTTTATGTTTCTGTAGGAATTTTAGGACTTTCCCAAAAGTGTTGAAACAACAATCCAATTAGCAGTCTCTATTTACCGTAGATGGTCAAGGGGGGTGTCTTTTACCACACTGCTGCCGGCAAAACGACAGTGGCCAAAATAAATCAGTTGCATTTCGTGTAATTCATAAAATGCACATGTACATGTACATTTCCATCTCTATCGGATAGTTAAACACTAAGTTGTTATGTTCTAAATAGAAACTTAAAAAATGTCCTACAAATTAAAAAACATTTAAGAGATAAAATCTACTTTTTGAAAACTTTTTTGATAAAAAAAAGAATTGTCATCGGGTTAATGGAATTTGTTTTTCACAGTGACAAACACAGACCTTTCTAAGATTTTATGGTTCACAGAAACATCCGAGAATAAACATAGCACAGAATAAAAATTACACATTACTGTATGGTTTGCATTCTTCTAAGCTAAATTACACACAAATGGATTGTAGCTTTGGAATCCAAGTTGTTGTATTATGAACTAATGAACCAATACATTCATAGTTATTATTTGTTCAGTGTGGTGACCGATAAACTAGTCGTATAAAGTCAAAGTGGTTTGAAAATTTAAATAATACTGTATTCTCGTACATTGCTCCAACACTAAAATCCACAAAAATGGCTAAGGCACTTGTTTATTTCTCTCAAGGTTCTCAATGCAGGGAATCTAGTTGTCAGGGTCTTTTAAAGACAGTTGCCTTTAAGTTATGGCTCATATATTTTTGACAAATATGCAAGCTGATTTTTGCATGTACAGATTTTTGAACTGAGACTAATTTTGCCCTTTTTGCGTGTTAAAAACATGTTGGACTTAATTCCCTAACTCTTCCCAGACACACATAACTGCAAAGGCGTAACTCAAATCTGGACAGTCAGAGGCTCACATTCCCTGCCATTAAATGTTCAGCAAATCCCCAAGAGTGAGCCTGAATTGTTCCCCATCTCAGTTTACATTACCTCAAGAGAAGATAATTACTGGCACACCTTCAAGAATGTTATTGTTATGTTATTATGTGTTATTAAGATGTGAAGCAGATCAAATTAAATTTATAAAGTCTTTAATCAAGCTCATCCATGGTTCCGTAAACAAGGTTATTAGTGAAGTGTTACTTATGGGGTGTACAGACACAATAAACACTGACTTTATTAGTCGCCACGGCTGCAGATGTTTGCCAAACTCCTGTATTAACTTCATACTTTGATCATTAAGTCAATTTACTACAACCAGCCAGCAGATGACAATGAACTGTGCTGCATGAAAGCTCAATGAAGCATAGTGATGGTTTAGACCAGGCTCAACTTGACGTTTTTTTTGTTTGTTTGTTTGTTTTTTAATGGTTTAACAAAATAACAGCACTCGGATCACTTTTAATACGAATTCATGTAAAAAGTTTTTGGACCAGGACCGAAAAAAAATTATAATGTTTGACACTTGACCAATTTAGTCAGAAATATTTCCAAGCCCTGTGCATATTAAATTACTTTCGGACTCAAAGCGCAGGTTCTTATTAGTAAATTCAGGGCTCTGTTCTCTGAAAGGCTGACATTGCTTGGTCCTGGCAAGCTCAGAGTCTCTCCGCTCACTCACTTGAGCTGAATTGATAAACACATGCCTCATCTTGAGCAAAGCCAAGGCAAATGTTTGACACACCTGCTTGAACAGAAACTGGAAACCTCCAGAGGATCATCGTGAGATCCAAACCTCAGCCCAAAGTGGCCTCAGATCCGACAGGATCGTACTATATTTAGACGTGTTGCTCTTTTGGATTTTTTGCTGACATGAGCTTCGATGCTCTGCAGAGACATGCCGGGCTCCTTCAACACGATGCTAAGCGCGCCTTTGTTACTGGAAACTCCTTGGGCCTGGCTCAACGTCACCACGTCGCCGTCCAAAAATACTGGGCTATTAAAAAAAAAAACTAAAACGTCCCACCGGCAACCTCTCTGGAATGAAATATTCACAGCTGCTCCTGTGGTTTTTGGTCAACAAGCCACAGATTTGCTCTGGGGATCTGGGGCGAGCTGTGAAGCTGCGAAGGCTGTAATATATATATTTCAACTTGGATAAACACACGGGAATTCCTTCGGGCCTCTGAGTGCTGAATATGTATGATGTAGCTGAATGTGTTGCTCTTTTAGCAAGTTTTGTATACAAAAAGGTTAAAAAGTGAAAGTGAGGAAAAAAAGAAGCTGCACTGACAGTCAGTACTTTAATAAACTTCGCGATGATAAATGCTGCTAATATACACTATCCATGTGTCTTATATTAAACCCGAGAATGGATTTACAAAGAAAGCTTGAACATGAAATACTGATGTACGCGAGCTGTGAAGTGCCGGATTAATGAGTTCAGACGGACACGCAAATCCATTTCGCGTTTGCTAATCCAACATAAAAGTCAGTTTATGGAACAGAGAGGAGGACATGTAAACAAACAGCGCTGTCTCAACTTGAAAGAGAGGAAAGCATAGAAAAGTCATGAGTCAAATCTGGAACAGGCGCGTCAGATGCACAGACCATGCACACAAAACTTGAAACATGTCAGGACGCTGCTTGTGATTAAAAAAGTTGCTTCTCGATGTAATTAAGGAGTGCTGTGAAACAGGAAATGAGCCTTGATTGACACTATGTGATCTGATGAAAAACCAGGGACCCACACACACACACACACACACGCTGCGGTTCTTTCTCTGTTTTTCTCTCTCTGTTATCCTGGTAACTGCAGGCTACACTCTATAGCTATTGGGAAGGGAATGAGCATTACATCAGTGATAATTAGAATCAGCTCGTGAATGGCTAACTAATATTTACATTATCCTACATGCCCTTTCCTTGTCCACCATCTCTTTGAAGACTGAGGGTGGGAAGCATGATTAGTAGAAAGAGTCGACAGAGTAAACATGTGGTTATGATCAACCAGAGGTGTGTGGCAGAGATGCAGCAATACACAGCAGCCTGGACTTGGACGAAAATCAACCAAAAGATAAAAGGTCACTCAACAACATAGAAAACAGGCAGCAAAGGACTACACTTCAGCTGAAATATCTCCAAAGGACAATCTGGAATAAAATCACATTTTTTGTTATGAGGCCTGAGGTTAATGCAGCAAACGTACAGCATGTCTGTCTCACATCAAGTCTTTTGTTTAAATATATTCCATAACTCACATCCAGTTCTTCAGTGAGGTCATACAGATTTTCTCATATGGTGTAGGACACAGGGGGACTTCCTGTCATCTTTAAACATGAACACAATTTCTCTGAAAGGTTACACTGCTCAATTAAATTAAGGGGACATAAAGAAGTGTATGATATCACACAACCCCTTAGGCTTGATCTCCCTCCCTTGATCTAGACTGTAAGGCAAATTTCTGATTTATTTATGGAAATTCCCATTAATTTTTAGACACAACTTTTCTAAAAATTATCATGAACTAAACATCAAATGCTGCACTGTGGTATAAGGGCAGCCATCTTGGAAATTGCAATCATTAATTGGTACCACTTTGCTTCATAGGCAGAGATAAATAAATAACAAAGTACCAATACTTGTATTTGTACTCGCCTACTTGAACTCTGGGTTGCAGATTCCTCTGGCTACTTTTTTGAGCATCTCAACTAGTGCACTTGTTTTTGTAAGATCAAAAGTGTTTTAGCTAACTAGCTAACATACTGTGCAAAAGACTTGTGAGCTCTTACACGTTTGGTTTGTGCTTCATGACAATAACAAGGTCATTTTTTTTATAACAAGCTTGGAAAATTTTTGCATTTCCTTCAACTTTACTGTGTTCTTTATGCGTACAGTATGCCTATGATTAATCGTGTAGACTACTTGTATTATACAGAGTAGCAATGGTAGCAAATAGCAGTTTACTACCTAATTAGTTAAAGACGCTAACAATGCTGCTTGCCATGTCCAGGGTTCCTTTACATTAGCTTTAGTATAACAATAATCTCTTAGCTATGATTTTGTCTTTGTGGGGGGAAAAAACACTTCTTCAGTAACTTTTTTAAATTTTATTTTATAACATGTTGCTAACCACTACAGCTCAGAATATTAGGAGCTAAAACCTTTAATTTTTAATAAAATAAATGATTATTTTTTTTACCACCTGAAAAGCCACACTTCCCTTGGAATAAAACTACAAATGTGGCAAAGCAGCTACTTGCATTGTACTGTAAGGTGGTCCCTTCTTTATCCTTAAAACACACCAATTCTGGCTGTCTGGCTGTCCTTTGTCTAAAAGCTAAAAAGGTGTTAATTCGTGTATGGTATGGCCATGTCATGTTTAAACCAACCAGTTACATCATTAATATAACTTGTGTTGAAATGTATAAATAAATTGTCTTCAAACATTTTATCCTTTTAAATGTTTAAAGACAATTTATTTGTACATTTCAACACAAGTTGATTATGAAACAATGTAGCCTTTTAATGGCTACATTGTTTCATAACCTTAAAAAACATCTAAATACAGCCATGATTTAATTTACTTAAGTTACTTAAGATTTTAGATTTCTGTTCTAGATTTTAGATTTAGATTTAGATTTCTAAAACTAATCTCTGCTAAATCTGCACCCAGAGCATCAACCTAAATTGTGTTTAAAATGGTTTAAAATATTGCTCAACCCCAACCCTAGGTACATATCCAGAAAATCAGTTGATTGTGAAGTACTTGTACATTTGTGCTATTGTTATACAGTAGCAAGTACTTAGTACTGCTACTAGAGTAAAATATGAAGTGGTACTTCTACTTGTAATGGAGTAAATTTTTAAGCAAGTACTTGTACTTTTATTTGAATATTGAGTTTGTGTACTTCTGCCACCTCTAAAGGGCTAAAAAAATTTATTGGTATATAAAAAAAAACTAAATTCTAAAAAATTACAATTGAGCATATTTAACTAATTTAAAATTAGTGTGTAAATTTATAGGGATAAGTGAGACAAACTAAAATATTTTCTTATTAACTTCACAGAACACTGGAAAGCTATTTATCTACATTAGTTGTATCTCACTATTTTGGACACCTTTCCCCGCTAGTACAGTCTGCTATCACTCTGTCTACCCATAGGCCTAGCCTCATCATAAAGTATGGAAGCATAAAGATGATGAATCCATTTCAAGCTCAAATGTTTAGATATCAACTCTCACTGTGATATTTCAAACTCGTTATTTGAAATATGTGACTAGGGAGTACTTAGAAGCAAGAATTTTAATATTTGTCTAAGACAGATTTCTCTTACTAGTAAACTGTAAATACTGTAAACTTTGTGGCAGTTAAAACCAAACAAGTTTTGGCTGAAGAATATTTTTTATTGAACCATTCCTTTAAATAAAAATCTTGAATATGTTTACAGTTTCTTTTATTAATAAATCATTTCCCATCACGTTTACCTATAATTATAACTGGACAAAAGTGGTTAAATGAATCATACCAGTAATATGTATAAACCTGAAAACTCTTCCATTTGGTCAGGTTAGCTTACTATATTTGCATTAAATAAGAAATTTTTTAAATAATCTTTTTACTTAGCAGTCATGATGTTAAGTTGAACCCAAACACCGGATTAAATAAACATCAATTTTCTCCATCACCAAAAATTTACATGATCACCTGAAACATGTTTGGTGAGTTAAGTTTTCTTTTTTGTAGTTAAGTCTCCACTTAGGGTCTTACAAACATGTCTAAATAATTACACTCCTGCCAAAAAGACACCTTTTGATTTAGAAAAACCAATTTAACATTAGCAGCATCATAAGGTGAAAATAATTACTTAATAAATTAAAATGTAAAATGAATATATTTCTATAATAATACATTAGATTTTTGTATAAAGGGACACCAAACCAAATATGTGGTGAGGAAGAATGTGAATTAAGCCACAACTTTTTTTTCACAACAGAGAAATATTATTATTATTATTATTATTATTTTTATTATTAATGTTTTTTTTTTACAAATTATTTTTAAGATATCAGTGTGTCATACTACATAGTAATATAGAATGCATATTAATAAGACCGTTTAAGATGGTAAACAACTTCAGTAGTCTTAACACACCACACTTCCCTTGGTTTTATTTTTACAGAAAATTTGACTAACTTTCTTTAATAAATAATTCACTTCCAAACAAAATAAACACAAATTTTGCAGTAAACAGAAATGTATTTATTTATTTATTCATTTATTTATTTATTATTATTTTATGTTTTACCGATAGAATAGCTTTCAAAAGAGGGGCATAAATGATAAAAATGTCCATTTTATATTTTTTTGTCTTTGTGTCCCTTTAAATATTACATAAAATAAATAATTTATTCCAAAGCAGTCAGGTAAAGAATGGAGCTATCAAATACAGTGGCTTTGCATGTTAATAAGGATTTTGTTAGAGTTGTTTTATGCTATGCTTGGCTAAGTCCAGCGATTTGAACTTCGTCCCTGTGTCTCAACCCAAGATCCATACAGGTTTGCAAGATCCATACATTTGATGCCAGAGCACAGTGAGTCCATTACGGAAAGTCAGTTTAACATACTATACAAGTATAGCATAAATAACTGTGTGTGAAGGTCGCACACACACCCACACAGACTTAAACACTATACATGTGTTGCACTCTGTGAAATGTCTCTTTAGGTTGTTCAGGAAGGTGGGAAGGGGGCATTTGCCTTGCCTTGTTGTCCTTATATGCTTTGTGGTCCATTGTACTATTAAAGGGTTTTAGTGTCTCATATTATCTCAGGTGCCAATAATTTATACTTATATGATATATATATATATATCAGCGAAGAGTTCAGCTTAGTACTGTACATAGTGCTGTCCTTCAAAGACATCTCATGATACTGTAAAAAAGTTCCAAGTGTTTCCTCAGTGCAGTGAAAGCTTCCCGACTACAGGTCCTATGGTACGGCTATGGGCAGGAAGTGCGTGGCTGTGTTTTTTCTCCGTGTCTTTTTGGCCCTCATTGGCTTGCCATTGGCGCTCAGACCCACAAACATGTGCCTCTTCTTGTTTTTCCACTCTGCAGAAGCATACGTGTTGTACCGGTTCTCCTCGATCCGCTCTATCAGCTTGCAGTCAGTGCCAAACTCCTTCTGGAAAAGGGGAAAAATATAGAAATCAGAGGCTATGAGGAACAGTACTTTTTTCCTAGAGAATGATGAGTGATGGATTCATATAATTACCCAAAGGGTTACCATATTGAAAGTTATCCAGATATAATGGCAATAATAATTTATACAGTGAAAATCATGCTTATTGTAAAGGTAAATAAAATTTCTATATAAATTGCCATTTTCTATTAATGCTGCAACATAAAATGTATATGTACATGGCGACATTGGTAAAAAAAAAATTCTATCTAACAAGAACTGCAACATTTTTCTGAACTGAAAACAATTTACTCAAAGCTGATTTGTAATGGAAGTCTAGGGACAGATGCTAGATTCCATCAGTGAGTTTTGTTGCAACAATGGATCTATTTGGAAAAAAGCTTTAAAGCTGTTAAAGTTGACTTGTTAGATGTGGAACTACTTTTTCAAAAACAGGAAATGATAATGGTTATTGAGGGTAGATTAAGGGTAAATTACATGGGATTACCATTTAATGTAAGACCTTCTCTCAGGTAATCATACAGTACATGCACTACAGATTTAGGCTGTCAGGATTTGCTATGACTTGTAATTTGGCTTGATAGGCTAATTGAGCAAAATAAGTAGACTTTGTATATTTAAAGGGGACCTATTATGCAAAATTCACCTTTCAGTCATTTTAGACATTCAGATTGGCCCCAGTGTACATGTACAAGCAAAAAGTAATGAGAGTAAAACAAACTTTTTGAATTTTTGTTATTGGCCAGGGCTTAAACAAGCCAATTAAATTTTCACTTCATTGTACTGGTGCAGTGTTGTTATTCTCTGGCTTAACAGTATCACATTTACATAGACACTGTAATGAAATTTGGAAATAAAATGAGTTTAAAACTTTGAGCTCTGAGACCTAATAAAATATGCGCATTATGGGTTATTTCTTGCCAAGTTGCTTATATTGCAGTGTGGACTGTTTTTTGAAATTTTTGCTTTAAAAACAATAAAATGTACCTATTAAAATGAAATAAAGGACTCTTTTAAAACTTAAAATCTAATTCTAAATTGTTGACTAAAAGCCAATTAATAGGTATATATATTTAAACGTGCTTGTTATTATTCAGTGTTAACTTAGATATAGTTGTAAAACATCCTGATAGCTTTTGATCATCCTCCAAGTACAATACATAACAGCTAAGGATATATTGTAAGTTGGGAGTTTTTGCATCATCGCTATCTTGTTTTTTTTTTCATTCCTTATTTGGCTTCATGTCTGTAAGACATAATCGACAATTTTTTTTATCCTGTTTCAGGTAACATTTCTAGTTCATAAGGGCAGCTGAACGGGTTCTGGTGGAGCTGGAGGGGGCGAGGGACAAAGGCTGAGCTGTGGATAGTGTTGCCAGGCGGTGAATGGAGCAGCGCTTCGAGCATGGTGCAGTGTTTTTAGGTAAGAGATGGCTGTGTAAGGAAGAGGGGCTTCTCAGCTTACTTTCCCAAAGATGACAGAACTCTTTTAGCTAGGGGATTATTTACAGGCATTGGAGTGGAACTGTCCTTTAAAAGGACCCGAGGCTTTTTAAGAGTCTCGAGGCACAAGAAATAGAGCATGGGCTCAGGCAACATCAAAGAACCTGCGTCCTCGCTGATCTTTTACAGACCTGCTAAATAAGAGCTGTCTAATTCTGATGTTAAACATGGTTCTGTGAAAAAGCTCGATTCAGGGTCACTTGCAATATCAAATTTTATATTATATAAAGTTGATGTTGTTATATATATTTTATTTTTAGAGGACATGTGTAAATAGGTATATGTTTTACAGTAGTCCTGATCTTGATTAAGGCCAAAATGTAAGGTAAATTTGTTCAGCTGATCATAAACCACATAATCGATTGTGCTTACTATCTTGACAGGAACCGTGGTTTAGTTTTCAATGTTTATTAGCTCCTGTTGATCAATAATGTTAAAGACAGATAGTAAGCTTTGTATTTTATACTAAGCATTTTACACAGATCAGCCATAACATAAGAAACACTGAGAGGTTACATTTACATTTACATTTAGGCATTTGGCAGACGCTCTTATCCAGAGCGACTTACAAAAAAGTCGCTCTGGATTAGGTGCATAACATGGATTATTTCATTACAGTGGCACCTGTCAAGAGATGGGAAATAAAGAAGTGAACAGTCAGTTCTTAAAGTTTTTTTTTGTTGTTGTTGGAAGCGTGAAAAATAGATAATGATACGATCTGAGTGACTTGACTTTGACAAGGGCCAAGTTACTGTATAAGACTGGATGACTGGGTCAGCGCATCTCAAAAACCACTGGTAGTGGTACCTACTAGAGGGTAGTAAATAAAGAACAGCCAGTGCCCAAATGGGTCATGAAATGAATGCCAGAATGCCTGGTCCGACATCACCAGTATATCACAGCTTGCTGTGTATGGGGTTGCGAAGCCATATACCAGTCAGATCTGAACCTGTGCACTGCTCAAAGTGCCTACAATGGGCAAATAACATCAAAACTAGACCATGACAAAAAAGTTCAGTGTTGACTTGGCTTCCAAGGATCTGTCTGACTGAGCATCTGTGGGTTGTGTTCGACAAACAAGTCTGATCCTGGGAGGCCCCACCTTACAACGTCCAGGACCTGATCCTATAAGTAAACGTGCTAACATCTTGGTGGTATCTGGTGTACGACCTTCAGAGGTCTTGTGGAGTCTGTGTTTCATGGTCAGAGCTGTGTTGATGACACAAGGGGGACCTACACCATATTAGGCAGGTGGTTTTAATTTTATCACTGATTGTTGTATGTTAACCAGAAGAGGAAAATTAAATAAAATTACAGGCTAGCAGTAATGACGTGTGGGTTGTAATTGGATGAACAAATGTAATTTAAGCTCTGCCCTTGTTGACTGTTACTGTGCAAAATCTGGATGTGAGGTGTATACAAACTAATAACATAATATTCATGGACATTAAGGAGAAAAGGAACCTACCGCTCCATACACCACCCCTTTCTTGTTGATTGCAAGGTAATAGTTGCTACTGAGGCCTTTAATTGCCACGACGCCAACATCCACAGACTTGATTTCGAGTATACCTGAGAAAAAAATAAAAAACAAAACACACTGGTGAGCCGAAGAGCGTGAAACTAGCACCATTTAAGGTACCGTTTATTTTTCAATGACCTCCCACCTCCCATTCCAATCCATGTGCATAAAATCTCTCCTCCCAGGAGTTTTTGTAACCAGCTGAATTCGTCCAACTTGGTTCGTCAGCTAGCTTGTGAAGATGTTTATGACTCATGGATTGTAAAAGTATCACCTTATTTCATGACATGCTATAGATCATAAAGTCACTGTTCATGTCTGGCTTTTTACTCCATCATCTGAATGCATGAGAAGGATGAGTTTATAATTGGTAGTAATTTACAGTATTTGTGTAACTACTTCATTTCTATCCTGTATAAGTATCTTTGTCTGTGCCAAATTTGCCCCCACACTTGCATTCCCCTGAGACACCATGCAACTGTCAGCCTTGCCTTGCTACCTTGCCCTGTTACACTATTTACATTGTACACAACATGGACATGCTAATATTATTTTCTTTCACTTTAAACTGTATGCATAGCAGTTTCTTACGAAACACACACACACAATTAATGATTAATTCTATTAATCAATGCCCCTCCTAAATCTAAATCTAGCCCTAACCTTAACCAAAAGGAAACTTCTGGTCTCCATTATTTTCAACACTGTAATATATTCCTGTCCAAACGCCCCACCCCACACACATACAAAACAAACTACTGTTTAATGCTTGTTTTCAGAGCTGAGCTGTTTTCCCAGCTTTGAAAACAGCTCAGCTTGCACTTGCTGCATGTAATGAAGAAATGTTATAATGTTATATTTCAATTTCCACTTCTAAACTTGATTAGATAAACTCATAAAGCTGTTTCCTGGTATGTGGGACCCCATGTCATTTTTCCATGAGAGATTGGGGTAAATCATCATTTTTATATAAATGTACTTTATTACCAATGTTTCCAGACAAGAATAAACACCATGGAGCGGTTTGCATTATATTAATATATTGTACGTTTTATATTATTAAATATTGTTTGTATTATATTGTGTGCCAACAAATAAAACTGTGCAAGTATGTTTTCCAAAACATGTTCAAAGTCAAAAAGGAGACCCGGGTTGGGCCAGTGTTGCGAGAAACCTAAAACTGTTACCTGGGAAAACAATGTCACCCAAAATATCATAATATCAAACTTCAAACCTCTTTACCCTCTCAGTGATGTCACCCAGATGTGGCGCAGTGGTTTTGGACACAATGGGAATGCCAGAGGGTTATGGACAAGTAAAATCACTTTTTCCACCAAAAATTGGGTTATAATGATTATTATTATAGTTCCATTTTGATCTTGAGTATGTAAATTAAAATTAGTCATCACTTCTATTTTTGCTGCACTGCACTGCACTGTTAAATCCTCAAATCTGTCCAACAGTAGTGATTTATTGTCAGGACAAGGAGCTTTGTAGCTACAAATCAATGGATTATGCATTATATTAATGCATTTAATAATAGGTCAGAGACTTGTATTGTGCACACTCCGAATAAATGGATTAACGCATGTACAGTTGTTGATATGGTGAAGTTTTTACTAAAAAAATGTTTATTTAACATTGACGGAAGGAGTCTTCGGTGTCAAAGCTTTGTCAATCTTCAGGTCAAAGGAGGGAGGTACTATTTATAGCTGCTATACTATAAATGTGAAACTAAATACACAGTGAGTATAAATCCATAGATCCATCCAAGATCTGATATTTTACTTCTTTAACAAATAAAAAAAAATCCCATTACAAAACCAAATCTTGTCTGCGTTTGACGTAACACTCCTGAACATTCCTTTAAGCCACGCCTACATTATCGAGGACACAACAGAAGGATTAAGTGGGATCTGAGAGTTATCCTTCCGTACAGACTCAGGTTGCAGCCATCTGACGGGAGATGTAAGAGAATCCAGTGAGCGTCTCTCTGTCCTCCCTTGCCTCAGGTTGGTCAGCGAGAGAGAAAGTGACAGAATAATGATGAAGAACAGAGCTGCTGGGATCAGAGCAAAATAATCCTCTGATCAAAGAGTGGCAGCGTAGACTCTGAATGTGAATTGTGTGAGAGCATTAAGCTGGACAGTCCAACATCATGATCACAGACACAACCTGGTGTATAAACACACTCATGCATGGCTCTATGACTGATGTGACACATCAAGCATACTCATGTTTTACTCCTCCACTCAAAGACATGTAAGATGTCAAAATAAGAGCTACTGAGCAGGATCATTGAGAAGAATCACAGCACCTGTATGTTATATTTGCTCATTGAGCTGTTTGATGTGGTGCATTAGATCAATATTTTTTTTAAAGGCCATTTTTCTAATCACCACAACCTTTTCATCTGCCTGCACCCATGAGTTAAAAAGGAGCTCAACAACAAAAGGTAAAGAATGTCAAAGAAAAAGAAAGAATTTGCCTCTTTAGATCTTCACCTGGGCACTTTGCGGGGAAAAAAATATCAAATGAACACCGTTTTTAACAAAAATGTAATCAAAGTGTTTGGTATCATGGATGTCTAAATCACCTAAAAAAAAATTGTGACGTCATGTGGTTTAGGATACAATAGGACTTAATGTCGTCTGTAAACATGGGCTGTGTTGCATAGCGTAGCTTAGCAGTGGAATGTTATTGAGGTGGCTATCTTGGGAATTAAAATCTTAAAAAATAAAATATGGAGCTTAATAACCAATGAGGGTAATGGTGACGATGATGTACAGTATAGGAAGATTTGGGTGTGCATGTATGAAAAAGCTCCCCGTGTCTGTCTGTCTCTCACTGTTTGTCTATCTCCATCTCCTTCTGTGTGTTTATGTCTATGTCTGTGTCTAGTGTTTATATATCTCTCTGCCCATCTCTCTCTCTCTCTCTCTCTCTCTCTTTCTCTCTCTCTCTCAGATGCCCATTACTTACTGTAAAGCATGGTAAAAAAAAATGCAACTTGCAACTAGGCTCTATTTATCTAATCAACATTTTTTGGACATTAGCTAAAAACACCTGTGCATGTAACAAGTTTTTATGTGGAGGAATTGTTAAAAAAAAGTCAGGACCCCCTATGATGCAGCAGCGCCAGGATGGGTTAATGCACAAAATACTGTGCAAATTGATCTCTTGGCAAAGTAATATATTTATAATATTTGTATCAGGTGCTTCTTCTGTATTCTAACAAGCCTTAAAACGGTGGCGTCATTCATGGCATCTAGTGAAAAAAAAAGAGCATGAGGAGTTTCTTATTGTGCAACTTAATCCCTCTGCTATCCGTGGTTTAAACCCCTCGTAGGACTCGGATTACAATGGCTTAAAAGCATCTCAGCTTTTAACAAGCTCGCCGGGTAAAGTTCAGCTCCCTGGCCACGTGTCACAAGCACACGTGTTTGTGTGTGTTTTTGTTTGTGTGTACACATGCACATTGATGGTTTGGATCCAGTTCTGATCCAGTCCCCGATCTGTTTCTGTGCTGTGTGCTTCATGTTTTTAAGCAGACCTGGCTCCTGCCCCACGCTCTGTAGGTGGTCACCCTCATGCTCGACGCCTGTCTATGCTTGCTTGGCAGAATGACAGAACACACGTTATCACATCTTGGGATAATTACCAAAAAAAAAAATGCTTCATGTTTTGTAGCTGATCTCAGAGGCCCAGAAGAGAGTGAAAGAGGCCCACAGACTTCTCCGTGTTCTGATGTTTTAGTCACTGAGTTTGCATAACAGATTTTTTAAAAATATATATAAAAACACAAGTCCAGTGACTTCATAGTGCAATGAGTTAATTGCACTTATCTAATCAATGACCAGTACTTTTTTCTTTCTGTTTTTCTTTTCGGCTTTTCTTCTCAAAGCCCCCAAACAAGCCAAGGCATATATCCATGTCAGAATGCTTAATTGTCCTGGGAAGCCTGAACCACAGATCCTCTGACAGACATGTCTTATCAATTAGCCCCCTAGTTCCCAGACCATAAAGGAAACAGGGTCCCCATTAAAAGTGGTCGTTGCTGCTGACCCCGCGTTGGCTCCTGATGACACCAGTCTGCACCTTTGATCTGACCACTGCAGACCCCCATGGCTCCTTGAGCTGAGTGCTGGTCCGACTGCTCCATCCTCTCATTATAACCTCCCTCCCATGGCCATGTGTCCTCGCGCACTGCTTAAACAGCGCTGCTCTCACAGCCAACCACAGGTCTACTGATTGTACAATTCATTATACATAACTGAGAATAATGGGAAAAACATTTACTGAGGTAGCAGCCAAAAGAAATATCTTTGTATGCTGGAAATAAATCAAACATTGGTGTTTGGTGCTACGTCTACCAACCTCCTTTGGGGACGAACGAGAGCACAGAATGTGTTATTAATTCAATGTGTGAACTATAATTCATACAAACCTCAAGCTTTCTCACCACAGGATAAACAAAATGACAATTTTTAACAAATGTAACGTGTAGCTTTCTAATATTACACTCTGCATGTTTGTTTCCTTTAAAATGCTGTATATTTCCAGAACTCTATAACATAACCATAGGATGTCGCTATTATATAATAAGACTCCTTTTGGAAGCTACAGTAGAACCAGTAGTAATCAACAAACCCTTTTTTTCTGGGTAAATGGTTTGATTTGGCACAGGGCTTTTTAAAATACCAGATCACAATACTTAGAGATAAAAAACAAACAAACATGTTATTACATACATATAAAAGTGGTAGCTACAAATAACTGAAAAAAGGGCACAGCTTCAGCTTCATCACCATGCTTCGTCTTAGTCATGGCCTATCACAAGAATACACACATGCACAGATAGAATTCTTTTAGGGACGGAAACCCTTGCAAAAACATGAAATAAGCATGAAATTTCGCACACACAGAAAGCTAAATCAGGATCAACCCCAAGACGTTGGATCTATGTGGTGCCAATACTACTGTACCTGCTATGCTACTGCTTTAAAGCAATTACCACAAAAAACGAATTAAATGGTAAATGCATCAATGATATACATTCCTTTTTTTAAATTCTATAAATAAAAGAAATTTTGAGCTTCTAAGGTCTAACTTGTCTAACTTAATTTAGTGTCATGTTGTTACAGTTATTACCAATGGGGTGCTGTGATGAAAAAGAGTTACAGGTACTTCCCTTCTATAACAGCACTTCCTAAAGTGGTTTATGCCTCTTGAGTTGTGTAAGGTTCAAAAGACAAGTTAGTTCCTGTTATCATGTACGTTATAGCTGCTATAAAGAGACGTTCCATTGCCAGCCTCTCTTTTCTTTCTCTCTCTTGAAGTTAGTAAGACCAAATTGCTGCTCATCATGTTACCGAGCACAATTGCAACCGAGTGTCTTGAAATCATTTCAGTGTTCAATAAACATATTACGGAAAACTTTCCTATAGCAATATTTAGGCCCTTTTTTTGATAAGTAACATAATTTTTTTGTAAATCCATGTAACAAACTGGAATGTTTAATTGAAATAATTATGTATTAAAACAGGAGAAATAAAATAAACATGATCTGAAGGGCCATTCTCACTTGTACATGATGTACTTTTCTAAAATGCTTGTAAAAACTGTTATTCTCCTAAGGAGTGCATTTGTCTTCTTGTTAAATTCAAACAACTTAATTCATCATTTTGCTCCAAACTCACTGTATGAATTTTCCTCCCATAAAACAATTTATCATCTAAAGAATGGAAATCTGCTGAAAAGCCATAACATTGGCTTTCATGTGTCTTTCATTATCGCTTCATTCTCTGCATATCTGTCTTTGCCAAGAACTTCTTGAAGAAGCGATCTTGAAGAAACACACTTGAGAATTTCACAACATGCTGGAAGGCTCCATCATTTCAAGCAACACCATAAACTCTCAGCATGTACAGTTTGTAAGTAGATGTCTTTTTGACATTAAATATTATGTTTTAAATTTAGGGTTTTTAATAGATCATTTGTCTCTTAAACGGTATTGGTGTTCATTAACAGGACTAAATTTAGGCAGTGAAAGCATAACATTTTTTTAAGTGCTTTGTCATATTTTTTTCTATAAACCTGTCTGTCTGTCTCTGTTTAAAGGCAGCCATATGAAGACAGATAAACCAATATCAAGGTTTGAAATTCCCATTTAAATAAACCCAGAGCTATGTCTTTTGGCTCACATCAATCTGGTATGTCTCATTTCTTCTGGCAGTTTGGACTATGCATTTAATGTATTTCTGCGCACTAGTACATTTTCTTTAAATTTAATTGCACAATGTGAATTGCTGGTCAACTTTTTTACATAAACTTCATTTAACAGTATACCACTACCTTACTGATTACTCGATTCTGATTGGTCGTGTTGGAAATCACAGAGGTATGGGGTGGTGTGGTATTTACTGTTACACCCTGAAGCAGAATAATTTCCCCCTGGATTATCATGAATGATTTTTTTAACTTGTTGAATAAAATAAAATGTCATTCTATTTTATTATATCACATTAGCTGTTTATTTTATCTTAAAAAATATTTAGACAAAAAAACATAGCATATTCACTTTTTTAATGGAGTGTCTGACATCTAAGTACTTGTGAATGAGCTGCTACAATAGAAAAGCACATTAATATGCAATTTACAGTTGACTATACTTTACTAATTTCAGAGCTGCTTTTGCAGAACATTAACCAACACTATTCAGAATCAAGATTTTAGCAACAGTATAATTATATTTAAATCCTTTTTAGCGCCATTAATTTACTTGCAATTAATACTGGTGCTTACACTGAGCTACTTTTTAAATACTCTTAATACTTTAGAATTCTTTACACACATTTCATAAGCTGTATTAACTAACACATACTGTATTTGCATGCACATCAGTTAAATGTCAGAGCAGCCATGAATACGGATGGAGACCAGTGTGATCCTGGTGTGGGAACATGTTGCCTTAGTCTCCCCTTGTTTTAAATCTTTGAGGGTGAGCGTGAGCAGGATGTAGGATCTGTGACAGATAAAACCCAGGACTTCTGCTCCAGCCACCAGCTGCCTTAGGATAAGCTCCCTCCCACTGCCTGGACTTCATGCCTTTTGTTCACACAGTGTATAATTAGCCGGCATTCCTGCTTGCTTCTTTAAAAACTGGGCCGGCCATCCCTGGTCACATCGCCAGTCTTACTTCGCTACCTTTGATGCTTCCATTAGACCTCCACCAACCCCCCCCCCCCCCCCCCCCCCCCCCCGCCTTCCACAACCACCATCTGTCCAACCGCATTCTGCACAGGAATTCACCCTGGTGATGATGTAAAGACATGCCTGGGAAAAGTTCACTCCGTTCACAGCTAGAATAGCGTGTGCTGCACTTTGCAAAAACAGCATGCTTCCTGAGCCATGATAGCTATCGTATTTTCTTGAGAAAACCATGCATATCTGTATAAATTGGATAGAATTTTTGAAGGAAAATGCACAGAAATATTGTTTGTGAATCTTTGATTTGTAATGAAAGTACTTACCACCTGTGTATCACTTTATCATTATAATATTTTCACTGCTCACTTTGTAAATACTGTTAAGAATAACAGTATGGTACTTTTTGTTTAAATGACCTGCCACATCAATTGACTTTTATTACATAGCTATAAGAAGGACGTTTACTTTCCTTAAGCACATTAAACTTTCCATAATGGCATAAACTAGCATTTATTAAGACGCTTCATTATGACCAAAGATCATGATGTGGGTAAATGGATTTATGTCAATTTGGTTCAATTTACGCTGAACGACAGAAGAATAAGATGTTCAGTTATCCTGACAGCATAAAACCACCTATGTTTCCATGAATTGCATTGATAAATACTTGGATGTGTATACTGTGCGTGTAAAATTTTAGCTTTTTTTAAAACAACATAAACTGTACAATGAAACATATTCCTATTTTTCATCTTCTGCTGAAATAATATTTGGCTGCAAATATTGGTGCATTAAAAAATGGTGGAATAAATAGTTCGGATAACTTTATCTAGTAATTCCACGTCTGTCCACGCCTAATGTTGTATAAAGTAAACAGTGCTGAGAGAGAGAGAGAGACAAGGCTGTTCCTCCCTAGCACAAGCCATGCTACAAACAGCCGTTTGCTTTAAGTTATGGGGTCAAAGGTTAGGCATACATCTGGTCTCCCATACTTCTGCTGTGAACTTTCGATAGGGCAAAGACAAGCCTTTCAACTAAGAGGAGATGGAAGGAGGCAGCACTGATTGAGTTGTAAGTGCATGTTTACATGGTATGGTTTTAAATGTTTTAAGAAGCTACCAGATGACTTTTTTTTTTTTTTAAGAATTCATGCACAGGATAAAATTCATACTGGTTTCTAAAAAGCTGAATAGCTGAATAGTAAATCACAGGGTTTGGAGCTGTAAAGAAATGTGTGAAATGTTTTGGGAAATCTTGATCTTTTAAATTTTTATGTTGATTAAAATCGTTGATGATTAAAATCATCTCCTAAACTATGATTTATTATACCGTGGTAATGAGTAAAAATGAGTTCTGTAATTTAGATAACTGCCCAAGGATGTTAAGGTCAAGCAGAATTTAAAGACACACTGACCTTGACATTTTTCACCAATCCATTTCCAACCCATAAGTCACTTTTATTGCATATCTTTCACTGAAAGCTATGCATGTGCAGCGTGCTGTCATGAGAAACAGTGCACATTAATAGCATTTTTAACTCCATTGGCTGACCTGTAGATAAACTAGCTGTAGTTTGACAATCTCATATTGTCAAATAGCAGCTCTACAGTAAGTTAACATTCTCCCTGCTGTGAAACCTCATTAACTACAGATGATGCATTTAGTATCACAGCAGCCTCTCATTTAAACTCTGTTCAATGCTGACATGGCTTACAGCTCAGGCTGCAAGCCAAAAGTAATCATTTTTGCACTTGATAGATTTCCAAAACTAGCTAGTACCCTTTGCAAGTGGACATCCATTATGCTAACAGCCCCATCTGCAATGTTAGAAATGTGTGTGGAGAAAAATCATGAGCTGACAGATGAGATGTTATGCCTTTTAACCGTCCAAAAGCGCCATTGGCCACGTAATTAATTTTGGCCTTGATGCGCCTTCTTGCAGCTGGCACCATCTTGATTCTTAATGAAGCCCTAAGAGATTCAACCAGCTCTTAATGGACCAGGCAAAGGGGGGGGGGAGGCGGAAATGGTCACCACACTGACCTCTGTTTGATGTCCAGCCTACAAGTTGACATGATGATTGGATAGACCCCTGCACTCTGGACCCCACAACCAGTAGTTGAACCCTAAACTGCTCTAAACTGCTAAATATGCTCAGTCAAACATGTCAAGGCCTAATGATGCTAATTAAGAATTTCCTCCTGCCTGGATTCAGACTTAAAAAGTGACATTTATTTCACTCAGAACTGCACAGTTAAAAATCCTGGATCAGGTTTGCTGCTAACGGAACAAAACAAACCAAGTGCTATCCTTAGGATGAAGAAGGGTGAGTAATTTTAGTTGATTTTGTTTTCTCAGTCCAAAAAAAAATAAATAACATCACAGTGAGACTGTTGTTTTTCACTTAGTTCAATATGCCAAGGACAGCTCGGACTTCCAGCAGGAGCACCAAAATCAGGTGCCATGTAAAAAAAAATGTCTTGTGGGAAATTGCAAGTTTGAAAACAACAACGTGACAAAGTGATACTGGGCAAATGGATTCTGAAAGGGGGAAATCAAACAATATGGCTGGGATTGGATTACAAGCTGCACATAGTTCTTTTGTGGAGAGCGGGACTTTAGAACTAAAGTCGGTTGAAGACTGGCTCAGTGCTCTAGTCCTGACAAAGAGACTCTCTCAAGTCTGGAAAAGAGGGACACTTCATCACACTTAGGCTTTCTAAATGTTTCTTCAAATTAAAATGTGATCATGAATCATAGCAATAATAATCTGTCTATATATCTTTTTATACGCAAATCATTCTATCTCTCTCCCTTTTCTGAATATATATATATATATATATATATATATATATATATATATATATATATATATATATATATACTCAATCTAGCACAGACTCATAATAAAGTTCATGGTTATTCAAGACCAACACCAACATTAGAATTGATGTCAGTGTCCCTCTTAACATTATGCAATTTCAGGGTCATGCCAAATCAAACTAATGATGCTCAATTACTTAATTAGCCAACTGTTTTCAAGCATTCAGAATGGGAACCTGGCCTGAGGTGATTACTAATGGAGTGCCGCTCCATACGGATGTACGTGCAAGCATTCCGGTGTTCGGTGTTCATGGGAATACGCCATGCTGACTCACATATTAAGAAACATTACGACTGAGTGAGTGCAGGGGAAAGTTTAAAAATGTCACCAGCCATTAAGAGTGAAGCAAAAACATTTTTGCAAGGATGCTGATTTTGCCATAACATTCCAGTAGAGTCGGATTTACAGGCTTGTTACAGACAGCGACGATGGGTTCTGATTACAGAATAAACAAACCGCAAAAGCCACACGCTTATGCTTTGCAGAGAGCACTGCTACTACCTCATGGGCATCCACAGCATCCTAAATGTTTGAATCTGTTTTTGAGAAACAGTTCCTTGCCTCCCCGCAGGCTGTCTCCATACTTCTGCTGTGACGGCAACCGAGACAAGATGCGAATCCACACTAAAACCCCTCGCGCATCTGGCTGGAACATTTACCAGCATGGTTTGTGCCTTGAGCTCACAGTGGGAGCTAATCACAACCGCGTTATATTCACATGTGGTAAGCAGTTGGCACAGGGCATCTAACGAAGAGAAGCTATTCCTCCTCTATAGGTGACATGAGACTAAATAGGGTCATTTAGGTCATTTTATTTTCATTTAGCCAACAAAAATCACCTTAATGGAATAAACGCTTAATTGAGTTTCAGCTTGGCTAAGCTCTTTATTCAGAGGCCTTTTACCACGACACATTTAAGAGGTGGCTCAGCTAATTGAACTACCCGCAGCCATGTCTCACAGGGTTTCAGCGCTCTCCATCTGCAATAAAAACCCTGCGCACATGGACCCCATATGGCAAAGCCTTTTTTTTTTTTATTAGGACCAATGTACACGCAGCGCGGCAACGGAAAAGTGCACAGGGTGGGTTTGGGGTGTGCTCGCCAGGTGTTTGGCCTTAATTCGGAAGCCTGGGCTTAAGCCCAACAGTAAATGTAACATGGAGACTAATGGAGTATTTTAACTCGAAGATAGCGAGACAAGGACAGAGCATCATTCGTATGCAGCTGGGGTTTAAACAAACAAAAAAACAAAGAAAAAGCCCTGATTTTTTTTTTTTTTTAGATTAGATTAGATTAGATTAGATTAGATTAGCAAAATGAAAAATGCAAGCCACTTTATTTCCAAGTGACTTCTGGAGCACTACAAGTTTGAATGATGATACAAATATCCTGCCAGTTTTGTGACGAATTTAAATTGATGAGTTTTGCTGCAAAAAAAGGGGGTCCCTTGTTATGTCTAATTGGTTCCAGAAATTCTGCTATGAATAAATCTATGCTGAGGAGGGAAAAAAATACTTGAGGGAAACAGTTTCTGTTTTACACGCAGAGCTGAACCTCTAAACAGCACGATAACTGCAAGCTCAGGTAAGGTTCTTATTATCTGTGGACAAATATCAAAGGCAGCAAGAAAATAAACTGCACTATATCTTGGAAAACATTTTGCCTCTATAGGTCCCACATGTTAAGGGGAAGTGGAAAAGGGAACGTACTGTATGAGGGAAAAGGGAAAAAGTCTACTTACTGAATGGATCGTCCTTGGTCTTGGTGCCACTGACAGTGCCATTCTTATCAATCCTAAGAAAAAACTTCTGGTAGGAGAAGAGCTTTCTGTGACGCACATCTCCTGTGAGGTGGCTGTAGCTGCGGACATGCCGGCCCACCACCACCGCGGTCGCGGATGAGTTGTTGGATACCCTGGAGGTACGTGCGGCCCTGCGGGCATCGTGGCACGTCACGGGCAGAGCCGAGATTGCGAGCACGAGTAGCAGCAGCAGAGAGAACAGGTAGGACACACGAACCCAGGCTGCGGCACTCTTAGTCACTTGCCATGTGCACATTGTACTGGAGGGTGGAAGACTGGGAAGAGCCTCACAGAAAGGTACATGCTGGAGAGCTGCCTGGGAGAAGGGAAGAGGACAGGGGGCAGAGCCCCGAGCGTCTGCCGTAAGTGTCAATTCCTACTCTGGACCTGGTTCCTTTCGTGTCTGAAAGGAAGATGTCAACATCCATAACTCGGTTCACTCACCCTCTTGCCCTTCTAGATGGACCAGAGTCCTTGCCAAAGTGCTCCAGGCCACCTTAGAATATCAGGCAGAAGAAAAATGTCTTTTAAAGAAAAAAAAATATGTCAGAAGCCTGAATCAGGAATTGCAGATCTGCTCTTGACAGAAGATGCAAGAATCCAAAACTCATATAATCCCAGGTCCCACTGCTAGTGAGTCTGTGTGGGCAGTAAAAGAGACGAGAGCGTATCTCTTCCACCCCGTTCCTCTTCTGTATGTGAAGAGTCCGTCCTGTGTGTCCTGCTCTTTAGCGAAGTTGAAGTTGTGGGTCCTGAGGTAGAGTAAGATGAATCTCTCCCTCTCTGTAGTGACTGAGCTCTGCCACTCTTCTCACCTTATTTATTCAGAGCAGGGCCCCAGATGTAATCTCTTTAGGTAATAGGCAGTCTATGAAAAGCCTCGGCTTTGAAGATCTGTCTGTTTGTTTGTGTGTGTGTGTGTGTGTGTCAGAACATTTTTTCCTGCTCTTCTCCTATCTGTCTTGCTTTCTAACTTCTAGTTTCTGTCTTGTGCTCTCTCTCTCTCTCTCTCTCTCTCTCTCTCTCTCTCTCTCTCTCTTGCTTTTTCGCTTAGCCCCTCCCACACGGTTCCCTCCCTTTTAAGTAGTGAGCCCCAAGTTGCCCGGTACAGAGCAGCCAGGTCTCTCTCCCTCTCTCTCTCTCTCTCTCTCTCTCTCTCACACACACACACACACAGAAACACAACATGCACAAACTCTCTCTCTCTCTCTCTCTCTCTCTATCTCTCTCTCTCTCTCTCTCTCTCTCTTTCAAACTTTTCCTCCAGATCTCTCTGGCCATCTGAGCCTTATCAGAGACACCTGGAACTTTTCCCCTCATTTACTCACTGCCCCTTCTTTCCCGGTCCCCACCAGCAATCATGTTTCTCCCTTTTAAAAGTTGATGACACACCTTCACCCGATCTGCATGTGAGCCGTGCCTCTCTGAAGTTCAAAGCACCTAGAACTTTGCTTTTATTGTCATGAGGACAATTAAAGTCACCTAAATGCCCCAAAGATGACTGGGGGAAAGACAGAATTACAACACTCACACTGCACAAGAACCCAGGGTTGTCGTGTCACAGAGACTACACTGGCTCTGACTCATGTCTGACTTTTCCTTCGGTTGTTGTTATTTAATTTCCTTTTTTAACGCTTTTGAATGAAATCCATATCCCTGCTCTTTTTTTGACATTCTTGTCATATTTGCTCAAATGCCTCTGCAGCGACCGACTGAAATACAGAACACAGGCTGAAGAGGATTCTTTCTGAATAAGCTTTCCAAGTTTAACCATGGCTCATTTCTTTATCATTTTTTTCTTCGTTAAATTGTCATTATTGAATAACAATCTTTTTAACATGAATAACTGAATGATAAGATGGAAACAGTTCAGCCAAAAATCAAATGTACACAACTTTTGACATTACACAAAATTTAATCAGCCATCCACCAAGATTAATGCAGCTAAAAGGTATGTATTAGATGCAGCGTACCTGTATAGCTACTAATTAATTCAAATGCTGCCCAAAAGCAGTCTAACATACCTTCTAAACCTTTTTTCATATATAAATCTTGTGATATCAACTATTTGTGAGCAAAAAGCTAGGACTGTTAAATATTGTGTCTCTCACATCTAAAGTGCTTATTGTTAATGAAACTATCACTGATCAGAGGTCTGAAATCCTTTGTCTAACAGAAATGTGGCTATGAACGAGTGAGCTAGTCCTCCTGGATACAGCTGCATACATCAGCCTCGACTAACCGGTAGAGGAGGAGGACCGCAGTTATTTATAATGATAATCTAACCATCATACAAAAACATGGACACAAGTTTAAACCATTTGAAGTTCTCATAATAACAATAACCACAAATAATCAGTCTGACCAGACAATTCCACTAATTATCATTTACAGACCCCTAGGGCCGTGCTCTGAATTTCTTTGTGAATTTGCAGATTTCCTCTCAAACCTTGTTGTTTCTGTAGACAAAGCATTAATTGCTGGAGACTTTAATAAATCCCTCTGGGGTCTGAGTCCTTTCAGAAGATCTGCAGTAAGTCAGGGTTCTTCATAAATTTGTGTAAATTTTAAATCTCCAATGTAGTAGCTAATGTAGAATAAATTACATTTATTACTATATAGAAAAAAAGAGTTTCTACTATATAATTTCATTTACAAAAAAAAGTGATTGGCAGCGTTGACGATGCCATCGACCCCTATTAATATTTATTTTGAAAATCCAGAAGACCCTCTGAGAACAGCATTTACTGAATGCCCATTCTGGACTCAGTGTGTAGTAGGAATTATTCATAGGACAGGTCACACTTTAGACTTAATAATAACCTTCAGATTAAATATAGAAAATATAGTGACATTTTCACAGTCTGAAGTTATCTCTGATTACTATTTCATTTCATTTAAAGTGTGTTTTAGTAATAATGTATGTACATTACTGTGCGACTGCATTAAATGTACATTTACATCAACTACTATACGGAGCTTTATCAGCAATCTGATAAAGCTATGATTGGATCATCATCTGACCCCACAGAACTCGATCAGGCGACTGAATATTTAGTCAACATTCTGTTATACAGTACGTTAAATAATTTAGCTCTGGTAAAAAGTAAAATAGCTGAAGAGAAAAACATAGTCAATGATATAGCGATCACAAACTCACCTTAAAATACACCGCTTCAAAAACTACAGTAGAATGTAAATGGCATCAGACTAAATTGTAGTATTTCAAATAGCATGGATTTTTGAACAATTTTTAAAAATTCAAAAAGATCAATGTATCTTTCTACTCTTGTTGAGGATAATAAAAAATAATCCCAGATTCCTGTTTAATACTAGCAAAATTAACTAGGAATAAGACCACCAAAGAATCATGCACACAATACGATGTAGGAGTGAGGATTTTATGTTTTTTCTTTTTTCATAACAAAATTTAAAATTTTAGGCAAAAAAATAATAACATCAGGTTTTAAAACCAGACAATTTAATAATCATTGGTGCATCTGATAATCAGCTGTTTCAGATCAGCACTTAATATATAATAGAGAATATTTTACTTTAAGAGACTGAACTCATTTGACTAAACTCTTTAGCAAAATCATTGATACTAGTTTTCTCAAACAAATAATATTAGAAATCACTGAACCCATTCATAATTCTTCACTCAGCTATTTCTACATACAGTACTTTTTTAAACTAGCAGTTATTCAACCTTCAATTAAGAAACCTGACCTTGACCTGTGTCAATTGTTCAACTATATGCCAATATCAAACCTAGCCTTTATCTCAAAGAACCTAGAGAATATTGTAGCCCAGAGAAAGCACTGGTTAAAGTGGTAAATTACCTACTACTGGCTTCTGATAAGGGGTTGTGTCTCTTTGCTTTTGTTACTTTATTAGATTAGATTAGATTAGATTAGATTAGATTAGATTAGATCAATTCATAGATTAGATGTTGTAGGAGTTAAGGGAAAAGTGTTCTCCTGGTCTTATTTCACCAGTTGTTACCAGTTTGTAAATGTAAATGCTAATTGTTCTGGATGTACTGAAGTTTAGTGTTTAGGTACACTGCTATTCTCTCTACTTTCTCAGGGCAACACAGTTATATGTCTTAGCAAAGCCAGGTGAGAGACACTACTTTTTTCTACTTGCTTCTGATAAGATAGAAGCGCTGGTTCTAAGTAAGATTTTTGATTACACAGTAACTCTGAAAGATGGCTTTTCTGATTTATCATATGCAGTAGAAAAAGACATGGTGTAATTATTGATTCCAGTCTTTCATTTGAAACTCATGTAAATATTATTACTAGGATAGCCTTTTTACATTTAAGAAATAGTGCCAAGATAAGGAATATGTTGTCATTGCATGATGCAGAACAACTAGTTCATGCTTTTGGGTCACTTATAGGGTTCAATTATTGTAATGCCTTACTGTCTGGATGTCCAACTAGGTGCGTAAACAAGCTCCAGTTAGTCCAGAATGCAGCAGTCCACATCCTTGGTATAGAAGAAGATTTGAGCACATCACCCCTATCTTACACACACTGCACTGGCTCCCAGTGAAATTTTGCACTGAATTTAAAATACTCTGTTGATTTATTGCACTAAATGGTCTCACACCACAGTACCTAAAGAAACTGCTATTGTTTTATGATTCACTATGACTACTTTGTTCAAAGGGTGCAAGCTGCTTGTCAGTACTTTGTATAATGAAAACTACAGCAGAGCTTTTTCTTACAAAGCTTACTGTTTGTCACCCCTGGTGGCCCACTTCTGGTTGAAGTTCTAGTTGCAAGTCTGCTGCTTCAGTGTTTTTGGATTTTTCTGTCAGATGTTACTATGGTACTGTAAACTGAAGTATAATTACAAGCATTGATCACTGACAATGAGTGCCATCATCAGTCCTGTGTCATGGCAACAATAAAGCATCCTGAGGCTATTCATGTGTGGGGTTGCTTCTTAGCCAAGGGAGTGGACTCACTTACAATGTTGCTTAACAACACAACCATGAAAAAAGCCATAAACAACGCCTTTTCCAGCATGATGGAGCACCTTGCCTTAACAAAACATTGAAATCTTGGATCCATGGCCAGGACACTCCCTAGACCTTAATTCCATTGAAAACTTGTGGTCACTTCTTAAAAGGCAGATGGACAAACAAAACCACACATATTTTGACTCATTGACATCTGAAAACAAGCATTGATTATGCAAGAATGGGTTGCCATCAGTAAGGATCTAACTCAGAATTTGATTGAAAGAAAGGCAGGGCAAATCGCAGATGTCTTAAAAAGTAATGGGTAAATACTGTAAATACTGACTCTTTGCATAAACTTAATGCAATTGTAAATGGAAAACTTTGACACTTACTGTATAGTATGAAATGCTTGTAATTACATTTCAATATACCACAGTAACATCTGACAAAAAAATCTAAAAATACTGAAGCAGCAGACTTTGTGAAAATTAAGATTTGTGTAATTCTCAAAACTTTTGGCCACGGCTGTACAATACGGTAAAATTTTTGCAAAAGGCACATGCACAACCCCACACAGAGATGTATGGGACATACACTAATCAGCCATAATATTATGACCACAGATAAAATGGAACAATATTTATGTTCTAAACTTGGTTTACCTTGTTTACCTTACAGCCTCAAGTCTCTCTATGCATGATGCATGAAGCTTGGTACATCCTTGCAAGTTTCTTACATTCTTCTTGAAAGACTTGTTCAGGCTCAACCACGTTGGATGTGCAGCACTGGTATACAAACATTTTCATGATGCTCTATTAGGTTCATGTCCAGACTCCGGCTAGGTCACTCCAGGACTTTCACTGAGTTGTTCTGCAGCTATTCCTGTCTTTTCTTGGTTTCTTCAGTATGCTTTTGATTCGTTGTCTTGTTCAAATGTAAATTGTTAAAGGATTTCACTTTCGCTTTATTTTTCTGCATTAATTTAGACCCTCTATTTTGACTAGTCTCCTAGTTGCAGAGAAGAACATTCCACCCAGAATGATGCTGCCACCACCGTGTTTGACTGAGGGATGATTCTAATAAAATGATATACAGTGCCTGATTTCCTCCACACATATTGTGGGGAACTGTTTCATTAAACCAGAGGATTTTGTTTCTCATGGTCTGAGAGTCCTCCAGGGCTTTTGGCAAACTCCCAACCAGCAGCCATGTGCCTTTAAGTGAGGAATGGCTTCTGAATGGCGTCTCTCCCATCTCCACAAAGAAACTCTGGATCTTATTTATAGTGATTCTTGGTTTTGGTTACCTGTTTAACCAAGGCCCTTCCTCCTCAATAATCAGTTTGGCTGGAAGGCAGACCTGGAAAGACTGGTGGTTGCTCCAAATCTCTTCCATTTGAGAATGACAGAGCTACCACTACTGACTTTCCAAATTATGTCCAACAAATTCAATAAGGCATATGTCGACTCCAGTCAAGTCAAGTAGAAGCATTTTAAGGGCCACTGATAGGATGTACCAGAGTTCAATTGCAAATGTCATAAAAAATAGTCTAAATACTTAGATGTACTTAATTAAAAAAATTATAATAATAATAAAAAAAAACTTTAAACCCGTTTTTAAGTTTTGACATTATAGAATATTGGGTGTAGATTGAAAAGGAAAAAATAATTGGAATCCATTTTAAGATGAATGTGAAACTTTATGTCACCTTGTGCTTTAATTACGGCATGCATAAACCATGACATCATTTTGATATGCAAATGCAACATTTATTTCCATCCAGAGTCACATTAGTTTCTCTCTAAGACCTTGAAAGTTTTCTCTAGCACATTATAATTGGGGTTAAGGTCTGGATTGTATGATGATGGCCTCATTGATGAAAAAACCTGGTCATTTGGTATATTTAGGTAATTTTTGGGACACATAAACAAGACTGGACCAACAGAAACTACTGTACCTCAAGTCATAACACTTTGCCCACTGACATGTGTGTGCACTACACATAATGGGTGCCTCATTTCATCTGCCTCTATTCTTATATTGGTGTGCCCATTACTTTGAAGCAGGGTAAATCTGGACTCATCAGACCACATGACCTATTTTTTTCCAGTGTTCTACAGTTCATTCTTTATGCTTCCTGGAAAGTTGAACCTTTTTTTTTCTGATTAGCCTCACTGATAAGTGGTTTTCTAATAAGGGGGATTGTGACTAATCAGCTGTGCTGATTAATCACAATCCCTTGAGTTCTCTTTGCATTATGTTAATTGGAAATATGATTTGGATTTACCAAACCTTTAAATGACCAATTTTTTTTTTCTACCACATTTCTTCCTTGAAGATCGTGGTTCACCACTATCCTTCCAGGTTTTAATATTACGTTTTACAGTTCTTAACCCAATGTAAGTAGTTTCAGCAATCTTTTTATTTTCTTGACCTTTGGTTGATCCAAGCCAATAATTTGACCCTTATGAAGCAGAGTAACATCTTTGCCCTGACCACAGTATATGTTTCCAGACATGATTGTTTAAGAAATGAGAACTACCCACTGCATCAGGCAGGATTAATTAACTTGTTGCCAGCTAAAACATATTAATTACTACAGTAATTATCCAATGGAAGGCTCTTAACTATTTGCTTAGTTAATATGAATAATATGAAATTATGTTGTAGTAGTAGTAGTAGTAGTATGTGGTATATGTTTTATATTTTAGATTATATAAAATTGCTACATTAAGCTTTCATGACAGCTTAGTACATTCATGGCATTCTCTCAATAGATGCATGAAGTTCAGTTGACAGTTGTGCCATGATATTTCTTGCCTTCTTAATGTGCTTTAGACCACCTGTTATTTAATGTAGAGAAAGTGTTGATCAATAGTCCTATTAGGAATATTTAGGAATGGTCATAATATTAGTGGAAAACTGTCCTTTGGTCTGATTTAAGATTTTTGGTGCCAACTTTTGCTAGGCAAAAAGTCTTTGTTAGGCATAGAGAGAGAAAACTGTTCCTGAATGTGCAGTTCACACTGTGAAGCATGGAAAAGGAGGTGTGATGGGTGTGGTGGTGCTTTGCTGGTGACACTGTTGGTGACGTACACAAACAAAATTAAGTGCCACTTAACCAACATGGCTACCACAGCATTTTGCAGGGACGTCTCATCCCATCTGGTTTGCACTTAGTTGGACCATCATTTATTTTCCAACAGGACAATGACCCCAAATACTCCTCTAGGTTATGAAAGAGTTATTTGTCCAAGAAGGAAATGATGGACTGCTGCATCAGATGACCTGGCATCTACAATCACCTGATCTAAATCCAGTTGAGATGGTTTAGGATGAGTTGGACTGCAGAGTGAAGGAAAGGCAGCCAACAAGTACTCAACATATCTGGGAACACTTTTAAGATTGTTGTTGGAAAACTCATTCCAGGTGCCTACCTCATGAGGCTGACTGAGATAAGGCCAAGAGTGTGCAAAGCTTTTCAAAAGGTGGCTACTTTGAAGAATCGAAAATACAATGAATATTCTGGGTTATTTGTTCTGTCAAACTTCAGCATTTTCAGTATTAATAATCAATGTTAAAAACAATAAAAATAAAGAAAAATCATTGAAGGAGAAGGGGTGTCCAAACTTTTGAATGATATTTACATCTAAAGAAAGAGAGAGAGTGTGAGAGAAAGTGCCTATATATTACTGTACATTTCCATATTGACAATCCATAAAAAATACTGATGTGACAGATTTGGATGAAACTGAATTGTCAGAGTTGATTACATTATACCACAAAATGCTGTCTGAATAGGTATGTACGCCACAGTGTAAGAAACCACATCCACACGTCTCTTGAGGTTTTGCATGATGCTAAACTTCCAACACCAAATATCTATTGGCAGATTTTTAGTATAAATGCAGCATATATGAAAAACAAAAACATGTTTTTCTTTTCTGTGGGAACTCTTCCTTTAAATCAGGTGGTGTGTCATACTGCAACTTCTACATATTGCTTAATTTTTCTTATTTGTTATTTTCTCTCTCTCTCTCTCTCTCTCTCTCTCTCTCTCTCTCTTTGGAGCAGTTGTTGCGTGACAGTCGTACTGCCAGGCTGATTTCATGTACTGTCCGCTGGTGGGTTGTGGGTTCATCTTTACAAAACCACGGGAGAGAAACAAACTTTTCAGGGAGGAGGAGGGAGGGAGGGAGGGAGGGAGGAGTGGCAGGCTTGGAGAAGGAACATCTGTTATCTACCAAACCGTCCATTGCTTTTGAGCGCAATGACAAAACAGTGTGGTTTTACTGTCACTGAATGGTGCACATATAGATTTAATTTACTCTGGCTTGCTTCTGTAGATGCCCCATTCGTGGCTAACTGGGCTCGCCTTCCTTCCATTGTCTTTACAGGCTTCATATATTGAGACACTGCACATAGTTCTAGAGTGTATTTTTTACATAGCACTAGAACAGTAATTCTTCTCTTTTTTAGAATAAAAGAGGATCCAACCTATGTGCCCTAAGCTGTTTAGCTCCCAACTTCGACAAACCAAATTCACAAATACACCAGTAAATTTAACAAAAAGAACAAAAAACATGAAACTCAAACCTAATCCCATCTAAAGCTCATGCTTGAAGACGAACGGCTCTTGTTGATCCAAGGCCATTCCAGGGAAATTTCTCTCCCCCCACTTTTAAGTCTATCTCTGGTCTTTATCTCGAGGATATCCCAGTGGACCGAGTTCTAGCTCAGAGCTTCATCTGACGTCCCTGAAAGCACTTCAAACTTATCACATACTTACTCTGTGGGTCATTTTCTTCCAACACAAGGAATAGCAGCCAACCAAAAGGTCAATAAATTGCTGAATTGAATTGGAACATGTGGTCAGTAACTTTGCCACAGCGCTGTTGATTTCTTGATTGTTGATTCATTTTTATCCGTGTTTTTAACAATTGTGCAGTAGATTGGTTGTATCAGCAGATTTACAGGTATTTGTCTTGCAGATACTTCACATAAACATATTTAAAAAATTGTGTAAATGTTTATATCGTAAACTTTTCTGTAAGGAGACAGATCTTTCAAAATGTATGGACGGAGTGTCCAGTTTCAGCAGTTTCTAACACTCTCTAACACGACATGGGAAAATATCAGGACAGATAAGTTTACACTTTGTGGTTTGTTGGTACCATCAAAAGCTATGTTTGTTTTCTTATTGACTTCAAAAGAGAAAAAGAGAGACTGATGAGGGAATGACTGTACAGTATGTAGCTGCTATAATGCAACTGACAACAGGTACTAATGTATTCTGTGAATATTGGACGTTAATATTAGATGTTACTAGAAATGTATAAAAGAAAATGTTATAAAAGTTTATTTGATAAATAAAAAAATAAAATAAAAAAAATGAGGAAATAAAACACATGTTGACATCCTATCATAGGCAACAAGGACTTCTGGATGATTAAAGTAACATTACTTCATCATCACCATACCATGATTTTTTCCTTACATACAACTTCAATCCGTACAGTTACTATTATCTAAAATCACTACTAACCTGCTATCTTCTAATATGCTTTTAGTTTACGTCTTTACTTGAATTCTTCATTGTGTGTCAACACCAAAGAGAAAGATGGACAGTGAATTGATTTCAAGGTGGCTGCTACTACACTTGAGAGTGGTGGGAGTGTGATGACTGAGGTATGGAGTTTTACTACTTTGTAGTAACTTGAAGAAAGAATATTTCAATTTAGCATTAAAGCTCAATATGTAGGTCTAGCATGAGGCTTAAAGCATGAGGCATACATCAGAAAATGTCTGTAAAAGGGGTAGTGCAATACTTGTGGAAGGCCTCAGAACATACTTTAATATAGATCAATGAGACAAACTGCTAACATCCAACATCAAGAAGAACTGATATGGTATTGAGGGATAAGAGGAATATTATCAAACATGTGTATGCATTTACAGTATAATGCAAATAAGCAAGCATTGTATATTTAAAGAAAATCCTCAAAGAGTTGTTTTAACCCCATTCCTGCACAGACATGCACTTATTATAGTTTTCTTTTCTTTTAACTTTTTTTCTTAGTGGCCTCTAATGATTCGAATGCAATAAATTAGTAATGTAAAAAAACACCACATTGAATAGAGTATGAGTAAACGAAAGCAGTAGCATAAATATATCATACATCACCATCATTATCCATCTTTATTCCATGTGCTTCATAGCTTACTAAGATCATAAGTTTTCCAACTTTTTTGTATGGTCCTGCAAAATCCCAGTCCTGATCAGCTCCTCTGCAAAGCATGTTTGTCAGTAACATTATCAAGCTTGTAAAATGCATGAGATGCTAATAAAAATGCATTGGATAGATCACATCATGCTTTTTACATTTTTTATAATTATTCTTCACAGGTTTCCACCACTTTTTTTTTTTTTTTTTGCTTTAATACTGGTGATGGTTTAAAAGGAAGACTAGCCAAGAGCAGGTGAGTACAGAGTGCCATTCACAGAGATAACCTGTCTGCAGAGGGATTTGTGAAAGGGGAGAATATGAGAAAGCTGAAGGATTTTTCCCAGCCAGACTCTGCCACTGAATGTCTTGCAGTGTTTTTCATTGTTTGCCGCCTCACAGGAGATGGCCGAGAGAGCCTGAGAAAAAGCACCAAACAGCACTATTTAACGGAATTCAATCTGTCCCAATAGATTTGAATCGCTAACTTACATGTCTGAGTGTAGATTCTATCTGGCTAATGAGGGGCCTGAATCCTTCTCTGTTACTTCAAAGGGGATGAAATTCTACCTTTTCTTCAGTGAAAACTGTCGCCTGGTCTCTCTCTCTCTCTCTCTCTCTCTCTCTCTCTCTCTCTCTCTCTAAAACCTTGCTAAAAGCTAAAAGAGAGAGTTTTACAGCAATAAGGACTCATTTGTTTCCCAAGTTCAATGTTGAAAGCTAAATATGAGTAAATATACAGCCAGCTTTCAATGCCCACATTTATTTGGCTACAACCATGATCCAATGTTTCCTTAATGAGTGAATTAAATGCCAACCACAATATTTAAGAGCAAACTACTACCGTTCAGACGTGACATCATGACAGGATCTGTTGTACAAATTTGCATTTCAGCATATTAACAAATAATGCAATTAACTAATCAATTGACAGATAAACAAGGAAGATTTAACCTGGGGAAAGACCAGGGGAATTGACCTGAGATGAGCTGGTGTGCCAATATTTTTGTGAATTAAATTAGATTAAACAGGTGATACAAATAAATAATAATAATAATAACCATATAAAATAGAAATCATAAGGATGCTGTTTATTATAACTGGCAATTTATCAAGTTAATTTCTTTAAATTACCATACAATTAAATATCACAAAAGCACTGTATGACCAACCTGGAGCCAAATTATTTTTTATTATTATATAAAAAATAAGTGTGTCATAAATCACTGAACTACGATCTGTTCCTGATGAAAAAAAAAAAAACTACTTTAAAAGACCTTATATATTCACAATAAATATCCCTGCGTACAGTGACATTAGCATTGGCCTTTGGTCACTTGAACCTGCTGTTTGAACCTGCCTTAGGCCCATTCAGTACAACTCCAGGGAATAAAAATAAATAAATAAATGAAAAAAGGCCGGCTGCCCAATGTTGAAAAATTTATAACGTGTGTTCACAAATGATGAATGATGCATGGGCAGGATTAGTTTTGGTTTCAGGGAAAGCGGGCCTGGATGAATAAATGATCACTGTAGATACCTGCATCTTAGTATCAGCAACAAAGCCAGCACACACTGTCGTATATTGCAAACCTGACTTCATATTTTGTTCACTCAGGGTAAGGCTCCTGCAGCTGTGCACTGAAGAACCATTAACTCAAATCAAGCCGATGAGCAAGTAAGACTCTACTAAACTACATTGGAACTTATTAAAATGGTGCAATGTACTGCCTAATACTTGAGACTTTAGATTACAGCTCTTATATACAGTGCTGACCAGATACACAATAAATACACAAGGGTACAGGGGTCAAAGTTCACAGGTATGAATTAAGTGTAAGCAGATAGATGAACTGATAGATAAACTTCCATGATAGAGTTGATAAAGATAAATAGATAACTTGATTGCACATTAGCCAATGTTTAATAATTAGTGCTCAGTACTCAGTACTCAATAATCTATACTGCTTCTTCAGTGTTCAGTAATTGGTGATCAGGACTCAATGCTTAGTACTTAGTGCTCAGGAATCAGTACTTAGTGCTCAGGACTAAGTATTAATGCTTAGTATTCAGGCCATTAGACAGTAAACAGTACTCAGTGTGGATTGATCGGTGCAGGGTAGTCGGTGTACTGTACAGTGCTCAGGATCCAGTGCTCAGTAGTCAGTACACAGTGTTCAGTAATGATCCTGTAAGGACACTGATCTTAGTCTCCCGTGAGTTTGAATAAGCTGTTAAGCTTTTTGTGGGCTGCATAGGTTTGTACCTTCAGGTGGTCTGTGAGTTTTATCAGGTGTTTTGAGAGATATGCAGAGGAGAGGAAGAGAGGAAATGAGGCCCAGGTGCCACTAAATAAGAAGCGACTACAGGCGATTAGGACAGAAGTTCTCTCAGACTTTCTAGGACAAGTCTGGTTTATTATTCATATCTGTCCATATCAACACATTTACTGATTCAGTGGTGGGGCTAGAAATGTCCAAATGATTCATGCTTAATGGATTAACATAACATATGTATCTTTGCATTTCATATGTAGTCAAACTGAAAGTCTGTTTTTTGTTAAAAAAAAAAGATTACATTCTTTTACATTTATACTGATATAATCACCTGGCCTATAACACTTGGCTACATACATTTTTAACAAGCCGGTTATTTAGGAATACCATACTAATATTTGGTTAAAAGACCTACCAGTTTGGATTCATGCAGTTGATGCCAAAATTGTTGATGCCAAATGCTTCCTGTACCCACAGATTCCTGTTCTTGACTGATAGGAGTGAAAGCCAATGTGCTGTTAAAACCCTTTCATCTTAATAGTCCACAAGGTGTTTAGTTCAGGATTTGAATATGGTTATGTTCGGCAAATTAGTATTTTTTTTTTTATTAATAACTGGTGAATGGCTTTCTTGGGCATAGTAGCCAGATTACTATAAAAAAAAAAATACAAAAAAAACAGTAACTCCAATATCCAATTAGTATAATTGTGCTGAGCAGGAGGTAATCACCAAATACAGACTACAACAGGAAAAGACCACGTCAAATTCCACTTCTGTTCACCAAGAACAAAAAGCCGAGGCTGCAGTGGGCACAGACTCACTAAAAACTGGACAGTCAAAGGATGGAAAAACATAGCATGGTCTAAGGAGTTCTACTGAGGCACACAGATCGTAGGGTTAGATTATGGCAGCAGCAGCATGAATCCATGGACACAAACCTGCCTTGTGTCAACAATCCATGCTGGTGGAGATAGTGTATTGGTGTGGGGAATGTTTTCCTGACACCCTTTGATCCCGTTAATACCAATCAATCATTGCATGAATACCACAGCGTATTTGAGTGTTGTTGCTGACCATGTGCATCCCCTCAGCGTGCTAATGCACAGTCACAAAGCAAACGTTTTTATGAGTTGGCATGACAATGAGTTCAGGGTTTTATAGTGGCCTTCCCAGTCACTAGACATAAATCTAGTGGATCGTATCAAAGGTTCCCCCTTACAAATTGAGAGTAAGTGATGCAATCATGGCAACATGTAATCTCAAATAAATAAATAAAATTGTTGACAAAAATACGCCTCAATTTTAGCTGTGAACAAAATTCATGCTTGGCTCAACTTATGTTTAATATAGTTTAGTAAATAACAGAAAATCTGTTTATAAGAAAACCTTTTTTATTTCTTAAAGTAAATCATAAACAAATTGACCTCGCCATTAAACTTAAGTGCTGGTTTTATAAAAGCATTGCATGTAAACACTACACCAACATGCCAGATCCAAAGTTTTTGGAGAGTAAGGAAAGGATCAAAAGTCTCTCGAGAACCATTTTTATCTCACAGTGTTGGATTTGGGTTCTGATCTAAAAACAGATGGGAGTCTGATATGAATGTCAATTAACTCTGTTGTCCTTTTTCTGTGAACCAAATTATACAACAGTTAGTTACGGTCCACTAATTTGATTGGACAAGTGGTGTTTCAAGAGTGCTGATATTTATGGTAACAGCATCTGGTACATTTCACAGATTTTATCACTTTGCATGTCTGTGTTCCTTCTTTTTAACCGTTACTACATTCTCTCAGGGCTGTCTGTCAGTTTGTACTGCATGGCAACATACAGCTGTTGCATCTTTGTGTATTGTTTTTTGTCGATGAAGCAAAAATTAGCAAAATATTTAGTCGATTTGTGTCTGAAATGACAGTTACGTACATGAGATTATTTTCTTGTCTGTAGAACTTTTGTATAAAAGCATGTCACTTTCATAAACATTCTGTCAGACTGAATATCAGCACAGCAGTTATTTTGTGTGACTGAATCACAGCTATATTACCCAGAGTATCCAGAGAAAATAGTTCCTTCTATTTTAAAGGAAAAAAACATGTAAGACACAATTTGTATGAATCCATTGGACTGCTTATGATTTTTGCACAGTACTGTTTCTCAACATTTAGTAGATACAGTATGTTTTAAATGTTATTAAAGTCTAACCCATTGATCTGTGCTTGGCTAAAAGCTGTTGACTTAAAGAGAGCCCTCACTAATAGGATCCTCCGAGGTGCGCACAACGTGAACCAATTGACTCTTGGTGTAATGGTGAGCTCTAATAGCCCCAGGTCTGGTGTATGCCGTCACCTCCATTGCTGTGGCTAACGTCTGCATACCAGCCTGCACTAGGTGAGGTGTCGGGTTCCCATTCATGAACATCAAATACTCAACAAACAAGGCTTAGGGTCAGGAAAGGTCTTTGTACTCTGGCTCTCAGACACATATCTGGTTTCGTATCTATATTATCCTTGTAAAACACATCGTTCGCCACTTATAAATGTTCTTTACGTGACCGTGACAATTCCCTAACAGAATTTGGATTTAAAGATAAAACATGAACTTTTTTCCTAAATCATGCTAACCTGTTCAACTCATAATGCCATGATGCCATAATGACATGAGACAGGGAGAGTTGAAAGGCTTGCATGGAGATCAGAGCGTGCAAAGGCTAACAAAAGCAGTTCAAAGCTCTGATGTGGTAAAAACATCTCCAGAGCCAGACAATGAGTCCTCCATTCATAACCAAGCCCTCGTCTGTCTTTCTGTCTCTCTGTCTGTCTGTCTGTCTTTCTGTCTTTTGTCCAGTAGGGATATGAATGAGTATTTGATATATTTTTTTGCGCCTTCAGGAACTGAGAGTCCAGAAACATTTTGCAAAGGATGGAGGCCTCATAACAGCATCACACAGGCACACATTTGCTTTTCGACTGAACATAAAGAGGTCAAATGTGTGAACCATAAAGGAGCCTAACCCTAGTTTAAATTTTATCATTTCAGTGGGTTTTCTTATTGAATTTCAGTTAGTACACATGGCTTAATTATTACAATAACTGAGTCACTTTAGGATTTGCATAAGTTTTCATCCCTGTTGATTCCTCATTTGGTGTCAATTGACATATACCAGAAAACATGTTTCTCTCATTTAATGTTTCAGTATTTACAGTATGTTCATATTTGAGAATTTGATCTTAAGAGTTTGAATATCTTTATTAACTTCTGTATATGTGCTTGTTGAACATCCCATTCCAAAGTTAGTCATCTGTTTCCTGCTATAACAACCCCAAGTCTTTCAGGAAGGCTTTCTCCTAGACTTTGGAATCTGGCCACAAAAGAAACTTACCAAACTTGGCAAAGTACATCTTCACGGAACTCACCCTTGTGCCCAGGGGCATTGTCACGCTGGAACTGGTTTTATTTTGTGATGGTAATGTGTACACGTACTTATTCTATATAGTATATCATGAATGAGTATAACGAATATTCAAGAACTTGAAAATTGTGAATGATATAAAATTGCAGTTGATTTTGTACACTCACTTTTGTATTTCTATCATTTGTTGGAGGTTTCATCTTAACATGACATACAAAAGTCATACAAGTCATGCTGTTATCATATGACAGTGATTTGATTGTTAAACTTTGCTTTAGTTCGCAATACAAGGCAATGCAATGTTTATGGCAACAAAAAGAGGATAAAGACTGAACCAAACAAAACTGAACTACTGTTTTACAGCAGATGCTTTATGATTGCAAATAACACAATGAAGTGACACATATCTAGCAGCACCTTTTTACATGACTTAGATAAGAAACCAATTGTGTGTGAACATGCTTCACATGAAGCCAGCGTTAACTGCACATCACATTGCATTAGCACAGTGAAATAATTAAGGAAAGTTTTTTATTTAATCTCATATATGCCTCATATATCAACTCTCCAGTGTCGTTTCCTAGAATATGACGAGTAAATAAAGAACAAAAAGTCCATATGGGCAGAAATAGCCTTTGATGGTCATACGTATGCCACATGTCACATATCAGCAGTATGCACAAACAGAAGGAAGTGGAAATTGCTGGGACAATTCCATGCACATCTTACGGGATCTAAAGGAAGCATATAAAGCACTATAAAGCTCAATTTAAATACTTTGGGAAAAAGCAGCAAAATTACATTTAGTCTGTACTTTTAAGATACATTACAGTTAAAAAGAATAAATAAAATACATGAGGTTTGATTTGTATTGACTTGTATTTTCTTTCTCTTGCAATTAGAAATGTTTCATTATTAGTGTAAGTATAACTCATCTGTGTAAGCATAACTCATCTGTCATAACGACTTTCCCGTGTCCAATTTTACTTCTAACTGTACAAAATACTTGTTGTTGTTGTTGTTGTTGTTATTTAATTTAATCTGAACAATCAGAATTGCGAACACAATATGAGATAAGTACATACCTACCTTTAGGCCAGGTGTCTTGAATGGTGTTGACACAATGAATATGAGCTTAAATTGTTTCCACAACAAAACCCTGAACTGGACGTCTAAATTGTTCTGGAGTCAATTTACATTACAGAACAATGCTGTAGTATAATTAAATTTATTTACAGTATTAAAAGCAGTATGGGGCTGGACCTGCTGCAGATTTGTTGGCTATACTTCTATGATGCGAATTTCCCATTCCATCTGATCCAAAAGGTGCTCCATTGGATTAAAATCTGTTGATTGTGGAGGCCATTTACTGTAAGTACAGTAAACTCATTGTCATGTTCAAGAAGCCAGTTTGAGATGATTTTTTAGCCCTGTGACATTGCATGTTATCCTCATCATGTCCAGTGTGACCATAAAATGATTGACACGATCAGCAACAATGGTCAAGTATTCTGTGGCATTTAAACAATGGCCAATTTGTACTAAGGGGTCCAAAATGTGCCAAGAAAATACTGTATCCCCCAGACCATGAGACAAGGCAGGAACGATCCGTGCTTTTATATTGTTTACATCAAATTCTGACCCCACAATCCGAATGTCACAGCAGAGAATGAGACTCATCAGAACAGGCAACATCATTCCAATCTGCTTTTGACCATTTTTGGTAAGCACATGTATATTATGGAGCCAGTTTCCAGAACCCGGTCAGTTCATCTGCATTGGGTCATGTTCAGAGCTGCTCTTCATCATGCCTCGGTTGTAACAAGATTCAGTTCAATTCAATTTTATTTGTATAGTGCTTTTAACAATTGACATTGTCGCAAAGCAGCTTTACACAATCAAAAGAATTATTTAAGTTTGTATGAGATGTAATCGTGTACGAATCAAAATGATAAGATTGTCCCTGATGAGCAAGCCGGGGGCAACAGCAACGATGGCAAGGAAGAACTCCCTGAGATGGTAATAGGAAGAAACCTTGAGAGGAACCAGACTCAACAGAGAACCCATCCTCATCTGGGTAAAAACAGATAGCAGGGATTGATCTGCATCATACTGTGTGAGACTGGAAGTTCAGTATAACAGGAGATGTGTTTAGGGTAAAATGGAGTCTAGTTCATTGTTGGAGGCTCAGGTAGACTGTTGGAAACTTCAGTTCTGAACTATCGAGCGACTGAAGTCACAAGTCCTCAGAGAACAGCTGTCTGCATCAGCCGAGGACAGGACCATCTTTGTGGAAACGTGGAACTGTCCCTAGCCACCACACGCATTCCAGGCAGACCACATGGTGCATCCATGCGACAAGATCTTCAACCAGAAGCAAGACACCAGGAAGAGTCAATAAACAAGATGTTATTTGAGTTACTGCAGCCTTTCTGTCTGGCCATTCTTATCTCACCTCTGGCACTAACAAGACAACAATCACCTTTTTTGTCCATACTGACACTCAGTTTGAACTTCATCATGTCCTGATCATGTCTACATGCCTAAATGCATTGAATTAATACCATTTTATTGGCTGATTAGATATTAGTGAAAAGTACAGTTGAAAGGATGTACTAATAAAGTGTTCAGTGAGTGCACTGTATATAAGCGTATTCTGAACTAGCTAAATCACATTATCACAGAATTGACTGTCCATACTGACATAACTGTTCTTTACTCAAGATGGATGGATTTTTCTCTCTCTCACATTGATAACATATGCCTTTCAATAAATGTTTACAAATAAATTAAATGAGAAAATTGTATTAAAACATCTTTCAGTTTGAAATAAATTGAAACAGAAAGAATAAGTTAAGACACCATTGTTCCTGTAATTGGTATAAAGGCACTTTTTGTGGATTTTTTTAAGAGGAGGAAGCTTCTGTAATCCTTTATTCCCATCAGGAGTTAAGATAAGTACTTAAGAATTGTTATTCTGGTTCTAAAATGCTAAACTATAAAAGCTGTTTTTAAAACTGTTAAGTGAGAGCGTCTGATGGATATCGTGAAGTACTCTGTTCCAGATTTTTGGAGCATGAAAACAAAAGACCGCTTCACCAATTTTTCATGTGTTTTAGCCTAAGGATGTTGAGAAAGACAAGCACTTGATCTTCAAATCTGGAACATGGGGCTGTAAGACCACATGAATACGAGACTTTGGTTACAGTAATAGTTCCTCTGATCTGTAGTTACAGATATATGCACGGATCAGGGCCACAACCGGGATGAGAATTTTAGTGAGGTCCATGTTGTAGAAATATTTTGCAGTTAATATATTACAATGATGAATGTGTACTGAATAAATCCCACTCCAGTTACGCAATGTAATTAAATTTTAATGTAATGTTATTTTGTTTACTTTAAGTAATGTTTAGTTACAAGCCCAAGTTACCTGTTGGTTTCAGGACCAAAAATAAAATATTTTCACAATATCCCTATTTTTCTGATGTTTGTTTTCATATTTCATATAAAATGACACAATAATTTGACATCATATTAATGGAGTATAAAGATCTGTAATTTGTCTGCATAATTACTTTTATCTAATTTTTTCTAGTTATTGTAAATTAGAGGCCTGAGATTGTTCTTTGTTTTTAATAGTACAGTCTACACTATAATGAAAACTATAATATTCAATTATAAAATTACATAAAAATGAATAGGTTGATTGAAAATGAACAATGTGTTCTTAAAAAGACATTACATGCAGCACCTACATATGAGTGCTATCAATCAGAAATCAGAATACCATCAAAACAGAATACTGTAAATACACAAATGATAAGGTGAGTGGGAAAAAAAACATTTTTTAGCATTATATTTTTTAATCATAAGCAAAAATGAATCGAAGTCAGGAACTTATGTTAGAGTGATTGCCTTTTCCATGAAGTGCTCTCTATACTTGGAGAAAAAAAAAAAACATTCTGAGTGGTGATAGGAGAGTGCTGTGTTGTCTCAGATCAACAGGGCTGTACCTCATCCTGACAGGTCTTGCACTCCTCAAGCGCCCTCCCTCGGTCTCATCACTCCCCCGTGCAGATCCGCTCCGCCTGGTACAGTCCTAGAGGCCCCTTTCCCCCTTGAAACAAAGTAAGGCCATATCCATGCCTTATTCATGACATTGTTACCTGTTCGGACAGCTGTGAACAGTACTGGCAGGCTGACAGGTTCCTTGGAGCAGCAAAGGGAAACCAACGCTATCCGGCTGTCCATCTCTTACACACACTTCACTCTCTCTCTCTTACGCTTCTACACTTTTTTTTTCTCCAGATGCAACTTCAGCTGCTTTAAAATGCACTGGCTTTATGAGCTCTTTGACCTGTGGCTAGCTTGCATATAAATCCAGCAGATCCTCTGGTGCAGTCGTGACCACACATGGGCATGTTAAAGCCATGCTTCTGGATATTTCATTATTGGACTGCAACTGTTCATTTCCTAGAATATTTGTCAAAATGAATTTTTCAAGTTATAATTACCATTGCCCTTCTTTTGAATACATTTTTCAATCAGTGTAAAATTTTAATCAATTTGCTCGGTAATAGACTATTCACCTAATTTATGGAATGAAATTGTATTATAGTATAAATCATAATAATGTGTATCAGTATATCACTTTTCAATTTATATAAATATACATAACACATAACATACCATCTGAGTGAAGGATTTCTCATTTCCAGGACCACGACACTTTAACATAGAGGGACATAACATTAATGACATACTTATTTGCATTGATTGTTGTAGGAAAAACAGCAACATGGGAGAAAGTGCCCAAGTTTTATCAGGATATTGGAACGAATCTCCATTTTGAATATCTTCTGGTTTGGTCTTTTTATGACATTCATCCTAAATGTTTATTGTCTTTCAACAATTTGTATACAGTATATAAATGATGTTTTAAAGCAGCTTCACATACATATGTACATAGATTTAGTCCCCTACATCAAGTTGAAAGTAATAACATTGGAAAATTAATCCTGAGTTTAACCAAACTCAAAAAGAAACCTTTTTCTACATGACACAGAATAGCAGGATTATAAATCATTACAGAAAAAGTCTTAAAACAAGCATAACACAACCTCCCTAAGTAGCCTTAACTCATATACTTTCTTCATTCAAACAGTATGTCTAAGCCAGATGTTCATCGGTGGTGCTATACCATGGTTTATGTAGCTGGTTGGACATGTTGTGGTAAAACCAATCAGTCAGAGATCAGGGTTATAGATGGGTGACTAGAGTTGGCCATTATACACAGCACTGGGAATCTCACAAAATTTTGTAAAAGGGGGTGTCCAAAATCTTTTCATCTGCAGGATACTGTATGTGTGCGCATACTATAGGAGTTAATGTAATGCCACTCTATATGTAGGCCTATATCTGTTAAGTGCTTCAAATATCTAAAGCTGTATTTTGAATTACACAATATCGAAATTTGTACTGCTGTCAGAGCACCAGGACAATACTAACTGCCTGGCAAATGCATCCTAATCATTTTCGCAAACATTTTAAGATCCAATCAACAGTAAAATTCATGTCAGGCAAGAGAATTATTTAAAATTAAAAAAATGGTATAAGAGTTGTTGTACAATGTAGAGTGTGTTGATTGCTTTAACTACGTCAACTCCTGCAATGAGTAGCATATGAAGAAATATCCTACCTTAAAAGATGCCGATAGTGTCTCAGCTGAAAGAAAACATAGCTGTGTTGCTAGCTTATGTGAACTAATAATAATAAAAAGGCAGCATAGCAATCTGAATAAATGCGTAGGTTCACTCTGGTACTAACAAAAAGCAGTACAGCCCTTATTTTAGCCAAAAAGAATACACAAATATAAAAGAAGACATATCATACATCCAGAGGACAAAAACACGACCTCCCAAACCACCAGATACACTTACAGACTCATGGTAATGTGGTAACTATGTGGAACTTAAGCCTTTACTTTCCATCCTATATTCTTCCCTTGCTATAATTCTGGTCCAAGTTAGTTTTGTGTAAAAACTGAGTAAAAATTTAAATATTTGTTGAGGGTTTTGGTCTGTGAAAAAAAAGGAAATGTAAAGTAAAGATAAGTTACATCTGTTTAATAGTTTCTCACTCACAGATCCACTGTTCACAGGCCTAAAGCATATAATGTGCATGCAGTTCAGCTTAAATATTTACCAAACGCACTTAGAGGATGACTGATTTGTGCTGAGCAGCTTGATAAAACAGCAGGGAATCCATATATGACCAGAGGGCTAACATTAAAGACCATGTGCTCTCTATTGTATGTTACTGTATAAAAAAATTAAAACAGTGAAAGAGAGAGAGAAAGAGAAAGAGAGAGATAGATAGTGAGAGAAAACAATTTCTGTAATAGAAAACTATCAATGCTCATATAAAGATTATGCTTTTTTTGCAGTCATATATATATATGTCTTTATTTAAGAGGTGCAAAATTGCTTTGTGGAGTTTATGGTCAAACACAACATGTTTAATACCAACACTAAATATTTGTCTAATGCCTGGATTTACTGCCAAAAATATCACATTGAGTTTCTGAGTTTTTTCTTTTTTTTTGCCCTTTATGGGGTTCTTTATAGGGTTCTCTTATGCTGTGGTTTCAGTAGATCTATGCACCTTTTTAAACCTCCAGGAGTGAAGTAAACAGCCCGAGTTCTTTTGGAATAAAACGCCACTCACTGAAATACATACAACAATCAATAGTCTTCTAAGAGGGACAATCCCAAAGCACACTCAAAGGCTGTAGAGTTAATATTTTCTTTTTATGCAGTGATAAAATTAGCATGATCTAAAATAAAGATACATATATTGTCTTGTTGAACCAAGTAGCTACTTTTAAAATGTCATAAAGCAACAGTTTAGGCAAATTTGTTCAGCCATTTTTTTTTATGACCATAATCTAATTAATAATAAGGAAGGAAGGAAGGAAGGAAGGAAGGAAGAACAGAATAATAAGGCAAATACAGGGAGTGAAAAAGGAAGTGGGAAATAAAATATAAGAAAATAAATAGAAAGAGATTGATAAAAAGAAAAAAGTAAACCAGTAAATATGCTCCCTACCTTGGTAAAGTTGGAAGTGTGGGAAACGTGATAATGGATCTTCCCTCTTACTGACTCTGCAGAGTTCCATAATTCTTTTTCTCCCTCTCTTATCAGCACCACTCTGATTAGGAGGCATGATCTTACTGATCTGCTTCATCATCTCCAACATCGGACAACATGTAAGTGACTGTGAGGGATGAACGCAGGTGCGGGGAAAAATTATCTTTACCTCCGGACTACACATTGCATTAAAATCATGAGAAACACCTGTTTATGGTTTCCTTTTTACTGTTCTGTTACATAACTATTGGTGTTTGTGGAAATACAGTATCGTGTCATCAGCACGGTGCGCACGCTCTGAGCAATTTGATGAGGAAAAATGGAAAACCCACACAAGCGTGTCATGTTTTTCCTATGAATGGCCTCTAACGTGCATGTTTTACTTTGCAATTAAGACATCTCGGTTACAACAACAATCTGCAAAAGAAAGGTCTTGAACCCTTGAAAAAAACAAATGAAAAAGGGAGCCATTTATCTTCCCTAATTATTATCAGATTCCTGTTGAAAAAAAAAATTCTTTCAACTGCTCAAAGGATTCAAGTAATGACGATAAAGGACGAGACATTCTGATGAGGAAATAATATGATAATAAAAGGGACAGCCCGTGGCTTTGAAGGGAAAGCTGATGGGAGTTAATGTAATTCAGATGGAGAAATGTATTAAATGAACATTTGTATTTGAAGGGAAAAGGAAAGAGTTTCAGTGACAGTGTATTTCAGGCCTACGCTTCAGGCAAAAATATGATAATGATCTCACAGATTCTCAAGAAGCAAGTGCCTGTGCAACATGCTGAAAGAAAATAAAGGATGAGACTGAAAAACTGGGTGTGAAGATGTACATTTACATGCACATTCCTGTATTACTGACTTAAAAATGTAGTAAATTTAAATTTTTTGGTCCTTAAGTGATAAAGACATATACACTGCCTGAACAAAAGAAAAAAGTCACCACCTGGATTTAACTAAGCATGTAGTTAAGAGCCTCCCTTTGGATAATTACTGCAGTGATTAATATGGTTCTGCTGGCAACAAATTATTTAACTCGAACTGATGCAGGAGTAGCTTCTCATTACTTAAACAAGCATGTCAAAAGACATCCTGTGGTCATGGCAAAGATGTTACTCTGTTTCAGAAGGGTCTGATTATTGGCCTACATAAGGAAAAGAAAACAGCTAGGGAGAGTGCTGAAACTACTGAAATTGGGTTAAGAACAGTAAAATGCATTATTAAAACCTGCAAGGAAAGTAATGTATTAGCATATTTGATTATCTTCAATAAAACATTTGAAGATTATCAAAACATCCTAAATAAGCATGAGGGGAGATCACTTAACTGCTTAGTGAAATCAAATTGTTAAAATTGTTAGAACTCAAGTTTGGTACTAAACATCACTTGGGCTATTTAGAAAGAAGGCTTCAATTTGCTAGGGAGCATGAGGAACAGACCATGGAGCATTGTAAAAAGGTTATGTGGTCTGATAAGTCCAGATTTACCCTGATACAGAATAATAAGCTCATTAGGGTAAGATAAGAGGCAGATGAATTGATGCACACATAAGTGCATAGTGCCTACTGTATAAGCCTATGGAGGCAGTGTTATGACCAGCTTCAGTTGGTCAGGTCCAGGTTCACAAATGTAATTTGCCTTAAATTTGAGATCAACTGACTCCCGGAACATACTTAATGACCAGGTTTTCTGCCATCCCTGGATTCATCAGGCTCAAATTGTAAAAGAGTTGTTCAGGAAGCATGTGACTTCATTTTCATAGATTGGCCATCACAGAGTCTAGACCTTAACCCCACTGAGAATATTTGGGATGTGCTGAAGAAGACTTTACAGATACTCTCCTATCATCAATACAAAATCCTTGAAAAAAAAAATGAATGCAACTCTGGATGGAAATAAATGTTAGTATATTGCATAAACAATGTCATGCCTGTAATCTGTAAACAACGACTTAAGACATATGTTTTTTTTTTTCAATACTTAGGTTAATCTCTCCCTCCCACAAACCCCACCAAAAAAAAAACTTCCCAACATTGTTTCCCTGGTACTTACAGTAATTAGTAATCTAGTAACCCTGTGTAAAGATCTATCCAATGACGGAAACATAAGCACATTTGTAAGTCGCTCTGGATATAAGCGTTTTATATGTAGCAAGCGTCCTAAATTTAAATGTAAATGTAATAAAAGCAAATGACGGCCCAATTTGATATAACAATGTTCAACTACACTGTAATGTACTGTGCAAAGTATATACCTGTACACCATCTAACCTGGTTAGCATGGTTCAACAAAAGGTAGTGCTTTGATTTTAGTTGATCATTACAGATACTTCAAGGCGAAATATTTTAGGCTCCGTCCACATGCAAAAAAAATGCAAGACATTTTACCCCACTGCTTTTCAAAATTATTATTTTTTTGTTAGATTTATTAATCTAAGGCCAAAAAGGCCTTATTTGGATTTAAATAAGCAAACACTTAAAACGCTTTGACTGGATAATTACTGTAGTATTTTTCAGCTACAACAATTCCTTTAACCCTAACTGGCAGTGAGTACCTTCTGATTTCTTAAAAAAATTAGATAAATCCTGTGATCAAGGGGAAAATGTTACTGTGTTTCAGAAGAATCAAATTATTGCCCTGCAACAAGCAATGAAAACAACTAAGAAGATTATCACAATTTATGTAATTAGCTTCCAAACTGACAAACACATTATTTAAACATGGAAGGTTAGTACTGGACCATCAACATCGTGGAAAATGTGTGGTTAATTAAAAATTTTTTTTTTTTTTTATAAAATCAGTGACTTTGCTCATAAATGGTTAGTGAAGTTGCATCATAAAAAAAATTACAGTAGTGGCTATATTTAAAGTAGCAGTTATCAGTCACAGAAATTGAATAAAAGAAAAAAATTAAGTGCTATTAACAATATGCTACACAGTAGTGTGTATTGTAGGCTGCTGGTGGCCTATGAGCCTCCCAATAAACGATATTTTTACAACCGATAAGGGTCAATCTCCTTCCTTTTTTAACTGCATTACTTTGTAGAGTTCCCAATTTCATGTAAATAAGTTTATTCACTCCACCTTAAAAGATCTGCATAGAAAATTTTGGTATCTTCTAGGGAACATTCAGATGCACATTATCTCCATCGCATCTGTTCTCTTACGCCAAGAATAAACTCACAGAGAACAACTAATCCTCCCTAAACAAAGAGCAAAGGAAGCCTGGTTTGGTGCCAGATGCAACAGACCTCTTGGCACTTTCAGTTTGAGGTTCAAACTCTGTTCTGACTAAAAATAGAAATATTTTACTGGAAAGAGTTCAGACAACCAACATCAATATAATCCTAACCATAAACCACTGTCTTAAAATCTGATTACAAATAATGTTCACCTCACTATCTGCTATCTATGCAGTTGAATTAAATATTCTTCCTTTTCAGTGTAAGATGGACCTGGATAAACTTTGGTTAAGATTGTGTAAGTTCCTCCCTTGCCAGTCACAAGACAAAGCTTGCTCGCTTGTCCCTTACAGCATTTGTAAAAATTACGTATTTAAATTTGCATGTGTTTTAAGTCTGAATGACATACAGTAGTAAGTGAATATTGAGCCAAGCAATGAAAACTAATCTACACAATGAAATACTACCAAATAATAGAAAATATTTTAAATAGCATCTGCCAAATGCAATTAAAATTTACATTTAGGCATTCGGCAGACGCTCTTAACCAGAGTGACTTACAAAAGTGCTTTGAAGTTTCTGTCATTGGATAGATCCTTACAATGGTAACTAGGTTTCTAACTAAGTTCTGTTAGTCAAACATTGTTGGGGGGCTTATGTATCTAAGAAACAGATAGGTCTTTAGTTACATTTACATTTACATTTAGGCATTTGGCAGACGCTCTTATCCAGAGCGACTTACATTTTTATCTCATTACACATCTGAGCAGTTGAGGGTTAAGGGCCTTGCTCAAGGGCCCAACAGTGGCAACTTGGTGGTTGTGGGGTTTGAACCTGGGATCTTCCGAACCGTAGTCCAATGCCTTAACCACTGAGCTACCCCTGGCCCTTTAGTTGTCAGCTAAGGATTGCCAGAGACTCTGTACAGACATCTGGATGATGTTCATCCACCACCTAGATGCCAGAACAGAATACACTTCAGATGCATGTCAGATGCATGTCTTTCTTGATCCTTGAGATGGTGAGATCAGTTGAGCAGTGCCGTAGAATTGGGGGAACATACAGTAGTGGGGTGTGATTAGAGCTGAGAGGTTAATGGGTGCTGGGATGTTTTTAGCTTTGTATGGAAGCATCAGTGTTTTGCATTTGAAAGCCAGTGCCAGTGGTGTGGGAGAACTGCATTCTGGATCAGCTACAAAGGACGAATGGTGCAAAGAGCCATTCCTGCCAGGAGTAAATTGTAGTAATCCAGTCTTGAACAAGCACCTGAGTAGTCTGTATGGAGAGAAATGGACAAGTTCTTTTGCTGTTGTAAAGATGAAATCAACAAGAGCGAGTAAGGTTATGTACAGTACGGGGAAAATGACAGAGTTACCCCATGGTTGTGGGCAGTGACTGATGGAGCGATCTGATTGTTGTCCAGGAAGATTATAAGATCCTGGCAGAGATCATTTGAAATCTAACCATTAAGAAAAGCCTAATCTAGAACAAAAGCAATCCTAGTGAGTGACATCTGACAATGTAAGAAAAAACTCATATAAGCAATAATAGATAACCTAGCAAATAACATCTAACATAATGAGAAAAAAAAAACTAATGTGTCAAATCTACTGTAAATTGGTGAGTAAAAGGCAACTAGGAACTGAAATATAAATCTAGCAAAGGTTATCGTAGTGAGTAAGTGAGTAAATAGACACATCATTTTATAATAAACACTAAAATGGACTATTATTTACAGTATTTACGTATTTTAGATGGAGGATGCAATGTCAGTCAATGTGTGAGACACTAGTTAGGAAAATTAACATAACCCTTTCTACCATCAACAGTATTATAGTTCAATTTAATGAAAATGCTAAAACTTTTTTAAATTCTTTGATTTAATGCCTAGACAAGATGTGGCTCTTACTAAACATACAGGTATTAATTATGTATTAATAACTAATCATTACTTGCTTATTAATGTAACTTGCATGCATTTTATTAGAAAATGTGGCTGTCTATACAATTGAGTGCATGCTTGCTACATGGAGGTAAAAAAATCCTGATTCTGTTTCATGTTTGGCTCCTCAACTGACAATTCAGGCGTTTTTTTTTTTCCTTTTTAATTTTAACTTTATTCCCTAGTACTTTACAACAGGTATATGGCAGACATAGTCACTAAAGGCACTAAAGTGTTTAGAAAAATCAGCATTAATTTTTTTTTTCCACAGTGCCGTGAACAAGCCAGTGAGCTGACCTTGCTAGGATGTGTCAGAAACACATTTTAAGAGCCAAACCAAATATTAGTCCAAGCCAAGCTTGAGAAGTGTTTGCATCCCAGTAGCTGAAACCACAGAAGGGATGCGAATGTGCTTCAGAGACTTCACATAAATGGATGGACGTGTGAGGACAGTGAGACATGTGGCATACACAGCTCCTCACTCTGGGAGAGCAGACAGTTTGATCCAGCATATGCAGAGAGATGCAATCCCCTGTGAGCGACTTCCTCTATGGGTTTCCTTCATGGCTCGCTAACGGTTCTCCAGTGACACGACTGGCCTTTTGAAGTTGCTTTTAACAGCACAATTATGTCCCCCTGTCCAGACAGTACAGTCACTTCTCACCTTTTTAATAAGCAACTCATAGACCATGGTTTGACTTTTTTTTTTTCTCCCCCTCATTCTTACTCCACAAAATGCCTAAGTGCTCCCATAAATTCCCTGTGACTTGGCTGTGAACATGCCTCACCAAATCCCCCCAACCCCCCGCATCTTCCCGAGTCGGCTCTCCTGCTACATTTCTGAATGCAGCTTCTGTTCTTTTGATTCCTGATGAATCCGGTGCAATTGAACCGTTAGCTCGCAGGATCATGGGAAGTTCAAAAACACCGTCTGAGTGTTAAAAAAAGCCACCTTTCCTGAACCAGATCCAGGAACTTTCATTCTGTCAGGTTTTTCAAGCCCTGGTGTGTTAAGGAAAGCAAGGAAATAGAGGGGGCTTGATGTACTGTGTCATTAATAACACAATCCCATCTGTTTTGAAATATATTTACTCCATCTGGTTCCATTTAACTTCATAGGAACCTGATGTGGATGCCGTTAGGGAGACGGTTTGGAGCATGTTGGTGGCAGGTCAAGATGGGGCACACTGACACAGCCAGATCTCAAATCTCACCAGATTGTATGGAAGAGCTTTGGGCCAGAGGACAGACCACCTGGACCTACAAACCATTTAATTAGTGTTGTTGATTATAAAATCAAATATACAATGTTCACATTTCAAAATATTTCAACATGTGGCTAATTCTAATATGTTATTGTTTCTATAACAGCTTATTCACATGTATAGCAGATGTTCCACATAATCTAAGGCTAATAACAAACTGAACTTAAATAACATGTTCTTTGTATTTAAGAAATATTTAAATCATTGACATAGTGGGATTTTCTGTAAGGTGATGATTAAAAAAAGTTTATTCAAAAAGAAAAAGAGTCTCGAGCTTTGGAGCTTTGTGATAGCCAGTAAGTTTTTTCACCACAAGAGAGTCTTTCTGCTTTCATATATCCATGTACAGTAATACGACAACCTGTATTTTATTTCTGTCCTTTTAATTTCAGGAAAGTGAAAAAGACTGGTGTAGAAACAACTGTTTATAACCAAACTCAGCAAAGTATGTCTTTATGAACAAAGAAGGAAGCAAACAATTGTCTTTGTATGCTGTACCAATAACATTACCCTTGAGTGGATCTGAGATCAAACTTAAAAAACAGACCCACACCATTATCCTTTTCTCCAATAAACTTTACTTTTGGCGCTATGCATTCCAGAAGGTGGCTTTTGTCCTGGCATTCACCAAACCCAGATCCATGGCAGTGTGGCAGTGTGCTTAACTCCACTCCAGCTGATTCTCGGCTTTGCAAAATGCAATAATGTTCTTTGGCTTGCCTGTGGCTGCTCAGCAATAGAAAACCATTTCACGAAGCTCCTGATGCAGGCTTCTTTTGCTGCTGTTGCTTCCAGAGGCAGTTTGGAGTGATGCACAAAGGCAATTTTTATGTACTACTAGGTGTTCTGCAGAGTGACTTTCCATGGTTTAGCGGTTAGTACTTGAGCTGTTGTTGCTCCATTAAGATTTTATGTTTGGTAAAACACTACTGTAAATAAAGAACTTCAGAAAAAAAGCAAGTCTTGATTCACTCAGTTTGAGGTAAAGTGGGAAAATGCGCACATTTCTTTTTTTTGCCCAAAAACCTTCAATATAATGATCAACAGTGTGGAGATAAAGCGTGATCAGATCCACATGTACTATCATCAAATCTTCAATGACTTGATTGTCCCTCATTGTCTTGTTAGTAAAATTACACTTAGTGATATCTTTAGACTTTAGAACAATGAGATCTCAGCTAAAATACAAATTGCTTATAACAAGCTGCCACATTATTGCAGCTATAAACAGTCATTCCCTCACCATAAACTCTTCTGTCCTGAAGACTTTTCTGTGCTGGAGACGGGTGTCTTTTACAATAAATGTTAAATATGACAAAACCTGTTAACATGTTAACAATGATAGGGCATTTATTAAACCTATTTATGTAAACCAAACCCCCTGACAAGTCCCCATGAATGAGCTGTTGTAAAAGAAACTAAAATGTTTTATAACAAATAGACACAGTACACCTGTTATTTATAGTTTCACTACTCTCTTGCTATTGTTAGACTCAATGTAATGTATAATATATAAAGTATATATATATATATATATAAAGAATTAAATAAAATAAAAAAATCACTTTATTTATTTATTTACATCTGTACAACTGGTGTCTGCAGCTTTGCATTCATCAATATTCATTTCAACAATTAAATTATGACTCTTACAAATTTCTTATACATTATAAAATATATTTTTGGTGTATGCCGGCTCCTATAACATAGGGACTCTCAATAAGGTTTAACAAACTATTTATTGTACTGCTCTTAGCAAATGGATGGAGACAGTTGCCCTGCTTCTTTAAAGCACGATAACATGGCCATACTGCCACCTCGTGTCAGATCACTGAACTGCATATATGGATATGACTTAGTAATTGGGGGTATGGGTGCTATTTTGTTGGGAGAAAAAAATTTCATAGTGTTCAAGATTTATTTATTTATTTATTAATTTATTTATAGTAATGCATAAAAAAGAAAGAAATAAAAAACACACATTTTTAAATTATTTAAGGTTCTGAAGAATATATCAAAGGCAAATTTTTGTTTTTATATTTGTTGTCACTTGTCATGCGACGGCAATAGAGTGGTGAGATTAAAATGCATGACATTGGAATTTGTATATTGTCTTATATTTCCTGTAAAAAAAAAAGATGCTGAGGATGCAAAAGTATTAAAAACCTTGTACATGGCACAACCTTGTTTGTTTCAATTACCATACTGGGAATTTTAATACAAAATATTTAGAATGTTTATATTTAGGTTAGATACATGTTTTTAATTTGTTTTTTAAATTACTAATTCACAAAATTTTTCTCTATGTGCACCTCTATACTGCTTAACCTGTTCAAAGTCACAGAAGGCCTATACCAGGGAACTCGAGGCATGAAGCAGGGTACAAATCTATCACAGGGCACACAAGGACACACACACTATGGGCAGTTTGTGTGTATATATGTATATATATATATATATATATATATATATATATATATATATATACACACACTACTGGTCAAAATTTTGGGGTCACTTGCAAATTTCTTTGTTTTTGTTTAGTGATTTATTTTCTCCATTCTACAACAACACTGGGTATTTTAAAAATATTAAATAACACATATGAAATTAGGTAATTACATAACGACAACAACAATAAAACAGTTAGTTGTTATTTTAAGACACAGAGGTCAGCCTTTCTGTAATAGTTCTTGCAAGAACAGTATTGTCAAGTGCATTTGCAAAATCTGTCAGGCACCATAATGAAACTGGCTCTCATGAAGGCCATCCCAGGAGGGCGAGACCAAAACCTACTTCTGCTGCAGACGAGAAGTTTATTTAGAGTAATCAGCCTAAAAAATGACCAATTAACAGCACCTCAGATTAGGGGCATTTAGAAGTCTTAACAGAGCATAAGTAACAGAAACATCTCACCATTAACTGTTCAAAGGAGATTTTTCAAATACAAATTCAAATTTTATTTGTCACATACACAGTCATACACAGTACGAAATGTAGTGAAATGCTTACACGACCGCCAGTGACCTTAAAAAGAGAATTAAAACTGGACACCTTCAGCATTCCTTTACAATGTAGAAAGAAATAAAAATCAGGAACCATCATGGAGTTAGAGAGTGACCCCAAACTTTACTGTATATATATCTTTTATATATATATATATATATATATATATATATATATATATATATATATATATATATATATATATAATTGTTATTATAAAATAAATATATTATAATAAAATAGACCTATTTATCCATAATATCAGTTTTGGACCTGACAGGGACATTAAGGACACTACAAACATCTCAGTATGAACAGAGTCGATTTGATTTCCTGGTTTTTGGCTGGAGCAGCTGGTCTGAACCTGTAAACCATGCTACTGGCAACTAAAGTATAACACTGACCTTACCGGGAATTCAGCTTGGCACGACATCTAAGTAGTAAACAGGCCAATTTGTGGATTTCTACACATGCATAGTGAGCACAACAGGTCAGCCCATGCCTGAAGGCACAGCTGTGCCACACTTTGCTAAGCAAAAGGAAATGACACTCAGGTCCAAAATGGCAAATATTACCATTTATACAATGCCTGTTAAAGCATTGCCTAAAAGTAACATAAAGCAGTGTATCTGAGAATATGAAAAGCACTTCAGGCCTGAGCTGCTGGAGCCTTGACTCACTGCTATTCATCATTATTGATAGTCCACCGCCTTGGGCTACAGGCAAACATATGGGTCCTATTGCAGTAATTGGTCTTCCTGGAAAGACTTAGTTGTAAAAGGTCTGACTATGAGTATTGCAGAATCATCACACAGGTAACAGAGAGAATCACTGAGCCCCAGCAAATTACTGCCATTTAAAACTAATTACATAATTAAACTAACGGTTCATCTTGATACACATCCTTTCAGATAAAAGGCATTTTTTTTACAATTGCAAAATTTTTTTAATATTACACTAAAACGACAGAAAAACATTCTTGAGTGCAAGAATAGTGTATAAAATCAGTGCATAAAATCTTTTACCTCACAACTGCTAAAGGTAAACCATCAGCTGATTTTTTTTCAGTTTGTTAAGTTGGAAGTAATTAAAAAAATCTAAATGATTATTCTTAGAGCTCAGAGATGTATGCGTCATTTTACATTTAGCATCAACTTAACAGGACCTTTTATTTTAGCACTAATGCTGAGATTTATCTGCAAAAACATTTAGGGAGACAATCATTGGCCACCCATGACCCTCTCGTCAGTCAGTAAACTGTTTTTTTTTTCTTCTTCCTAGAAAGACTTTTGATAAGTCCTGACCACTGCAGACAGAAAACATCCCACAAGAGCTGTAGTTTTGGTGTTGCTATGACCTAGTCCCCTAGTAACCATCACAAGCTCAAAGTCTGTCGAATCCTGAGAGAGAGAGAGAGAGAGAGAGAGAGAGAGAGAGAGACTGATTACACTAGCACTGGATAGGATTTCCCTTTGCACTCATAACAGCCGCAGTTCTTTGTAGCATGAATTGCATAAGATGCTGGAAATATGTATTTGAGATTTAGCTTAATTTTCATTATGACTGTATCACACAGATTTGTGTGTATCTTCCAGTTCTTTCAAATCCATATCTAAGAGATGCTGCATTGAGGTGCAGTGACTGGGAAGGCCACTAAAGAACAATGAACTCATCATGTTTACACAACCAGTTTGAGACAATCTTCATTTTGTGACATGCTGCCTTATCATACGGGAACTAGCCATTAGAATATGTTAAATTGTGACCATGAAGGGATGCACATGATCAGCAACACTCAAATATGATTGATTGGTATTAATGGGATCAAAGTTTGGCAAGAAAACATTCCCCACACAATTACACCACGTCCACCAGCCTGGACTGTTGACACAATGCAGGTTGTTGCATTTTGCTTTTAGATGACAAAAATGAAACCTTATGAGATCTTTTGCTGTTTTAGCCATTTTGCATCAAAGTTTGAGTTGTTGTGCATTCAGAAATCAACACAAAATAGTTATCTGCACTACTGTAGTCTTCCAGTTAGCTTGAACAACAATCCATCACTCACTGCAATTAATTTTTTCTCATACCAGTCTTATAGACTGTTGTTATTTGTCTTTCAGCTGCTCTAGTCAAGGGGTCACCACAGTGTACTGTCTGATCAACACAAAAACTTGGCACATGTTTCTACGCAGGATGCCCTTCCTGACACAACCATCCCATTTTATCCAGGCTTTTGGCCGGCACTGTTTGGGCATTGGCTGGGAATTGTATATGCACTGCACTGTCACCACACTAACTGCTGATTAGACAAGTGCATTAATGAATACATGTACAGATGATTTTTAATAAACAGCTCAGTGAGTGTATGCTTTACATGTTTACCCTTGGGCCAATGCATTTTCTCACTTAAGTTTTTTGGGTGGATTTTGCTCAACATGTTCACACTGGTTCCACACTTTTCAGACAAGTCATTTAACAGATGTAGTTGAGGTGGCAAACATGATAACCCTCACCCACAATTTTCTACAAGCTGTTTTATGTGGATCCATGTTAAAGTAAAAGTGTGGAGCAACATTCTGGAGACGAAAAAAAAAAGGAAAAGAAAACATGTACCTCTAACTTTGCTCATATACGCATTTCAAACACACAAAATTGTCACACTGAGGACACAAACAGATTGATAGTTTTATTAACTAGAAAAAAAAAACACATGCCAGGCCAACTTAAAAAAAAAAACATTTCAATTACAAAAGCTATAAAAAGCAAACAAACAAATGTTCAAATCAGTTCTGCACTGTGTACCCTCGACTTATGAGAGGATGACCGAGATGAAACAGAAACCATGTAAAACAATCCTACAAACCTCCTGCCCGGAATAATTTGGTGTTTTTTTCCCCTTGGTTCACACACCTGATCCAACTAATCAGCTAATAACATGCCCTGAAGGCAGGCTGGAGATGGTGTGAGAGGGGCAGAAAGAAAAGAAACATTAAAATATTCTGGGCAGGATGACTACAGGATTCAGATTCATAAAAAAAGACAGCATTTCTTAAGGTGGCTCTAATACCAGACAGTGGACAAGATGGTTGTGAGTTTAAATCTTTGCACTTGGATTGTCCTCACTCTTCCTCACTTCTAAATCTTTTTGGATGATATACAAAACAATAAATTAATTAATTTCACATACTCAATGGTTAAAAAACGTAATAGTTTTAGAAATAATGACTTTCTTATGATATACTAACAAAGTTTTCTAGTAGTAGTTCCTTACTGTAAAATTTTTACTGATCTCACTTTGGCCTGTGTATGTGGAGGTGGCATGTTCTCCCTGTGGTTTGTGGGTTTCCTCTAGGTACTCTGGTTTCCTCCCACAGTCAAATGACATGCGGTAGAGGCTGTTTCTAGAAAATTTCCTGTAGTGAGACCTGTGGCGGTTTGGCACCCCATCCCAGGAGCCCCCAATTTTGTGTCCCCTGCCATTACTGTCCCACTATCTTTTTAAAGATGATAAATTGGATCTAGCTAGAATAATATAAGGTGATAGCCCTTGCTAACATGTGTTAGTAAATGTGGCTATCAGCTTACAAAATCATATAAACATCTAAGTCACCTGATGTGGCTTGTTTAAATTTGTAACATCTGTATTTGTTAGCTCATTTGCCAATGGATTTACAAGAAAACCTAAGTGCACTATTTGTGAGCTGCCTGTGCTAGGTCTTGTTAGATTTAAACTCACAACCTCCTGATGACTGGGAGCCATGAGAACTTTAAAGCATCATTTGTCCTACAATCATTATTAACCCAGTGGTGCATGTGCATGCTTACATTGAACATATTTACACACAGGGCCTTATGATTATGAAAAGGTTAACAATTTTAAAATATTATAACCTAATACTGAAATATAATAATGCAAAACAAAAAACATCTACACAAAGTGACCGACATGCAGCTAGTGTGTACTTCAAAATACTGCAGGGGCATGCAGCCACTGTTAAGTCTGGTTTAAATAAGTGTGACAGGACAAACAGCACTTCCTAACAGGCCTTCTGAATTAGCATAGGCACATGGACACAGTCTTTTTATGTCCTGGTTACTGCAGGAGACTCCAGCTGGCATTGAAAACAGGATTGGAGAGGAAAAACTGCTGCGTCTGGAAAGTGCATCTGTTCCATAGCCATTTCTGTCAAAGCTTCACTGGTGCTAAAGCCTCCCACAGCCCTAAGCAACATTCTGTCCAATTCATCTGCTACTGTAGCACTATATAAATTCATTTTCCTGTAAGCATTGTTTTCACATCCCTGCTTTATCAACATGTGCTGCGAATAAACCACAATCGTCAACTTCTTAGCTATCTAGCCAATCTCCATTTAAGACTACTGAATATCTGTGACAATCTCCAACTTGTTCACATACTGTGAGGTTTACTAGCTAGTCAAGACAGCATTCTAAACTTGAGTTACCCTATTCCTATTTAGCTAGTAGGTTATCAACCCCAAGTAGTGGTTTGTCTTAATTTATTTAAATGAATCTGCTGGGAATCGACAGCGTACCCTGAAAATTCTACATGTTCAATTTATTCAGTTTGCATACAGCCAAAATGAAGTGTGAGAAGGTGATCTTGTTTTCTAACAAATGCATCAGCACTCTGGCAAATCGATTTTGGACAAAAAAAAAAAAAACAACAACAACATGGTTTTAAACTGACAATAAATCCACATCAGTGCAGGCCAGGGCAGATTTGGTTAACATTAGGCTAAACATAGCAATGTAATTTGGTGAATAATTAATTATAAACCATAAAGATCACAGCACCGAGTGTGTCTTTTGGTTATATCTATATAATATTAATTATATATAATGTATTCTAATATTAAAATGGAGATTTATTTGCATTTAAATATTTATCTTTATATTGCCAAGTTATCCAATATTTAGGAGATTATGGACATTCATACACATATCACATAAAATCCTGTCACATTAGCTGATGTTAGCTATCAAAGCTATTGTTAACAATGAAGATCATAAAAATCTATGAATAGGACTTAAATATCCTGTCAGAAATGCTAAAATGTAAGCTTGTTAGCTTGCTGAAAAGCACTAGCAGAAAAAAATAACTAACGTGACAGAGTTAAATGTTAGTTAAATTGTAGTTTTTAAAAAGGAATATCATGAAAAAGTATGGCCATAAATTAACCTGCCTAGCACTAATGGTGAAGATAACAATTAGATGAACATTTATAATAAAATTAAATGCTTTTAGCTAAAATTAAAAAGCTCGTATTAGCTCTATAGCTATCGTTACTAGCTGCATATCATAAATATTTATGAACAGCTAGTTAGGGTCTGTTAATGTCTGATGAATGCTAAGTATTTCAGAAAGCTGGCTTTATTAATTACACTGAATACATTTTTTTTTTTAGCATTGAAATGTTCATACCAAAAACTTCCTTTAAAAGACATGCAGACTGAATAAATGTGTGGAATCAGCATCATTGCTAAAAAATAATGAGGAACCTGATTTATTATAAAATACCAATTTTATAAAATCAAACAGCACTGGATGTTAATCGCTGAATTTATTTAGCAGCAAATTCATGTTAGCATCCTCTTTCACTTTATGTAGCTAGTTGCAATTAGCAAGCAGATTGAGTGTTTCTCTTGGGATGATGAGGCAAATTTTATGAAGATTTCTAACATAGTTATGAGAGGAGGATTTTGTTGTAATCTCACCATCAAGTAACTTTTACATTATGCTACTATCAAGGATAACTACCTCTGTAAAGTTAATGGAAAAAAACAGTCACATCGACATAAAAATTTTGGTTCATAAGAAGCTGCTGTCTGTCTGTCAGACTTTAACGCATTCTGCTACAAAAATGAGCTAATTTGCATTAAGTTGGATAAAGGAAGGATGGCCACTGTGTAAACATTTCTCGAATTCACTCATGCTGAATTTGTTAAGTAGCATGCAACAAGGGGTGGAGCTTAAAACTCTAATCAGCCAATCATAAGACATCACCATGGTTTAGCTAAAGTTACAAAATGTTGTTTTATTTTTAATTAAAAAGTCTTTTAATTAGTTAGCCTGACAGTAGTACTTTTATGGCATGGGCCGAATTTCGTAGATACTATTGAGCACTGGAAAATGACTTGGCATTGATACCACATTTTCATACCTAAGGAGTAAATGTCATCAGTGTCGGTGAGTCAGTAAGCATGCAGCATGGTTATTACAACGCCCAGAGAAAAGGCTCACATGTATGTTGTAGTGCGAGAGGCTTAACTATGATATACATCACATGGTAGGTGTAAAAAAAAAAAATCAAAGCCAAAAAAGCAAAAATAGGGAAAATGTTTTATCCTTGATCTTATCAGTACACATTGCAATATGTACAAAAAGGACATCGCTTTCCAGATTGACAATAGGATAAGATTAATAAAACACCTGAATGTATGTGGAATAAATTTAGAAGCAGAAAGTTGCTTTGTGTTTGACTGCAAGAGAAACAGACTACAGCCATTGTCCGCTCATTCATTTACTGGCTCTATGACAGGGATATTAGCAGGTAATGTTCAGCAAATTTAACACAACTGTGATGGGTGTTGTGGGTGACAGGGAATCTCATGTAGTCAGTTTAGATATTGTTTGAATGTATTTTAGGTTGCAGCTAAAGATAGCTAACTAAATCAAATTCTAAACTTAATTAGTGGTTCAGGGGGACGAGTAGCCATCTGTTTATATAAAGGTTGCCAGTTTTATTTTGGCTTTTATACATTTTTATTTATGAATACTGTATATACCGAACAAGTTAAATGACATTGTGGTAAATACTGTATGTTCACATAAATATACCAAGGAGCCGAAAAAATTCAGCTAAAGATATGTGCAATGTAAACCATAATGATACCCATCCCCACCTGCTAGTTCAATGTTTCTATTAAAAAAAAAAACAGTTGTATGTTTTGTGCTTCACTATGTAGATAATATTACTATAAAATTATCTATTAAAGGTGTTTTATACCAAATCTGAGCTATGCACATGAAAATGAAAAATATGATGGCTGATTGAATAACATAAGCTCCACCCTCTCAACAAGTTAACATTTCAGATCTCTGCTGTATTTTAAACAAACGAAATAACTTAAACATGAACTATGCTGAACGTTCCTTATTACAATGTCTTAATGCACACAAAAATAATTCCAATTATAACATGCATTCTCAATTTTACTGCTTTATTCTTTATTTGATTGTCTGATGCTTTTATAACCAAGTGCTTGCTGTAACAAAAGAACAACTGATAACCTTACATCATTCTTCCTTTTATTTTTCCATAGATGTAGGAAGGACTGATGATTCAGTCCTTTTAATCCAGACAAATTCTCTAAACAAGTGCAAGTTTCCTTTAACCACTGTTATTTAGGCAGAAAAACAACACCGCTGTCATTTTTCCTCCGATGGTATTTTACACATAACCAGGATTTGTTTAAGGGCATTTTGTACATCTTCATCCATCTGACCCTGTAATATAAAGAAACACAGTTGTTCAGGTTCAATCAGGTAAATTCTTCCATTGCAAATAAATAAATAAATAAATAAATAAATAAATAAATTCCACCAAGTATTCTGTTTTCCAGTTTAAGTCAAATGCAAATGTTTGGTTTCATTTCTTTGGTTTGGCCCTTGACGATTTTTTTTGTTAATATATAGCAAATTAGCTTATTTTCAAACCATGGGGGAAGTCATGTACATATAAACTAGAATCTTAGACTTTTACTAGCATCTCCAATGCTATTGGACTAAAAGCTGCTATGTTGATTGGTATGTTTGACTAGCATCAGTAGTATGTTAACTAGTGATCTGCAAAGTTGATTAGCATTTCTTGTAGATGAATTATAAATTATAGCTAACTTTCACTTTAAAAAAAGATGTAACTGTACAAAGGTTGGCTCACCTAGCGTCAATATCTGACTAACATTTTTGTACTAAAAAATAGAAATAATTTACTAAGTCAAAAACCAGGATAAAAATTTGCACTGAACCGTACCCAGATGCTACAGTACATCTCAAACACTGAGCAGCATGTCATTCATTAACATTGTGATTCAAATGATAGATATTGATAATTTATTTTATTTTTTTTACATAAACTACTAATTCAAATAATGTTTTGAATTATGTTATGAGGTACAGTATGTGTGTAATATTTTAAGGTAAACTGGTTTTAAAGTTCCCTTTATGGTGGCTATAGTATGTTGTAAACCTATTGCATAAGAAATAGAAGTAAACTTTAGACACTTACAAGTAGTAAAATTGTGGAGTAATATTGGGTTATGTTTATTTTTGGGTAAACTGCGCTTATAAAGGAGGAGTGAACAGGTACAAACCTGAACGGCGTACAGGAGGTGCATTCGGTACACAGAAACAATTTCATGATGCCTCTTTTTAGACTCCTGTTTTAAAACAAAAATGGCATAAAGGAATGGAATAAAGTTGCAATTTTTTATCAGCAAAAATAAAAAGTATTTGATCTGTACAAATATATCTTACTTTTTAAAGGATTCTGTGATTTTTTTTTTAAGACAATTAAAATTTCCATTTTCATCACCTAAAATTAAGGTATTTTCATGCAAATAAAATTAAAATTACAGAAAATAAAGAAATAGGAAAAAAACGTGACCAATTGTAATATTTGTTGAAGTCACTGAGTCTGAAGTTAGAAGTTCCACATGCGTCCCTTGTGTTTAGTTGCATGAATGCCACAGCTTGCTAGTCAATAAGCCGTCAATCAAGTCTGTTTACTATTTGGCCACGCCTACTCAATGAGCCTCTGTTTTTAGTTACATTTGGTCATATTCACATATAACTTTTAAATGTAAATTTGTATTATACAAACATATTAACAGTTCTCTGCGTATTTCACTATAAAACTACAGGTTAGAAAAGTAAGAGAAACCTTCAACTCACAGCCAGTTGGTACTGCAGCTGCTTGATCTGCTGTTGGAGAGAATCGACTTGCTGGCTCTGCTGTCTGCTTTTCGGGCTGCTTGTCGTATATGAGAGCTGGGACAAGCTGTTCAAGGCCTCTTTCAACTTCCCCACCTCTTTTGATAGATCGTCGATCTTAAAGAAAGGATAAAATACACTGCAAATGAGCAGGAAATAAAGTTTAGCAGTCTCGAGTGGTGTAGTCTACACTCACCAACCATTTTATTATGTACACCTGGTCAATTGCTTGCTAAAAAATATCTGATCAGAAATTAATCATGCATTTTCACACACGCAATGTGATGAGAAGTCGCAAGATTGGAACTAAACAGGTGTCTGTGTCAAGTATACGCTGTGGGTCATGCATAACAGCATACTCTACACAGTACTACAGCGTAGCCTGATGTGCACCTCCCAAAAAATGTAACTACACACTGCGATGCAGAACGGCAAAATAAACAGTATGCATCCCTTAACGTGTATGTGCTTTTGATGACGAGGCAACTACCACAAATTTGCTAGCGGTAAAACAGGAAGTGCATGTGATGCACCAATCATGCAAGGTGCCCACAAGTGTCTGGAGGCATCATGATAATCTGGAGTTGCTTCAGTTGGTCAATATTAGACTCAGCAACATTGTGTGGCAATATAATGAAGTTATCTGACTACCTAATTGTACAATAATCAGATTATTCTTTAAGTTTTTTCTTTCCTGATGACACAGGTATATTCCAAGATTTGTTTGGTTTTAATCTTCTTAAAAAGAGTGGTTTTGTGAGCATGAGGAATAATTTTCACACATAAATTGGCCACCACGGGGTCCTGACATTATGAAGGTTTTTGCGATGTGCTTAAGGAGACTGTGCTTGCCATAATTAAGTTAAAGGCAATCCAACGAAACATTACAGTTGCGTGATTTTTTGTTGCGCTTTTGTGCAATTTTTGTTTTGGGCCAGGCAGTGAAATTATTAGCAAACTACCATGTGAAAAAGAAAATCAGAAGGCATCATACCATATTTTGAAAAAAAAAAAAAAAAAAAAAAATAGAAGAATCTAAAATGAAAGAAAATAAAGCAGGAACAAAGCAGTTAAGTAGTAGTGTATTTACCTTTTTATTCTTCTCCCTCTCAGAGTTAACATGGTTTTCCACCTGCTTTTTAAGCTGCATAATGGCTTCCTGGCCCTCTCTGCATTTCCCACTCAGCACATTATTCTCCTGCTCTCTTGCTACAGCAAGCTTCTGTGCTGCCTCTTTCTCGTTCTTGCCATCCTTCACCTCCTGCCATGCGGCAGTCACCTCTAGTGCCATCTCATCCTGCTTCCTCAGAGCATCCTGAAGAAGCTGTGTGACGTGATTGATCTTGCCCTCTAGGGACTCTCTCATCTGCTCATTTTCCAGTTTAGAAACACATTCATTTGGAGTCAGGTTCTTACCCACAGTAGGTCCATTTAGCAGGTCATCCAGCTGCGAGGTCTTCTGTGTGAGCTGTTCTTTAAGGGCATCCACTTCGGATTCTAAACTCTTAATGGCATTTCCTAATGAGGCCATGACCCGGGTATGGTCTGCAATGGTCACTGACGACTTGGCCTGAACTTCTGCATCCTGTTTGAGTTGTGAAATCTCTTTCAGTGCTGACTGATACCTAACTTCAGTGTCCTTTGACAAATTCTGCACATCCTCAAACTTAAGTTTCAGCTTTTGCAATTTTTCCTCATGCTGCTCTTTAGTCAAACAAACCGCCTGTGATAGCTGCTTAATCTCCAAGGCTTTGGCCTGGAGCTGGCTTCGAGTTTCGGCAAGTTCATTTTTCGCCTCACTGTAGGATTTCGAGAGCTCTAGCAGGCGCTTTTGGAGTCCATCAATAACCCCACCCATCTCTGCCTTCATCTCATCAAAGTCTTTAGCAGCAGCCTCGACAGACACCGTGCCACGCAGGGCTTCCTGAAGCATCTTAATCTCATCCTGTGCCTCCTCGTACTTCTCAATCAACAGTGCCTTCTCCTGGTTGATGTTCTCCACCAGGATGCTGTAAGAGTTTTTTAGGTCCTGACATTCATCCTCATTAATCCGACGACTCTCACTCTCAAGCCTAGCCTCCAGTTTTTTTATTAACTGAGCATCATGCACCTTCTCTTCCTGCAAGTTGTCCAGCTTTGTCTTCAGATCTTTTACCTCCTGCTCAAGACAGCCTTTTAAATACTGAAACTTTTGTAATACTTGATCATCTTGGCTTGGAGATCCTGTAGGTGCCACTCTCACCCGCTCCATCCGGAGGGATTCTAGCTCTAATAACACTTCCTGGTATTTTTTCTGCATGTCTGCCAACTTGGCCTTGAGCTCAGCCATGCATTCTGACAGACCTTCATTTCCGATTTCCCTTGGGTTAATCTCGAGTCTGGCCCTCAGGGAGCAGTTCTCCAGCTTCGACTCATCCAGTTCAATTTGTAGGCTCTGCAGTTCATTCCTAAGCAATGTGATTTCATCCTGATGCACTGCCTTGGTGGGCTCACTCACTCCTTCATGCTTTAAGGCTGAGCTCTCAAAAAGCTCCTGCTCACTGGATTGATCGAATTCTGCATGAGTTGAATGGTATGATGTGTTGGAGTCAAAACTGTTTGGGCGCGAGTCCTCCTTGCCTTCTTCACCTTGAGGGGGTGGACGCTTCTATTCAGCAAAAAGAGACAAAATAGTGCAACTAAGTTAAACTTACTATACACAATGCAAACATTCATTGATATCACTGCTTATGGCCATGTCCAGTTGGCAAAAAATAAATTAATTAAATAATTAATTAACCAGGCACCTTTATTGCTATCTATGGGTCATAAAATTTCAAAGTGATGCATAGTTACTCAAATATGTCCTGAACCATTTTACTTACGTATTAGCGAAACAATTACGGTGCATCATTTAATAAAAGTTAATAATAATTGCCCTCGAAATATGTACGTAAATTATGTTGCAGATCACACACACACACACACACACACACACACAAAAAAAAACCTTACTTAGTGTCCCTTATTATAAATCAACCAAGTTTAATTGCTTTATTATTGTTTTGCATCTTGTCTCAACACGCTTGATGTGTTTTTGTTGGATGCTGTATGTTATTATCTATGAACATGAAGAAAAGGCAAAGTCACGGGGAAAAAACAAAAAAATAAAACAATCGAAGGCAAAATTAAATAATTGCATGAATGAATGGTGTGACCAAGTAATCAAGTAAGTGTTTGATTTACATATGATAAACGGGAGGCTATACCATGCATACTTGTTAGCTACACTGTATAAGCATTGTAGTCCGAGTGCAAAATTCAGGAAAATAATTTTAGACAGTGATCCAGTTATACCTGATTAACTGCATGTATAACAACAGATAATGATGAAGCAAAATTACCTTGATGATCTGAGCAAGCTGCTGGTTCTCCAGTGAGAGAGAGGCAACCTTGGCTTGAAGGGCTGCAAGCAGTGCCGAGTTTCCGCTGCATTCAGCCTGTCTCAACAAAAAAAAAGCAAACAGGACTTACTTTCAAATACCTTTTTTATGAGGTCTGTAGTCAACAAAATCCTCCTTTTTTCATTTTATAAAAGCATGGCAAATAACTGATTTTTTTAATTATTGTGCCAAGATTTCTTTCTAAGAGAAATGGACTCAGCATCTTTTTAAAATACAATTTAGAGCCAATTTAACTCTCAGGGGCTTTGGAAGGAAGAAAAAACAAAACACATGAAAGAAGGTAAACTGTTAAAATCCCAACGTCTTATGCTGCATATATGAGGGGCGTTCAAGTGAAACTGGGATTTGTGATGAACGTTCTCATGAATGGAGATATAAAAATTAAATGATGTTGGAAAAGATGTACTTGAAGACACACATCTGTATGTGGGAACGCACGGTCATGCGCAAACAACACTTGCACATACTGTAACAGGATCTCGGCTCAGAGTTATTGCCACATCCCCCGTACACCATGCCTTCATTGATTGTGTAAGCAGCATTGTTGTCAGGCTGGAACAGGTTTGGGCTTCTTAGTTCCAGGAATTTGTAACACTACAGTATACAGAGACATCCTAAATAAAGTGTACTTTGTGCCAACAATTTGACAAGAGAACCCATATACATGAGACTCAGATGACCACTTACTTTTGGTCAGATAATGTATTTAAGCACAACAACAAAATCCAACTACTTGCGTATTTCCTCTCTCTGTGAACCGTAGCGAGGTTGCAAAGTTTTGTAAAAGTTTGAAGCAGCACAGATGTGAGCCGGTCCTGCTGTCGTCACGTTCCCTAAAGCGAGGTCCTTTACCTGGCTGGGGTCAGCAGATGCGGCTGGTAAAATGGGTTCCAGAAACTGTAAGTGGCTGAGGATCAAAGCGTCTGCCACATAAGAGAATATTAAAGGGCTTTTGCTGTACTCGCCTTGGGCTCAGTCTGCTCCTTAATCTGCTTCAGATCTTCAATGGTCTCCAGCAGCATGCTCTTCTCTTCCTGGAGCTTCTCGATCTCTTCTCTCAAAAGTGACAGACTCCTCAGTTCTTCCTCCTGCAAAAACACCACAAAATAGCAGTAATAATGATTCAACACCCACTCCCACCCAAAATAAAAAAATCCTTTCTTACATTTCTTTTCTACTGATTGTACTCCTTTGTAACCAAGTGAACCAATGTAAGAATATATTTAATGTAAATGTAAGTCACTCTGGATACGAGCATATGCCGAATGTTTAAAATCTATATGTAAATAATATAAATAATAAAGCATTTATGCAGGAGTATTTTTTCTGCTCAGTCCTGCATAAAAAAGGATTGATATGGCTCAATTGGTGATGTTCTTACAGTACCTTGTAATTGAACCTCTGGCCACTTTTACTCGACACTGGAGTTTCATTCGGGGTCACATACGGTGGAGACACAGCATCCAGCAGCTATGGGGGGAAAAAAGTAGTACACTACTTCAAACTCATCAGATTGATGAAAAAGTGAGGACACACACTATCTAGGCCAGTCTTACAATACCTAATGTTAACTAGCCAGCTAGCTTGCTACATATCTACACTGGGTATTCATTATAGATTATACACACTGTACTCTATACGTGCTTTATGTTAGATAGTTCGCTATTGGATTTTGGTTTAATGACAAAGTAAGTTGTTTAAACCTATATGTTTTTTTTTTTTTTTTTATCAGTTCTGGTTAGTTTTTAAATTTAAATTCCAAAGAATATTTTATGAAAAATTTAACAGTATTTATTTGTTTGAAATTACCTCTGGCAGGTCATCTGCAGTAGTCTGTGGTGGCCCACACGTTTTAATTGCTAACTCAATGCTTCAGTTAACGATACACAATATTATACAACAGTTAGTTTTAACAAAGTAATCTGTTGGGACGAGAGACATGGTTAATTACACTAACTGTTGGGTCTTAGCTGGGGTGAAAGTAGGTCAGTATGGTCTGCAGTACAGAGGAGAGAGAAGCTACCTGCCTAAACCCATATTCATAACCAGAATATAAATGTCACAGAAGCACTTTCAGTAACATATTCAATAACATCATTATAAACAATACTTTTTCTCCTTCCTTTTTCTCTTCTAAGTTGTTAGGAATTGCCTATAAACCATTCAAGTTGTTCTAATGCGAGCTATAAAGCTAACTAGCTCCTAACACAATGTCAAATCTCAAATGCCTCTCTAACCCCTGATCAAGGGCACTACTTGGTCTGTGGTACAAGTGATTGCACTAGTTTTCCATTAAACAATATTTGTGATTTTGCATATTACAAGTTCTTTAAGCAATTTTAAACATGACCAATAAGACATGTGTTGCCATCATGCATGAAATGATCCCAAACTGTGCAGAGAAAAATAGAATAAAAAATAACATTTTAATAATAATAATAATAATTCCAAGATAGGAGGCCCACACAGAGTTAATATTCATTGGTAAAGTTCAGATCATATTTACACAAGAGCTTTCAGGTGATAAATGTGCATCACTTGTTTACTTCAAATGTGTCTAACCATTTCTTGTCTGGTATTCCCTATTTTTTTCTTTTAGCTAAATTTTCCTGACTAGGGTTTTTAAAGCCATGCATGTGGAGAAGCAGGGATGATCACACACAGTGACAGACACACAGATCATTACCTGCACAGGGCTAATAGGAGGAGGGGGTGCTTTTCGTTTTTTTGGGGTTGTGCTTCTCTCGTCGTTTAGCTTAGTCGTGGGTTCATGCTGAGATCATGTGAGAAGAACAAACGGTTTAGTTAGTAGTGAAAGGAATAAGCATTAGATTAAAGACTGCAAGTAAACATAAAAAATTTAACAAGGAAGGAACTTTTCTTCTACAGTGTGATGCTCATGCATGTTGCAAAAACGTGAGAAAAAAAAACATTTAAAACATGAACCAAATGTGAACCTTTACATAAACTTTTTATATTTAATATTTTAAGTGAACTATAAAACTCAGGAAAAATGAAAAGAAATTAAAATGAAAAACGCATACCTGCTGACTTCTGGGGGAGCTCTTATCTGTTTTGGGTTTTTTTTTAAAGAAAAAAAAAATGGATGAAAATAATTATGAAATGGTAGAATGAAATGAAATGTCATGTCACACTGTTTTATTTTTAATTATTTGTCATTCATTAATATCGCTCCAGGAGCAGATTTAAAATATGTGTTGACCACCACAAGATGGCACTGTTGAGCCTGGGTGGATTTGAGAGCAAGTCATTTGTTTGAAATTAAAGATAAGCACAACAAATGATTCAAGGATTTTATAAGACATTTATCTTCTGTCCTCTATACATGTGAACATTTTAGAAGTGAAATATCACACTGAGTGCTTTCATTTCATTTCCTTTTATTGTTTGTAGTTCCTCACATGCTGACTCCTTTCTTGTTGAACTTTTTTTTTCCTGCTTGTAATTCAGCATGGGATTTTAATACTTGTATAAAATGTACAACGTCTATAAAATACTTCATTAATTCAATGTAATATATTTCAGTAGATTGCGAAGGATTGGCACCCTGTCTGGAGCGTCCCCTAAGTCTCCTAGGACGAGCTCCAGGGCCCCCTGCGACCCTCTACACAGAGTCAAACCCTTGACAGACTTTAATGAGTTGCTTTTTTATCAGGTAAATCTAGAACTCAAAAATAATAGCTTTACAATATGCAAAATGCACTGCATCCCCATTATCCTGGCAAGGAACCATGCCTGATTAAAAATTAGGATAGTTTTAAACACCTTAAGTTGTTAGCCAGGATTAATTTGTGAAAAAATGAAGTTGTCTTTTTTCTGATATCACCCAAATGAAAATGAGTTCCCTGTTGAATCTGGTTCCTCTCCTTTTTCCTATTGTTATAAGACAATATAGCCCTTAGCTTGCTCGCAAGGGACAAACTGATCATTATAAGTTATACACATTTCCTCACATTTTTCCTTAGTTGTTAAGAAACTAAGATGGCTCAAGAGTCACTTGTATGAGTCATTTGTATAATGAGGTGCATTAGAGCTGTCATTCAGATCCCACATGGTAGTATTGTTACTGTGCATTTGACATAAGGATAATCACCTGACTCGGCCAGGTGGCGCTGCAGGGCAGTGTTGATGACTGCGCAAACTTCCGTGCTGCCTGACAGCTTGGCATAATGCAGCACATCATGTCCTAGTGAGTCAAGCAGGTGTAGATCGGCTCCCCTTTGCACGAGAAGATCCACGGTTGCCACGCAGCTGCTCTCTCCTGCCAGCATGACAGCACTCCTGCAGAGTTACACCAAGTATTGAAGAAAGATATTAAAGGAAAGAAGAACACAAATCTGACAGAACGAGCGAGCTGGACAAGCAGATGCACCTGCCATTCCGATCACAGGTGTTGATGTTGGCTCCCCAGTCCAGCAGGATTCCACAGACCTCTGTATGGGCATATCTCGCTGACAGAAGCAGGGGTGTGGATCCATCCTATAAAAAGACAAGGTGAAAAACTGGTGAATAATTATAAGCAAAATGATACACTACCGTATAACCAATAAGATGGTTTTAGCACAATCATTTGGTGCTTTTTTATTTTATTTTTTACATAATAATTTAATAACTAATAAAGCGGCAAGGTGTGGTAGAGGCTAGTGCTGTGGCCTTGCACCTCCAGGATGGATCCCAGTCAGGATCGATTCCTGACTCGAGTCTGTGCACATGTTGAATGAAAACTTCAGTTTGCATGTTCTTCCCTGTCCTTGATGGGTTTTCTCCGCAGATTAGACATGCAGATTAGACTGACATTCCCAAATAAATAAAGTCTCCTGGGATAGGCCTTCTGCAACCCTGCAGACAATAAGCTACTTTTCTTCTTTATGTACTTTTTTTTTTTTTTTTTTTACAATGTTTCTACAGCATATTAGAGGAAATAAAACACTGTTATAAGATCTTTTCCCCATTTTTACTTGGTAAACCGTAAATTGTTCTAAAGGAGGAACTAAAAATACAAGACCACATGCACCAAAGCATTGAAATGACTTAAATTAAAGTGGAAAATAAAGTCCCTTTCAGTTTGCTGATGTGAAAACCAGGCTGGAGCTGGAAAATAATTGAAAACCTAATGATCACTTTCAGAGACAGTCATAGTTTCAGACATCTTAGGTAACCAGTAGTAGAATGGACTCTAATGCATCTCAGAGAGGAACACATTCTTGTAATAAATCTTTCTTTGAACCAAAGTCCCAACAACTCAAGAATCCGGATCTCAAGCAAAAATTCTAATCAAGTAACATCTCCAAGTGCAGGTAAAAGCAGTTATCTACGATAAGTGGGTTAAATAGCAAATCATGTAATGTGCACATTAGTCATTCCACCAAAGTGCCAGACTTGCTGAGGTGGTTTCTGAGTCTGTGTGACACACTTATCACTTATAAATGTTGATGTCACAGGGATAAAAAGAGCTGCTGCCACTTTTACCTCAGCACATTATTTGGCGTCACTCCACACCGGCATCGGGCCCGAGGAGGAGGCACAGAATGAAGTGTAAAAGAAGCAGTACAATTTAAACTGCTGACTTTTCTGAATCCTACATGACAGGATTTAGGGCAGACTTAAAGTTGCAGTAACTGGAAACTTACACTCATTTTTCAGGTGCATCTTATGGAAAAAGAGTAGCTATGCTTAAACTACAATATACAGTATTCAAGTACAGTATACAAAGTGGCGTCTGACTGTAGTGTGCCTATATTATATTATTATTATTACATTTTTATATTTTTAATATATTATATATAATTTATTAATATTATCATCATATATATTATTATATATACGATATTGATCTTCCCTTTTGTTCAGCGCCTGAAGGATCAAAAAGCAACTTTGTTGCCACACTAGAAACTAGTACTGCCTGATAAAATATTAATAAATAAAAATACATAAACATCAGCATACACATTGGAATAAATGAAATTAAATCTCGCTATATATATATATATATATATATATATATATATATATATATATATATATATATATGTATATATATATATATATATATATATATATATATATATATAATACCGAATGTTTCCTTATATATATTGTTCCTCTGCAATTAACATGCAGACGTTAAACCGTTATTGTTGCACTATGGTTCCACTTTTTCTCTGATGTTATTTTAATTTACTTGTATTAATGATACATATTTCTTTGCGTGTGATTTGTTTAGTTTCGAGTGTCTGATCTTTATATTCAATAAAAAAAGCATGAATTATAATAGGTACTTTCCTATTATTTTCCACTAATTCCCTCCTGTTCATTGAGCCCCACCAGTCATGTCTGCATTCCCCACTAGTGGGGCGCGCCACACACTTTGAGAACCACGGGCCTAATCATGTACAGTAGATTAAACTGGAAAAAAAATCATTTTATTTTATTAAAATTAAACTAGTCTTTCATCTGCCCGAAGGTTAGAAGGTTCATGCCGATAACAAAGCAGGAACATGGCGTCTCATCAGACGCACGTTTAGCAGGGATGAGCTCGGCCTTTTGCTGCACAAATGAACAGAACGAAAGCTCAGGAGTAACCAGCAACGCAACGGATATGATATTCATTGGAGCATTCCAGCAACTGCAATACATTATGGACATTAAAACATATACTCTTAGGATCAACTCCTCAATACATCTCCAGCTCCTCTTAAACAATTACACATTACTGAACAAAAATGTTATACGTTTTACACCAAACTCAGGTATATACTGTATATATTTTAATGAAGAAAATAAAAGTCAGTAGAAAATAGACACTTAATTTTATAATCTACAAACTACATGTCAAATTTTTATCACTTTCAAACGTAATTAAAAATTAAAAGAGGCATTTTAGTATTATACTGTATTTTTTAAAACATTTTCTAATTCAATATACTGCTGAAAATATATATATATTTTTTTTATACAAGTATTTATTTGTATTCCACCTTTTCGACAATCTTTTCCTCCCAAATTGTAATGTTACCACCGCTATGAATGTGTGACTATTAAAGAAAGATATAAAGAAAACTTTTGACTAATTATTATTATTACTCCTATACTACTGGAAGAAAAGGAAACAAGTTTTTGCCTCTTACTCCTTTCTAGAATAAAATATAAGATCCATGAACATACATGAATCATCCATTTCTATAAAAGATCCTTACCCCTCCAGTGTGAATGGTGTCAACTTTTGATCAAAAAGTAGAATGCAAGACATATCCGAATAAATCGAGTTCAGCTCCAATTAAATAATAATCCATCTTCATGCGGGGAAATTCTTTATGCTACATAAGCTGAAATCTTGCTGAAAAAACATGTTGCAAGTCTGACACCATTATCCGTGAATATTAAAATGCACTTACATACAGTATAAAACCAGAGCTAATGCAATGTACTGGTTTTATATGTTACGAGTAAAAATCTAAGTACATTTTAAAACTCTTGAGGTAAACTTCTTGATGTCTTCTTCTTTACTGATGTCTTCAACATCATTATCTCATCTCATCAGAATCTGAGGTTGTGTGCATCTATATGGGGCATAATATAGTTAAATAAACTGTTATCAAATGCATTTTTAACACCTGGAGTCAACATTAGAGCAGTTATCTTATTATTTGTCATGAAATGCACACTTTTCAATTAAACTGCTTTTCACTCAGTTGTCCAATTACTTCTATGCATGTATAAAAAAAAAATCTCTTGAAAGTATCCATTTAATCTCATTGCTCCATTTCTGTTAATGCAGTCAATGCCGGCCACGATAAAAAGCCACCAAAACAACCAGTACATCACAGCCTGCCACGTATGCGGCTAAGCACGGCTAAAGTTGTTGATCTGACCTCCAAATTCCCCAGATCTCAATCTGACCAAACGTGCATGGAATGCACCGGACAAAGAAGTCCAAACCATTAAGGGCTCACTGCGCAACTGAGAGCACCTAAATGATTTGCCGCTAATCTTGCGGTGCCAGACACCAGAGCATACTCCAAGAGGTCTTGTGGAGTCATGCCCCGAAGGGCCAAAGCTGCCCCAGTGGCACCAGGGGAACCCACGCAATACTGGGCTTAAAGTTTTACACTTTAATGTTAGAGATGATAAGTGTATATGCAAACATACATGAAACAAGGAACTGCTGCATATGACTGTCCCAGTAAGAACTGCTAAAACCAAATGCTGGTTTTGTTTAATTAAAACGTTCAAGAATAGCTCCATAGTTAAAAAAAAAAAAAAAAAGGGATGTTTTTGGTTTCTTAACAAAAATGATTCGTAATTTTTTTTTAAATAAACTCGGGACAGGAAAATATGACAGTCAAATGCATTACTGGTTGCTGTTGACTTCCTTAAGTTCTCCCAAACGCTTTTTGTGTTGCCATCTGATAATAGAGACTTCCTTCCTTATTAAAACATTCTTGTGGTGTTTGTTCAAAATAAGAGATACACAGGCATGCTAAAGATTAGCAAGCTGGCATCCATGCTTTCACTATTTAAAAATAAATGACAATAATTTCCAGATGTGTGCTTTAGGCTCAAAATTTTGACTTTGTATCAAACAGGAATTTAAGTCAACTTGCAAAATGATGAAGATGCAAACGAGTGAGAGATTTGCTCAAGTTGTGAGGTTGCAACAGTAGGGAATGATTAAGTGTTTGGCTTCCAGCAGGGAGAAGAGGCGATAAGAAGGGAAGGTAACAAAGCAACAGGACACAAATGTGCAAAAACACTCATTTTTGGGGAATGACTGGAGAGCGGGGACTCATTTAACATGGGTGTAATTGTAGTTAGAGCACTGCAGTGTGGCACTTCCTCAATGACGGACATGTGAAAACAGAAAATCAAGTTCATTATAGTCTCTGCTGGGGACATGCACTCATTTTGCCACAAAGAAAATGGGCAGCGAGAGGCTTTTTTAATGAAAGACAACTGCTGTGTTTCAACTACATTAAATAAAACATCTGGTCATTTAAAGCTTCTCCCTCTGCTTTTTCGTTTGCTTTAAAACATCCCCCAGCTCTAGTATTAAATATGTAGTGAGCACTTCGGTTACACCAGCCTTTTTCACTTTACCTTATCTAACCTCATTTTAACTACTTTACGGCATTAAGGTTTCCTACATATTGCATCAGGACCCAAGTCTCATGCAATCATTCAAATATTAGGGTTGAATTATTACTGATGCATCTTATTCCAGCTCTCATATTCAAAGTTGGTTAGGGCCTCCGAGTGGTGCAGTGGTAAAGTGCTCGCCCTATCATCCAGAGATTGTGAGTTCGATTCCCAGGTGATGCTGTAACCCCTGGCAGCCGGAGGCCTGGAAAAAGTTGTTAGGCCAAGCTCTCTCAGAGGGCAGGGATGAAAGGTACTTGGTGCTCTCACATTAATTACGGCTCTACAGCCAATCAGGGGCATCTGTGAGCTTACACAAGCGGAAGGAGCAGATAGCGCTGTCCTCCAAGTGTGTTACGCCGCTCCCAACTGTGCGTGAGTGAGCAGTTCGAAAAAAAATGTAAATATTTTTTACAAAAAATCTTAAATAAATATCCAAGGTTGCGCTGTATAAATATTTTTTTCATGGCATGTTTACTACATTTACATACCTTTTTTTTTTATTTCAAGGGATAAGACTCGTTGTAAAAATAATAAATATAATAGATTTAGATATAGATAATATAATTCATAATAAATATAAATCGCTTTTTGTTCTGCATAAATAGTTAGATTTCTTCTATGACTCTCATTCACTCACTCACTTATCTTCTATACCGCTTTATCCTGTATTTAGGGTCGCGGGGACCTGGAGCCTATCCCAGGAGGCTTAGGGCACGAGGCAGGGTACACCCTGGACAGGGTGCCAATCCATTCTGTGATGTTAAACACTTAAAAATAAGTATATACCAACATAATTCTAAGTAATATTCAAAGTGTCAACACTATGTTTTGCAGAAACATTAACAAATAATAGGCAAATCCAACATATAACACAACAAGTTTAAGCTAAATAGGCCATAGGAAAACTTAAATATAGCTATTTTAGTAGAACATAACTCTTTATATACATATTTTTTCTAAGAGACACAACATACAACTCAGAGGTCCCATAAAGAGCATCTGTTAATTCTTCAGATGAAATACCCCTTAGGTAAAGAACACTCAGAGCTAATCAACAAGCCAGGAGCTGGGTATGTTCTTATACAGTATGAGGTCACATTTAAGGTTAAATCCACTTGGCTTGTTTATGCGAAAGAAAAAAACTTTTTGTTGGTTTGTACACACACGCGTGCAAAATCCATATAAGGCATCTACGTTACCCTTGGATTCTCTATGCTTGGACTAATTTAAAGTTTGACATTTGAATTTATATGTTTGCATTTAGAATCTGGATTTTATAAAAATCCCATAACCATAAGCTGTAATTCTGAATTGAAAAGGCAAACTGTACCCATGCAAAGTTCATAACAAAAAAGAAAAAATGTCAAAAATAATAATACTGTCAGACTCCAAGCTCCTTATTAAAGTAAATGGCTTTGGTGTAGAAAATTACAGCAAGAATCACCGAGTGCACTGGGCAGAAACCAGATAGGAAGGAGCTCAACAAGTGGCCTAATGCCAACCAGAAAAAAAAAACAAAAAAAAAAAACACAGACATAGCAAACTCCGTCTCATGGAGACCTCATGTCTGCCATTGGGAAACTCGATTCAGCCTAAGAGACGCGTCAAACCCCAAGAGACGCAAGTCAGCGCGAAGCGGTCTGTTTGTTATGGCACATTTGAGGTAAACCACAGGCCCTTGGATTGTTCTAATAAAGTGTGGAAAAGTGAAAGGAACTTTAACAGCCTTTACAACTCTTTCATGAAAATGTTTTTTTTTTCATGAAAGTCTCAACCATAAAAAAAAAGAAGAAAAAAAAAAGATTTTATACATACCATATCCTTTATATTCACAGGACACTTGTGCTCACACAGGAGTTGAACAATGACAACATTTCCATTTGCAGCTGCAAAAGAAAACAAACAAAAGATTTTCATATTCCACAGAGATGTTGTGCTAATGAGAATCTCAGTTCTTGGGCGACGGTTTGTAGCAGTGCAGTGTAGCAATCTGTTCTTCAGTTCTATAGTTATTATAGTCCCTACCTGCAAGTAGCTGTTTTCTGGAATAGAAAAAAAAAAAAAAACAAAAAAAAACATCTTTTTTTTTCTTCCGTCATATCCGAAAAAGAAAAACACGGTGATGAGACTAAAAAGTACATTTATTTCTCTATATACCCCCTTTTCTACGCTAATGGACATATCACAAGATTTTATTTCTGCTTGGCTACCATAAAGATTACCAAGAAAGTTTTTCTCAGTACACCAAAGCCAAGACCAAATACTGCCTGCTTCACATCTGAACACTGGCCTTCTAGGAACTCCTTTAATGGACCAAACATGTGGAAATAGCAAGTTCAGGACTATAAGGGAGAGGTGGAGGTAACTTCCAGGCCAGTTCCTATAACCGACCAGTGGTGTTCGTGCAGGCCTTCCACTCAATGAACGTTAACGGGAAGGACTGCAGTGAGCTCCAAGCCACTTTGACTGGAATCGTCAATCTCGGACCAATAGCCTTCTTTAAAACATTTGCACCATTTAGATTTTTGACCATGAAGTTTTCCCAGTATGCCGAAGCCATGACCAGACTGCCTGCTTCACGTCTGAACGCTGGCCTCCCAGAAACACCTTTAATGGCCCAATCATGTGGAAACGGCTTGGAGTAAGGTCAGGACTGTAAGGGGTGTAAGGTGTCACTCAATGACATCGGCTGGGATCATCATTCACGGACCTACAGGTTTCCTTAAAACATTAGCACCATTCAGGTTTTTTACTTTTACTTTAATTTTATCACCTGATACAACCTGAAATTTCCTCTGAAAAAATAAACTGGACAGTGCACACCCACACAAGAGACAAACTACAAACAACATCAGTTACTCAAATGCTAACATGAACGTAGGGTAATGATTGTATAGCGCATTACTGTATTTAATTTTGTATTTATATATCACAGCACTTCATTACATTATTGTGAACATTGTGGAAACACTCAGCAGTAACACTAACATACAACGAAAAGTATAAGCTGTTCTTTTAAAAGCAACCATCAGCTATTTCCTTGATTGAAAGGCAGCCTGGAAATAAAATGGTGAGACAATGTGGCTGATTTTCAACTCTTCTTCTAAAGAAAGAAGCACTAAATAAAATAATAGCATTTCATCCGGCAGCTTGGACAGTGATGAAAAGAGTCTCCATTTTAAGCAGGTGCAATGTCTATTTGTCAGCACTTCTGCTATTCAGAGGGAGGAAAGGGACTGGATGGTGGACAGTTTGGTTGTCAAAAAAACATCCAAACAGGACAGCAAAGACACTAAATGACCAAGCACCTAGCCATCCTGGTCTCTAATCAGTTATCAAGTGTTCTCTTATTTGGCAGAAATGAAAGTTGACAGACACATGGAACTTTTTGACAAGAAAAAACTATTAAAAGTTCCTTAAAACCTTGAACGTTTCTTACCTGCATGATGAAGTGCAGTCCTCCCGCTGCTGTCCAGAGCATCTATAACACATTTACTCTACGGGAAAGACAGAGTTACATCAGGAACGTGCGCAAAAGCTTACTGAATCGGTCACTTTATATACCTGAACTTTAAATTAAATAAGCATAAAACTTACATTTCAATTTCATATTATGTCTTGTTTTATAGTATTCCTCCAGCAGGTGATATATAAAAATAATCAAAATATAAATTTTTACTGTTTGCTACAGTGCATCAAAGTAATTGCACTGGTTTGCCCCAATATTACTGTATTTGGCTGATTAAGACTAACTCTGCTCTACAACAGTGCTTCAATACCATAATGTATCTCGTTGTAGAAAGTGAGACAATTTCTCTGCTGTCATTGGCACTTATTTCTCTCAAAAACAGCTGTATCTTTCAGTTTGTCTTTTCTTTTCAGTCGACTCTGAAACATTTTTTGTTAGTTTGTCACTGGTTCGGTTTGCTGTCGTCACAGTAAAGTTATTTGTGATGATTTTTAACCCTGCTAAATAAACAATATATTTAATTATAACACTGTTTCTGTGATCACTAATTGCTTAATTAAAGAATCTTTGTAACTCCTCCAAAAGTACACATAGCACCACAGGGGAAAGTCCAGTCTTAGCCACTGTGAAATGCAAGACAATTTAGAGGCACCTCACACAATCCACTTCAAAGTGAAATGTCAAAGAAAAAAATAGAATTCAAACAATTTTTTTTTTTTAGTGTGCAGAATAACAGAACGCAATTATGGGAGCAAAATTTCAATATAATCCCCTGCTACACTAATGCACCTATCCCAGTGTTTTAATTAGTGTTTGGATACCATCAAGTTAAAAAGTTCTCTTAGTATGCCAGATCCATAGCATGCTCCACGTCTCTAATGCTGGTCTCCCAGGACCTCCTTTAATGGCCCAAACATGTGGAAATCACTTGGTGACCATGTTCCAGGATTGTACCTTGCCCCGCATTTGTACCTTGAAATTCTGGAATAAATGCATTAATGTAGAGAAGTAAAGGTAGTTTTTACTCTAATAACTAAAGCTAGGCAATATTAACTCAAATCAATATCACACTTAATTAAACATTGTACCTTGATTATAATTAATGAATTTGAGTATTATTATTATTAGTTTCTGCACACATAGTTCACTGACAAGGTTTTTACTGTAAATATGCTATTGACTATTAAAACTCAATTAGAAATCTTTTTCTTCTAATAAAAGAGTTCTCGTCAGTATTGCTCCAATGTTGAACAATGCGGAGTCATGTGACTACACACATGTAAGTACAGTATGTTTCTAAGGAGATAGCTCATGAACACACAAACAGGAAAATATTAACATAATTAATATAAACAAATTTTATATTAATAAAAAATTGATCTAGATTTAGCTCTGAATCCTCAATTATTTGTCCACCCTGCTTATAACGGTCAACTGTTACTCTGCACGAGCAAAAGTCCAGATTTGATTTGAACGTTCAAACATGACATATGGCTCATAGTGCACTATATTTATGCTGTTGGACAAAATGGCGCCATAAAAAAAGGTCACGTTCAGATGAAAATGTTTTAACTTGGTAATAAATAATAATAATAATAATAAATTTTAGGCTGAAAGCAGTAATGTAACAAAATTCTTTTATATATGCTGTTTTAAAACTTGGGTAAATTTCCAGTATGTCCTTCAGACTGTGTACACACATGTCTAAAAAGAATACTCCACTTTTTACTTCCTATGAAATGACCAGCAGAAATAACTACAGAAAAAAAATCATCTCGTCCGAATCGGCGCACTGAGTTTCTAACATGGCTACAACCTTCAGACAGCCATGTGATCTACTAATGGATGAATGAAGTGGATTAAAAGAAATGGACCTTCAGAACGGAATTAAATGGACATATGGACGATACTAGAAAAACAATAGATGAAATGGATTAAATTAAAGAGATGAATTGAATGACAAATGAAAGGATGCATTGATTGAATAAGTTGGTGGAATGGAAGGATGGATGAAATGCTTAATAGGTGGATGGATTGAATTATCATGATGGAACCAGACCAAAACCAGCATGCAAGTTTAAAACTACAAGAGCGAGTCAGGTTCAGATAGCCCATTTCCTTGCCTCTTTTTTGGTCTTCCAGGATATCCGTCTCAGAACAGCTTCAAAAGAAGATTCTCAGATATAATATCAAATGAAGTTACTTAGTTTAGTAGGTACAACTGAACATTGAATGAACACCATTATTCCAACTAGAAATGCAAATAGTGTATAAAAAATGGCAATGTCAATACTGATGAGATTTACTTTGCTGTACAGGCTGAGCCCAAAATGGTGCATGTGTACACATGCAGAACAGTGCGGTTCTGATTGGCTCCAATTCAATTAATTTTTTTTTGTATAATGCTTTTAACAATCGTCATTGTCGCAAAGCAGCTTTACACAATCATAAGAATTATGGAAGTTTGTATGTAATGTGAACGTGTATGAATCAAAAATTATAATATTAAGATCCACATTATGATTTTAAATGAAAAGACAGAGAGACACTGGACATTCAGCAGGGGACACTGATGTATTATGTTTCTATCACAGACCAAATAAAATGCAGAACTGCAACTGAATAGAAGAGTGAAGCAGCTGTATAATCTGCTTCCATTTGGAACTCTTCAACAAAGACACCTTAAAAAAAATAAATAAATAAAAAAATCTGCCTAAATCAGACCATTTCTGCAGTAAATCATCTCATCTGGATGCTAAGAATTGCTGCTGCAATCAAAAAGACAATTTGCGCTCAGCGTCTCACGACTCATACTGCACACCTTTTTACAATATTATGTACTTTTAACCTTTACTCATCTGAACCTGTACACTGTTATTAAAAATAAAAAAGAGCAGGTGCAACCCAGAAAAATATCCTTTTTTTTTGTCTGATTCCTCTTAAGATGTTCTATTTACTCTAATCTCAGGGAGTTTTTTTCCTTCTGATAGATCTGCTTTGCTCAATAAAGACCTAAATCTGTATCAAGATTTTAATAAAGCTGTTTTTCGCTTTGTTTAATAGTAAAATTGTGCCACACAAAACCAATTAAAATGTATTTGAATTTATTACTAAATAACTGCCTAAACTAAAATCTAGTTGTGTTAAACCTAAACAGCCAGCAGTTGCACTCAGCATGGTCTCACATTTTGGCTTCATCAACAATCCACATGACCACATTATGAATCTTATCGCTCATTCATGCTGTAAAACTTCATTCAGAAACAATGTGGTCATTGTTTTTCACACTGAATTTCCACAGCGCACTGTGACAAAACAAGCAGGAAATGCATGCAAGACAAGGCTGGACCAGCCGTCATGGGGCACATGATGACCCACAAATTAATTGCTTTTTCCATTAAGCCCTGACTTTCTGTTACAGTCTATTTGTTGTCTATGCACTAGAGGTTGAAAAACCTACAGGGGTAGGAAGTAATACCATATAATTAATATACCATTCTTTAACTATCCTGATATCTGTTATTTACTTTTATTACTTATTTCCATCTTTTAAAGAAAAGCATTCTAAATTTAATTTACTTTTTATTTTTTTTACAATTTTGTACAATTTTACATCTACGTTTTTTCTTTGTGACTTTTTAGGCATCGGACATCTTGAGAGAGTTGAGCTAAATTTCTAACAAATCTAAACTTTAACAAAAGTCAGTGAAGATGACTTATACCATCCATAGGCATTCTGATACTGTATAATTCTAAAACTTGAAAAAAAATGTTTTGATACTAAAATCTCACTCAACATAATCTAATTCACACTAATAAAAAGACAACATCTAAAGTCAGCTATTTTTGGGATTTAATAAAGTGTGTGCAGGCCAGCAACCTGAGTGAACAATGCCATATACAGTAAGTAAAGGCTAAAAATAAAATATGAGGGTGTGTTAAAAATTATACGCATTCTTATATTTCTCAATATAATCTCCTTTTTTCGAATACACTTCGTCCATCAGTCAACAAGCTTTTGTGTTCTCTCATTTGGAGAAGTTTTAAGCTGAGCCTTTTCTTTGGTCTGTGATGGAGGATGGTTCCGTTCCATTCTCTGCCATTGACTCTCAGGCTCGTAGTGATGAATACATGTCTTCAAACAAAGTTTGGACCGACACTCTAATGAGGTGACGGTTTCTTAAAGAGAATCATTGCTGGTGACGAGACATCAAAACAGTTCTGTTTATTCTTTTCCGTGTGTTGTTTCGGTATCCGGTATACTACCCTCAGACCACAAAAAACAAAACCATTGCACACTTTTTTCTTCTTTGCTGCAAACCACGAGTGGGGTATGCAATTTGGGTTGCACCGCAGTTACAAATGACTAGATGTAACACATTCACACCTGCACAGCAGTGACTAAAGAGTCAGTAGCCTTAAACGGAAAGCATTAATAAGACAGTCCAGCCAAAAAAAGTTTTAATATAACCAGAGTGCGGATAATTTTTTATTCACCCTCCAAGCAGGTTTGCAGGTTTGCAGTGAAACCATCGATTTTATGAGCACTTTGGTTGTGCGAGAACCAGGACTTTGTTTCCTTTCCACCCATGGTATGCTTCCTGGCACCTTGTGTACATTTAAAAATTTTTAAAGCATGTCCACTGACACGGCTTTGCATGATCAGGGTGGCAGTCCGCATGCCTTATATTAAAGATAATGTCACACGATGCTCCTAATCAATAAACAATAAGTAGTTCATTTATTAAAAAAAAAAAAAATCAATAAGGAATACTTTTATACCATATTTTACTAATACTCTACTGTATTTATGGATTCCAATTCATCATTGTAATTATTCTGCTACTTTATAACAGTGTGTGTATGACAGCAATTTGTATTGGAATAGCTAATATCTGACAAGAGGAATATTTATATCTCACTGTTGTTACATATTATTATTAATATATTATTAGTATTATAAAGTATTACTCTGCTTCAAAATATATACATGGGGCATTAATAAAACTGAAGATAGTATGAAAGAATTAAAATCAGCAGTGCATATAAAATACCGACTAGAGTCCTTATCAACACAAACAGAAATAACACAAAATCCAAACAAACTAGTGTGTGTTAGACAATGCAATACAATGAAAAAAGAAAAGAACTAAAAAAATTTACAAATCTTTAAAGTTTTAAATACTTATTACTTGAATACTGATGCAAGTCCTAAAATATAAGCAAGTATATTGAGAAAATTCTAATATAAGCATTAAAATATAATACTTTTACCTGTATGAGTTTTTTGGCACATTCCTGATAGTTGTTTTTGGCAGCAAGGTGTAAAGCACTAAAACCTAAAAAAAAATTAAGAGGGGAGGAAAAAAACAACAATGAATTGCCTCAAAATAGCTTGATTCAACACAACACTGGAGGATGTGCGAGAAACCTGTTTTAATGATATTTTAACCAGTGTTTTATAAAAATGCAGACTAAAAAGAAAATAATAAGCACTTTATTTTTACAGCACAACAATTACCTTAGATTAAATCTGATTAATTAATTAATCATTAACTCATTAAAAATGCAAAGTAGCTTTTTTGTTTAATTTAAGTAAAATGTTAAACGCGTTGTTTAAACACTGCCCTTTTTAAGTGAGAAAACTATTGTTAGAAAGAACAGGCTACATTTTACTAATCCTATTCAATTCAGTTGTGAAACTAAGTCAAATTGTGGCTTAGACACAGTATGGTGATAATATTGTCATCGTCTGCACCCTTTTTTCACTGGATCATGCCTTGAGATGGTTTTTATTAGGGATGCACCGAAATTTCGGCCGCCGAAAATTTTCGGCCGAAATAGCATTATCGGTTTCGGCCGAAACGTAAGAAAGCGCCGAAAATAAAAGCCGAAATTGTCGCCACGCCTCTCCCATCCTCCCGTCTCGTTCGCGCTGTCATTACGCATCAAACGCGGAGTATGTCGGCGGTTTGGAAGCACTTCAAAGTTTCAGATGAGGACAGCAAAGTTGCAATATGCAACATTTTTTTAATACAAACAAAAAGAAAATATTTTAAACATGTTTTTTAATGAAGCCATTTTCGGTTTCGGTATCGGCTTTCGGCCAAGTGCATCCAAAAATTTCGGTTTCGTTTTCGGCCCAGAATTTTCATTTCGGTGCATCCCTAGTTTTTATACTTGAATAATTCATACATCACCGTGTGGCTTAACAAAAACATTCCTCTGAAATTGGTCAAGTACAGAGACTAGACTGAAATGAGAACCAGGAGTCCTTTAGGAAGCTTGGAGAACTATACCTTAAGACTACATTTAAAAATATAAGAAAGTCTTACTTTTTGAAAGCAAAGTATGAAAAAACATGGGGAGACATGGTATAAATAATAACATACATAGTTACTTATGAAATACTAAAGTAAGCAGGAAGAAAGCAGTAGGAAATTGTGTAACAACAAAAAAAAAAACCAGGTTTCCTAACCTGAAGCGTCCACTACAGACACATCAGCTCCATGGGCAAGGATGATGGCGAGACATTCGGCCTGACCACGCGTCACTGCAACATGCAGACTAAAGAAGAGGGGACACACCTGAACATTACCAACTCCTGACATGCATAAATACTTTAAGATTCAACATTTACAGGTCATTTAAATTTACTTTTATAAACGATGGCAGCCAAAAGCATTGAGACAAAAAGAAAATTTAACTTTTAATGACGTTCTTAAAAATGTTTTACAATGGCATTTGAGATAATCAATTATTTGTTTTTTATGCAATAAAATCAATGTTTAATATACCTTTTTTTTATTCTTCAAAACCTGCAGAATCTATGCCTGCTTGCTTGTTTCATAAAGATCATATACAGAAATTTGCCACAGAAGTTCTCAAGTCACTTGAGAATTCCCTAATTTAAGCCGGTTTTGAGCAGAGGTGGACACAAAATGTAAAAGCCCTGCCACTTATTTGTTGCTGAGCTAAACCAGCTGATTCTAATTAACACAACTTCAGCCAGATAGACTTGAACTAATTAGTGACATCATCTGTTATGTGCACAGGGAGAACTTTAATGCATGACATGTGTTGTATTAATACTTTCAGCCACCACTGTATAAGCATAATAATAGGAAAATGTATTAGTATATTAAAAACGGTGAGTCATTTTTGTTTACCTATTTAGCTAAGGTTTCTATCCAAACTGATTTACGGATGAAGGTCAGATGAAGATATAAATCAGCAGGTTAATGATTTTGGTCAGGGACTTAATTTATAGTAACAACCAGGCAATCAATTAAAGCAATCATCCAAAAAAAAAAAAATCAATTTAACTCAGACTCGGGCTGTAACACAACTATATGTAAAGACATAAGCCATTCTAGCTTTCATATTTGTTTTTAATTAAATTAAACCCTTAAACAACAGCTTTTAATTTTAAAATGGTCTGGTCAATGGAGTATGAAATTAGAAAATTATAAATCATGTCCAGTTTTAATAGACCATTAATTATTGATGAATTCATTCTTCATTTAACATTCAACATTTAAACTTGCTTCCTTCACATTTTGTGCATGCATACACTTGCATCATACAGTATATTTAACATATCTACAGACATGAAGTGCTTTCAAAACTGTGTCCTTCCTGTTGCTCATTCTTTCTTGATGAAGTTCAGATGCAGTATCACTGACCTGAAAAAATTTGTCCTCTGCACAAATGGCCGACAGCTACTTTATTTCTCAATCACATGGGTCTTTTATTGTTATAAATTTATTAGTGATTTAAAACTTGACCGAATACACTGTCAAGACTAGACCACGAATTTCAATAACACACTGATTTACATAGCCGATTGTTATTAATGACTTGACAAAGTGATTCAAAGCGAAATCAAATAAGTCAAAATGATTTGCAATTTAATTAAGAGAAAAGTAATGACATCATATAAAATGGGATGTGTTAGCTTTTTTAGGGTCTGCAAATGTTTTTACACAAAGGTAGTACATACTGTACAAAAAAGGCATTTAGTTTTTTAAAGAAAAGTAAAAAGCCTGTATCCCAAATGACATTTTTATAATTTGTGCAATTTTTTACTTTTATTTCATCTTTTAGCCTTCTTGTCTTGCACAGTAGTATTATACTGCTGTTCTTGCTTTTATGTAATAAATACTTGAAGATTCCATATACTGTGCATATGGAGTGCTGCTTTATGATGGAGAGGTCATTTTATGTTTTTTTTAGCTTTGAGCTTTCTTTCCAAGCAATGTTTGCCTTTAATAAACAGACAAATTTAAGCTTTGCTGACACACTAGCAGGAGAGAAATTTTCCTTAAGAACATATTTAAAATTTGTATCAATAAGGGAAGCCTCTGGTCCTCCATGTACTTACGCAGACTTGCCCTCGCCATCCAGTTTGGTGGCACTGGCTCCTTTCTTGGCCAGGAGCGAGGTGACCTTCTCCGCCTCTCCATGTTCCACAGCACTCAGGAGACGCTCGTCATTTTTGCTCCATTCGTTGGTCTATAAAACATAAAACAACAGATGGGTTTCACAGCATTCACACTGTCTTAGAGCTGATGAATAAAGGAGTTTACATGTTTATCTTTCGTAGGAATAAATCAATAATATTTAACATTATGCAATTAGTTAGAATGGACGGCAGAATCATTTCTAAAGTGCCAAGGATCTATCTGTCAAATAGTCATGCCTTACATTTCCAACCACATCAGTTCCTTGTAGTTTTCATGAAAACACACTGAATTGAATTTTCAGCAAATTGACGCAGGTGGAGATTTTGTCACACCTTGCCATTTCATCAAATCATCACAGCTTGAAATCCATCAGTCCTCACTTTAGTGTTTTATACCATTTAGAAATGTCTCTTGGAGCCTTTTAAAAACCGCAGATTCCAAGATCTGTTCAAGCAACTAAATCAAAGTCAAAGTTATTGGGTGGTGTAGCCACAAAGACCCAAACTGTCCCCCTCAGCTGAATGAAAACTAGTTTGAACAACACAGGGATCACAGTAACAAGAACAACACAGGGACAACATGGACAAAGGCCTGACATGCACCAGAAGCTGCTGGACACCAGTGTCACTGTCTACCATGGACTGAAAGGCTGTGGTCCAAGAAGGAAGCTCCTTACCTGCAATTATTTAAAATATGTCATTTAATAATAAAAATTATGTCAACTGTTACAACACAAGTCAAAAAGTTTAGAAATTTTACAACATATGATGCACACAGTACTGTGCAAAAGCCTTGCGATGCCCTTCATTTTTGCTTTCAAAGAGCCAGACTTCCTTGTATTTTAATGTAGGCTTGAGGAAAAGTTCTCAATGTTTCCTGAAGGACATTTTGTCTCTCATTTCTGTCAATTATTTGTCTCTGATTTTCTGTCCAGTACCTGACCAGTTCAATCTATTAATGTAATTTGCTTGTTAAGGCACACAGAGTCCTTCAGGCATCAAAACATCTAACTAAAGGCATGACATTACATTAGCAACCAATTTTTTAATTGTATCTTTAGGCACTTGGCAGCCCGCAGCTGTAAAACATTTGATCCCATTTCTTTAAGTTAATGTATAGTAGTTATTTAATTTAATTTGAAGAAATGAGGGGTGGCTCAAGACTTCGCCACAATGCTGTAGCACAAAAGAAGTAAAAAATAAGGAAGATGAGGACTGGCACAATAGGTGCACTTTATTAAAAAATATTAATATCGTATTGTCCAGTGCTCATCTCCACCCACTAATGTATTCATATTTTGGTAACTTGCAAGGTCACAAACTACGACACAGGAAATTAAGTGCCTATATTAAGCTTGATTGATAATGATCCAAACAGGAAAAATAAATTACAATGAAAGGAGAACCACATCAGATCAAAGGACTCAGGCAAAAAAAAATACTGATTTAAAGTCAGAGTAACCCACTGAACAGGAAGAAAGAAGTGAAGAGCTGCAGAAGTGAAAGCAACCCAGGGTCAACACATTTTCCTGTCCGAGCACAAAACACTGAGAACAGACGACCTGAACACGCATGAGGCTTCAGAACTTTTTTTTTTTTTTTTTTTTTGCCCGTAGGACATTACACCAGATGACTCAGCATGCAAGAGTTGGTATATGACTGGGTGACATGGCAACATGTTTTATTTTAGGCTGCGTATAGCATGGAGAGGAAAATAAACCGCAGGGGTGAGCCGAAAAAACACGGGAGGTCTGTTAGTGTGTTGCTATTTATGGAATGCAACAGGACACGCCTCTCAAATAGGACACGAAAAACTCGCCTCTCTATTTTATACACAACTTCAAACTGACTGCTGTCCAAAAGCATGGACCAGCTGGTGCAGCAAAAAGTCAGCAGCAATAAAATAAACTCATTGCAGTTCATTGGAACTTTACACTATGGAGGTTATCGTTTCAGATATGCTTGTTGAACAAATACATTTTTCAATTATTTTATTAGAGAATGCACTCGCCGTTTCAAGAAGACTGCAAAAATGTTTGTGCAATGAGCCTTTCAACAAATTTGATTCTCAGAATGAAAATGTGTATTTTAATAAAACAAGACGTAAGTGTTGTCTGTAATAGACCTGACTAACAAAGAAAAAGGGTGCCATCCCACTGGCATAGCAACTGATCTTGCTTCGTAAAGTTACTTGTGATCTTTGTGATAGATTGAGCTACGAAAAACTGCAGAAAAACTCAAATATCACTTTCTGACATACATCTAAACAATTTTCCATGAAATTTTTAATTTTATTAGAACCCGATCACTGTCCAGTGAAATAGAAACGGAGTAAGAAATCTAAAGTCACTAAAGGCCTTGGTGTTTATAACGCAGTGGAAATTCCCGTTGTCTATTTATATTTCCTCTCATCGCTCAGCCTTTTGCGCTGCTACATCCTGGCATGTGTGGAATAGGTGTAATGTAACTCGTACTTGTGACCTTTCTGCACCCTCTTTCACCTCATACCTGAAAGCGGCATTTTATGAAATGAATTTTTAAAACGGGCACATGAAACAGATTTGAGAACACATACTGTATCCTATGATGCAATTAGAATTTCTGCAAGTGAAAAAATTTTAACTAAAAATAAATATATTAAATGTCATTTTCTTTATTTTGATCAGGATTTTAATCAGATGCTTGCGTATAAAAATAAACAATTTCCAATTTTCTCCCATAATTTCATGGCACTACGGCACACCCCCATCAAGCCTACAACCACCAAGCAGGGAGGGGGAAGGCTATCAAATGTTTAATAGGTATGTTTTAGAATATGCTTGCTTACAGTACATACTGTAGGGAGCGATGTAATGCGCTCAGTGAATAGTGCTATTTATTTATTTTACTTCCGTGAGCTCACAGACGTCCATTAATTTGTATGATAATTGCTGGATCGCCACCCATTTCTCACCTCTGAGAGCTTGGTCAATCAATTACATAAAAAAAACTAATCTCTTATCCATGAGCGTAGAACACACATAATACATTCAATGTAATTTACACCCAAAGGCTTCTGGATCACAAGCATAGGTTTTTTAAAACAAACAATAAAAGAAACAATTAGAACTTTATTAATCCCAGAGGGAAATTGCTCAATTTTCGCATATCCCAATTAGGAAACTGGGGTCAGAGCGCAGGGTCAGCCAGCTTACAGCGTCCCTGGGGCGGATAGGGTTAAGGGCCTTGCTCAAGGACTCAACAGTGGCAACTTGGCGATACTGGGGTTTGAACCCCCGACCTTCCGATCAGTAACCCAGTAACCCACAGCCTTAACCAACTGAGCCACCACTGCAAAGCAAAAGTGTTTGATTCAAAAACATCTGATTCAACTCAAAAACATCTGATTCAGTTTTTTCAGTCCACATTTTCTCACTTGCAAACTTGATTTTTACTTGCTTATAAGGCGTGTGCTCTCAAACTGTTTTATGTGTTTGCATTAAAAAGACAGTTTTTTTTCATAAAATACAAATTTTTATTATTTTTATACCAAGGGCTTAGTCAAAACATGACAAAAGCTTTCTTCTTTTCATCCTATTAGTCTATTGACAAAGTACATATCAAAGAAAAAACATATCAGTGAAACTTGCTAATGTATTGACTTTGGTTTTATGCTGTGCATAATTACTAGAGACTGAGGGAAAAAAAATAGATGAAGCTATGTACAGTATAGCATTTCTTTTGTGTGGAGATTCATGTATCCCCACACTGACTCCAATAGTGGTTTGTTGAAATATTTTTGTAATTTATGTGTATACATTTGAAGTAATAAAACACTGAGGTTTTTCTATAATTCTACAGGTGGTGCACTCTAAACTATAAACACATGAGGAGGCAGCACAGTATCCAGTGGAGTCCAAGCAATTGTTTGAGTTTGTTTGGATTTTTTTTACATTTATAAAATCATGATATTTACAACATTGCAGTACAAATTGAATCAGAGATCTAGATATCGTAATAATATCCAACCGGTTTACAAAGCAATAGCAACATTTATTGTGAATGTCATAACGAAACATTCATTTATTGATTATTTTATATGTTGACCAAAATTAGTTGAAAACAGGTTTACTGCCAGTATAGGACAAAAAAAAAAGTCCATAAAGATCACCTAAGTACTAAGCCTCTAAATAAATAATTTATCATTTATTCCATGATTATTTCATGTTAACTTCTTACACACTATAACATGATGCGTTTATTGTACAAATGAGTCTTTTCACTCCGATTAGGGTAGCATGTGAGAATATAAATTGTAAGGTTTTACACGAGTTATCTTAATCCTTTATTTTAAAGGTTAATTTAATAATTTAAAGAATCACATATTATATGTTCTTCCTACTCCTAATGGATTCTCTGTAAAGACATACAGGCACACAGCTACACAGAAATTTCAGTATGAACTTAAGTGATTTATTAATGATGACGCAAATGTTCTTTTTTTCCCCCTCCACGGTATTTTTAAACCCTCCTTCGTCTTTGGGTTCAAAACTTTTCTTTTTTTTTCAATTTTGCCTTTTCTGTAAATTTTACTTTGGCTCATGCAGCTCTGGCCCCTAGTGGATACATTCCTGTGATTGTCAGGTACGAAGACAGACACCTAAGTGAGCAAAGTGTATCCATGTTCAGAGGTATCTGATTTGCATGACACATTGTAGTTTATACCTTTAATGAAGCAATAAAGGACAATATTAAAAATGTATTACATACAACAGTGTCTCTTGTGATTTTGCTCAGGAAAAAGGAAAATGTGCAACTTGAAACTTTTTAAACAATGTCCACCGCATCGGTTTATAGCCTAGCGAGTCTCACCGTGAGTAATGTTCACCATGCATACAGGAAACCATATCAATTCCTCAATCCCACTTCTAATCTAAATATTTATCTTTTGCTTATCTTCAAATGCTTCGTTTCTGGTCAGAGTTAAGCTAAAAACTAACAATATTCAAGTAAATGCACTGCATTCCGAAACTCTAGTGCATTTACAGTAACTACAAGCCCCCAACAGCAACCAGCGAATCAAACCGCTCTGTAAATCAAACTCCACTTAAACCTCATCAGGAAGCGGGAAGCACGGAAAAAAAAAAAAATCACCTCCACCCACTGTTTAATGTAAACCTTTAACTGTTATCTGATTGAAGTCTCTCTCAACACCAACAGACCTATCTTTCTAAACCTAAAAATAACTGGCCTACACAAACACTTGAAAATATGAACAAAATAAAAGTATAAAAAGTAGGGAAAAAAGGATGGGATACATTTCTTTATGGACATCTTATCTAAGGAAAAGCACATTTCCTAAAAACATCCAAACAGTCATTTACTTAAAATAGCTTTATATCTAATCTAAATAATCACTATAACATCATTAAAGGAAAAAGGTTGCCAAAAATGTTAAATTGCCCCAAGTATAATGAATCAGTAAAGATGTATGACTGCAGCTACAGCACCACTTCCAGCTAAGGAACTTAAGGCCCTCTAAAGAAGATGCCTTTTTAGTATATAGAAATACATTTATATTAATTGCAAACACCATTATGCAAACCACAGATAGCATCACCCACCCGAGTCTGTAACTGTCTCATCAGTCTAGACACCAAACTATGACTTTATGACTTTTTTTGTCTATATTTATTGATGTGCCGAGTGTTATACAGCTTTAAAAACTTTTATGGCATTTTATAGCCGCCCTTATCCATAGGACCTTACTTTCATCTCATTTATACAACTGATGAGTTGAGTGTTACACCCTTTTGATCAGAAGTCCAATGTCTTAACCACTGATCCACTGTTACATCAGCAAGTCACATAGCCATTACTTACCATAGGGCCGTTTCCCTACCGTTTTTATATATATATATATATATATATATATATATATATATATATATATATATATATATATATATATATATCTGTTTTATATATAATCTGAATGATGGTAATTGGTTGTACAGATTGGTGAAGACTGATTACATTAATATATATATATATATATATATATATATATATATATATATATATATATATATATATATGTAATCAGTTCAATATTTTCTATAATTTCATTTCAGAAACTGATGAACTGTTTTTTTATATTTACAGTAATTTTTGCCCTTTTAACATCTTTAATAAAATTTCGAGTAACATTTTCGACTTCACCAATCTGTACAACCAATGACCATCATTCAGATTTAGGTCACATTTGCGTCAACCTTCCCCACAGATACAACAACTATGACTATGGTGGGAGACACATTTCCGCATTTATTTTTGCTAAAAGAAAATCCAACTTTTTTCCAGAAAATCCTTTGTTGCAGTCATACTGGCAGCTTCTAAACAATGTCTGAGATTTGTTAAGCCGGGGTTGCCTGATCACAGACAAAATTCCACCTTGGCAGTTTTCATGCTGAAATACCTTCTATAAAATTTGAATAGACAATAAAACTTGCATTGTGTTGCAGTTGTTATAGCGTAACCTTTTTTAGACATTTGTATCTGGTAGGACCACTATATGTCCTAACATCATACATCAGTACTGTATGTCACAGTCATGGCCAAAATTGTTGGCACCCCTGAAATTTTTCCAGAAAGTATATCAAGTATATATCACAGACTATGTTTATTGTTTATATGTTTATTCTCTTTGCATGTATTAGTAAAGCAAATTTGACATAATGTCACACAAAACTCCAAAAATGGGCTGGACAAAATCATGGGCACCCTTAACGTAATATTTGGTTGCACACCCTTTGGAAAAAAATAACTGAAACCAGTCACTTCCTATAAACATCAATAAGGTCCTTACACCTCTCACCCGGAATTTTGGACCACTCCTCCTTTGCAAACTGCTCCAGGTCTTTCATATACTGTACACACACACACACACACACACACACACACACACACACACACACACACACACACACCAACAAACACACACCAACAAACACAAACACGCACACAAACCCAAACTGCACAATGTTGAAGTGGTAGCTACATGCTCTCCTTACATTTTAGCAACATTAGCCTTTGAAAAGCTAAAGTGCTGAAATGCAGACACCGGACATGTCTCGGCTGATCGCCTACGTTTGAAAGAAGAAGAGGGAAAATATTCCTTTAACAAAAACGGCACTTGTGCTGAAAGCTCAGGTTCTTGCGCCGGAACGAAAGCCAAATGGATCAAGTGCTCACCAAACAACGTTATGGCGTGTGAACCAGTTGAAGGACTGCTCGCCTTTCAGACCAGCGGCCTCTCATATTCCCGGGCTGAGGCAGTCCTGCTTGAGAAAAGGCCGGACTTTGACCTGAATAATTCCGTTTTATTCTCACTTTCACTTGAGCGCTAGTAAAAAATTCATATGGATATAAAACATTTTTACACAAACTGCTGAGGAAATTAAATAAGGCTCCAACATCTAGGCATGAAAAAAGATTATTCACTAACAAAGTCCTTAAACAATGTGCACACTGTAATGTCTTACCACCTTAAATCTTTCAGTCAGTCTCTTCACCGAGTATAAATATTCATGAGCAAAACAAAAAGCTTATCAATATTGATGTTCTGACAATTGATTAAAATTGTGAATTAGCTTAATATTTCTCCCTCGGGTTTTTCCTCCATAATTTAGTCTTGGGCAATTCTGACCACCATGTCAGTTCTCTCCCATCACATCACAGCCTTCACTTAAATACCTGGAAAGCTATCACATGCTTCCTCCAGGACATGCTGCGGATTCTGCGCACTCACTCTGAAGAAACGCTAGCCACCCTCTTCTACATAGAGATGTTCATGATAGGCTAGCGTCACAGTCACTGACAGAGGAGAGACAGTAAGCCTCCATATCTGTCAGAGACCACAGGATGTTTTGTCCTTTTGGACTCCCATGGCTGGCTGGCTGGCTGGGATTCTAACTCATGATCTCAGGAAGACTGGGAAAACGCTTTTCTATAGCAGCCCTTACAAGCAAGGCTAATTTTAACGGAATGCAAGTTTCTGAATCACGATTGACATGGGCTGGTGAGATAAAGAAGCCTGGCTATGAGTATGAGAAAAGAAATCAAGCATAATTCTGAAATTCTGGAAATTTTTGATTGGTTTAATGTGTTGCAGTGGAAACAGCTTATTTTTTCAATTTTCAGACAAATAACCGTGCATACATCTGTATCACCATAGATCATGCCAATGACTGAGTCGATTATGTTGAACAGTGTGAAAAGAACTACAAAGCCCCTGTAACTGCTTTTAGTTTGTAACTGGTCACTTCAATAGTTACACCTTGATAGTACTGGGTTGGACCACCTTTTGCCTTCAGAACTGCCCTAATTGTTTGTGTACCTAATAAAGTGGCCAGTGAGTGTAATTTTTTATTTTTTTTTTGCAAAACATGGCACTAATCTAAAATGTTTTTTTTTTTTCCATTATCATATCCTTAGGTCAAAGTGTCTTAAACATCCATTATATCTAATTAATAGAGCCACATCCATGTGATACATTGGTAAAAATATTAGGTAGAAGTCAGTCATTCTGCATTACCTCTTAGCTCTCTGCGAGAGCCCTATCTCTTAAGAACCATATAGAAAAGAACTAAGGGGAACTGCAGAAGAGGCCTGGAGAAAGTCTCTGTCCGGATAAACAACAGCTGTTAAAATCACTCCAGATTACCCAAAAGCCTCTCCACCATTTGTCATGAAGTTAACTGCAAAAGCAGTCAGAATTTCCTTGAGAAGTCATGTAGCCTCTCTCATGTCGACCCCCACCCCCACCACCAAAAAAAAAATATCAGTGTAAAACTGCAGTGCTACGACATACCAGACAAAATGCTGTTCAATGTCAGGCAGAAACCATTTACCATTAAGTGTATGTACACAACTGGGGCAGGAATGCACCCTACCGCCTAAAATATGCACTGGGACATGGTTCAAGGAGAAAAATGTTACGTCTGAGCAACGCAGCGATAAATATCCATCACAAGTTAGCTACAGTAACCTCAAGCTCTGACCTGCTGACATCAAACATGACCTGGTTGACAGACTCCAAATTGTCTGTATAATATGGGTTGGTTCATAGTGAAATAATGAAATGATAAATACATGGTGAGAGAGTACTTCCCAAGCACAATATTGTTACTTATACAGCTACGTTAGTCACACTAACTCACACGCTTTATTAACCCATTATTACATTACTTTTGTCCCAATTAAAATTCTCTGTATGCATACATAACAATGTTAAAGGTCAAATCAAAACAAAAAAGTGACAGTGACAGCAGTTTACCAAAATATAAAAAATATTTAAGTAAAAATCAGCTCAAATAGTTAAAAAAAACAGACATGACATAGTGCGGTTTTGACCTTTGACCCTTTTGATAGTGTTTGCTGTGCCCAGTCCAGGATCAGCATTACACTAATAAAATTAACTTGTGAATTGATTAATTAATTGGTCCACAGATTTTCTGTTAAAAACAAAGGAGTACACAGTGTACAATTAACTGTTACATTCACTCTCTAAAAAGTTGCTTACTCCAAGTATCACACTTATATCCAGTTTGAAATATTTACAGTCGAACTGGTCAACAAGGTTATGCTGCGTCACTATGCAAAACTCTATAAAACTCAAAATATCATGTATATATGTGGTAGCAAAACAGCTTTACATGATACATTTAAGTATGAAAGGCAAGCAGGTTTTTAATAATTAGTCATAAATTCTCAATGATGTCCATGTGGATCATTCTGAGAAGAATGCAACTTTTATCCAAGAACTAACAAGCAATACAGTACCAGCTATTAGTATTAGCAGACATGACGACTAACAAATGAATGCAAGTGATCCCAGAAAACACATAAAAAAAAAAAAAAGTGCACTGAAATACTTCATCCAGTACTAAACATCCATCACCACATCCCACCATACTGGCCCTCCTAAACACAACCCAAGAACATTTTGTTCTTAAACCTGACTTTGTCTGTTCTCCCCCTAAATTCCATCCCCTAACAGCCTCCTCAGACATGTTGGCTTGGCTGGAGAACCCTTGGGAGACGTTCCAGGGGTCCACGCTAAAGATTGATTATGATCAGTTTACAGGAGATGTGGTGCAGCTCCAGAGAGCGCATGGGTCACACTCGAGCAAATCACGAGCTTATGCCTGTAAAGGCAAAAGAATGAAGTACTAAGAATGGATGTTTTTTTTTTCTCTTGCTCTCCTCAGCATGCACTGGATCGTGTCTCGCATTCTTCTGGAGACTTGAACTGAACCAAAGACCTAATTTTCACAGAAATAGCTTTCACTGCTCTAATTATAGATTAGAAAAGAATTTGAAACAGTTTGATTAGCATAAAAAACATCCACAGTATATTCTTTTCTGCTTCTATAAACAGATTTTGCCTGCCAGTGTGTTTTTAAATAAATTAACCAAGCAAAAATCATGAAATGTATATGACTAACAGTATGTAGAATGCGGTAAAAACCTGGATATTAAACATTCCATTCCAAAACCATGGCCATATTAATTATTGTGTTATTCTCTATCTGCTGCGATAACCGCCTTCAATCATCAGAGGAAGTTTTGAATTGCGGCTGTGGGGATTCGTGCCACGCAGGCACAAGAGTACACGAGCACTGATGTGATGACCTGGCATGAAATTACTGTCCCAATTCATCCATAAGATCTTAAGCAGGGTGTAGTTCACCAACCTTTATCATCAATGTCTTCATGGACCTCATTTTGTGTGCAGAACATATTTAGGCTAGAAAATCCCAACGCTATAAACATTCTAGTATTCTAGAAACTGCATGCAATTGTGAAATTGTGGCAATAATTTGGGGAGGACCATCATGTGCGTGTTATGGTCAGGGGTCCATGTAGAAAATATGTTTATATATTACATGTTTATATATTTATATGGCTGTGAGTGTGATTGCACAATGATTGACAGTTGTATCATGCTAGCAACAAAAAATGCAGTAAGACGGTGGAAAAGAAAGATAGAAGTGACATGGAGATGATGTACTCATAACATAACACGCTTTTAAATAAAAAACACTTGCAGGATCATGACTAATGAAGTGACATTTCAATTCATGACCGAACTGCAGTGGAGGAGACAACTCATAAATTTATAAAGCTAGTCTGCAGCATAACTAAAAGTTTCATTATGTGGAGCAGTCCTGTGTTTTGGTGTCCCAGAATCCTAAATGACTCAGCATGAATGTAGTAGCTATTGTTCCAAACAAAGAAGTATTCAACTCCTGGGGAAAAGAAAACTATTGCAGTCATAAGGCTTATACTATACTTATTATTTTTCATGTTTCATTTTATTTATAAATGTCAGCAAGTTTTTGATTAACTTTTCGGCTCAGAGGTTTGGTGTTCGGTGTTATCAAAAATAAAAAAATATTCCTTTATCTGTCTAGCACATTTATTTCCTCTTAACAGGTTTTACTGCAAGCTGACTGTTTTGTGCTAGCGGGAGAGAGACATGACGGCTTTGTGCTTGATTCATGAGCAATTCCACATTCCAGGCTGTTCCTTAAACAAAAAGATTTGTCAGACATCCACACACAAAAACGTTGTACCATCAGACAGATCACACCTCGGTACACGTGGAGTGCAGCAGGTAGCTTTAATTCCAGCACGTACACGTGTAGTACAGTCTTAAAGCATGCTGCATTGCTTTGTGAAAGTGTAGAAGATTTCACTTTTTTTTTCCATTTCTCTGGGCATTGAACCCACTTGTCTGCTGAGCTTCTATGAATAGAAAACCAGACCAGGGCTGAGACAAATGTCATGTCCAGACTTAAACAGACACATATTTCACAACAGAAAAAGTTCTTTGTCCACGTTGAAATCCAGACCCAGACATGCCCTTCTGAATTAAGGCATTACACCAGTTACACACAGCTCCTCCTTAAAGATGAATAAGTGATAATAGAAAAAAATAGACTTTTTTATGGCTTGCTGTGAGCTGCTATGTCTCTTAGTTTCACATGGGGTTGAAACCCTCAGTCTTAATAAAGTGCGAGTTCCTGTCATGTCATCAACGTGATTAGTCTCTGTCATAAAGAATAAGTGCCAACTCCATGAATGCTCTAAAACCAGGGACCACTTTAAAAAGCTGTGCACCCACTCCGCACGGATGCCTTTTATGAAGCAAATTATTTAACTATTTACAACAATTCTTGGCCATTATTGTTGCAGACTAGCTTTTACTCTTGATATTTCCTCTGATGGACACACTGCGTATTTGAATAAATATATCAACTTGTCATTAGACTGAATTTAACATTATTCACATGCCTGTTTTTTTTTTATTACTGAGGTTTGAATTATGATTTAATTAAACTTATTAAAACAGGCTGATAACATCTCTGTCTCTACAAGCTAAAACTGCAAACCACAACCCCTGTCCTTCTTTCAACAATACGTACAATTATAGAGTCCACATATGTAGATAGATGTGATGATAACTTGTGATGCTAGTTAAAAACATTTGTTCAAAGCTGATTGGCTGAAAGTGGTCAAGGTTTGTTAAAACAATCAGAAATTTTGAGATTTAGCAGATTTAGGCAGCACACCATGTCGACTCAAGCTGAATACGTTACTGAGAATTTCTTGTTTGTATGAGGGTGAGTAAAAACAGTTCTGAACTCTGGTTATATTAAATCTTCTGTTTATTTGTAATTGTGATGTGAACAAAAATGTATGCCCCTCTTGTGATTTGCACAAAAGAAGAAGCAGCGTGCCTCGATTTAGGGTTTAATGTGATCCGAGGGTGTAACTGTGACGAGAAATGAATTCTTCACTACAAGCCTGAAAATAAATGGCAGAGTATGGAATGAACCATCCTCAATCAATGACCTAGAAAAAGTTCAAAAGCCAACCACCAGCTATAAAGTTGATGCTTACAGAATTCTGGGATTCTCAAGGGCCAGTATTGAAACATTACCAAGAAAAAAGTTCAACAGTTAACAGTGCTCATTACAGTGAGATGCTTATTGAAGAACTAAAGGTTAAACTTTGGATTTTTGTGTGATCTTGTGTGAAACTTCTGTTCACACTGCCGACGCTCTGCAAAAACTTCATTAAGAGGTAAATAAAGCATGGTCCCTATAGTCCCGTTCTTGCTCCATCTGACATTTACCTGTTTGGTCGCGTGAAAGCAGCTCTACGAGAATGAAGATTCACTTTTGATGAAGAAATAAAGAAATGAAATTGGCACAAACTTCAATTGGTAGTTAACATATGAGCTCAGAATTTCTGCCTGCATTTACCGTTTCCTGAAGACTTGTGCACTTACAGTATGAGTTAAAACTTTTTGAGTAAATAAGATTCTGATATATGGTCTGATTAAAGATTTGTGTGATGAAGATGATTTCACTTATTAACCACACAAATTGGACTGTATTGATACAAACAGTTCGACTATGATCACAGCATTCGCTGCACTCCACGAGTCTGAGGATGGAAAATGCAACAAACTAGATCACTGACCATTTGGTAGATTTAACAAAGTGGACTTCAACTTAAATACTGTACATTTCCTGTTGTACAAGTGCACTTTCCGCCACAGTTACTCAGGGATTTATTTATGGCCTACTATCTGGTATCACTCAAATCAGGATTGGTTCCTCTCGGGGTTTCTTCCTGACGTCATCTCAGGAAGTATGTCTCCTTGCCACCAGTGCCTCCAACTGAAGGATATATTAACAATTTCTATTCCTGTAGAGCTGATAAAAACTGAACTGAATTGAACTGTTAACATCGACTCACAGATAGCAGCCATAATATAAACAAATATCAACTTATTTTAAATAGTTATTACGGTTCAGTTTCTGTTCAGTAGTTGGGCACAAATTTAGTGTCAAACTACTTACCCGAAACTGAACTTCAACAATCTTCAAAACTATGCAAAAGTTTGCAAAAGTAGGTTTTGCATATTATGTAAAAACAAGTATGTGGAGCCAAATAGTTCTGAAGGCTTTTTTGTTTAGCAGAACCCAAAGAATCGGGGGGGGAAAAGGACCAAAACATAAAACCTCATGCTCACCCGTGTAGTGCAAGACAACTATATAGTTTTCCATGCACTGCATTTTGATAATGATAATGATGAACAATCCAATCAGTTGCAATAGCTATATACTATATAATAACCTTTGATAATGGTGGGTTGTGGTTTTCAGCAGTATAACAAAACTACACCCCTGGTTATGCTTCATGGGCTCCGCCTTATAAATCATCGCTTTAGCCCAATATGTCTTTGCTTTTAAAAACACCAACATAAACATATGTTCATGACATATGTTATGGATCCTCATAACACAAGCTTTTTTTTGTCTTATTTGCATCTGAGAGACAAAGATATAAAGCTAGCAAGGCAAAGTCTGTTTAAATCTCCATTTAGTATTAATAGGAGTCACAAGTTGCAGGCACTCCAGAATGTCAAATGATCTGGAACGGCATAAAAATTACATTTCATTCTTTAACAAATTGTACAACAAATTTTTAATTTCAGGCAATAGCAAGGAAAATATGTTGAGAGGTTCTTCTGCTCTGTCAAAGCCTTAAGCAATGTCATTTTAAAATGTGGGGCTAGGAAGTGATAATTAGGGAGTATGGCTTTATGTATGTGCACTTGAATATATTTCTTAAATTAGTGTCTGAATGTCTGAGGCATCAATAAGGCGGCTTGGGAGAGATGTTTTAGCATGTCAAAATTTCCCACAAACCCGTACCGGGGAGGTTTGGAGACTATGATTCATGCAGCAGCATTAAAACTAGTGTCTCATCGGGAGGGCGTCACAGAGAACTTAAAACTGTGAACTCAAAATATAAGTGTTTTTAAATTTATTCTTTATGCATACATTTTTTATTTAAAAGCATACTAGAAAAAAAAATGTAGGTAAATAAATTGCTGATCGGTCATGCAAAGATTGCCACACCCAATGCCATAGTCCTCTTTCTTGTATCTTAAGCCTCGTTTACACTGCAGGTCTCGATGCCCAATTCTGATTTGTTGCCTATATCTGATTTTTTTGATCGTCTGTTTACACGTTCTTTCCACTATGACTCATATCCGATACACGTGTTTACACTTGCCATACCATTTGAAACATCGCGCATACTTAAAGGGGGGTTCTTGCGCTACAAACTAGCCAAGATAGACAAAGGTGAAATATGCTTGACGCTAGCTCTGCGATATATGCAAAGTTCGCGAAACGTCACCATGGTTTTAAAACGGAGGAGAAAAAAAAAAACGCCATAATTGCAGCCTGTGCATATGCTTCATTCATCAAATACTGATTTCTTAATGTTATTTAGCCCAAATAAGCATTAACACAAGGCGGTATTACATGACAATCACATAAGCATATATCCATATATATTTATATCTGATTTATTTCCACATATGAAGGAGGCCTGAAACCGATCTCGAAATATCGGAACATATCCGATATGTGTCACATATGAGCAAAAAATTGGGAATTGGGTCACATTTACCCGACAGTGTAAACGTAGCCTTAGGTACACTTACGGTGTCCCTGGGATGCTCAATTTAAAAAAAAAAAAACATCCACTGCTTGAATGTCTATTATGTCCAATAGTATTGCATTATATGCAATACATGTCTATTGTGGATTACAAACACATGTTTTAGGAATGTCCATTCATCTTGAGTTTTGGCACCATATGGTGAATTTTATTTCCATTCTTTTCAAGGTGGATAATTCTTCATGCCCAGGTTTACTTTTGTTAGTAGATGATTCTAACATCACTGTTAGTTTATATCTAAAGTAAATTTTATAAAGATTATTAAAAAGACTTTTTAAAAAAAATGTTGGTTTGAAGCACATACACACTTTTCGTCTGTCTGGCATTTCTATTTTTTTATTATTTTTTTTTTAGATATTTTTATCTTAGAACATACCACAGTCATTTTATAAAGCTACACCTCAAACAATTAATGCTTGGACTGTTGCTATACTGTAGATTTTGTGAAAGAATTGACAAAATTAGTTTTATGTCAGCCATGTGTGTAGACACTGTGTATAATCCTTTTTTGTTTACATTTTTATCCTCTTATTTGCTTATCATTCAAAATTGCCAATAAATATTATCCAACTGCTATGGAAATTTTAAATTGCTATTTTTGTAGACTGCATATAGAGAGATCTGAATCCTAACACAAACATGACCAGCTTGACAAACAAATTCGGACCACAGCTTAAAGAATAATGTATTGGATGGACCTTCTTAAATTTTAATCCTGTACCCCTGCCTTAGAGCTTCTTTGGGTGAGGATCGGCATTTTCCTGCTGAAAGAGACCATTGTCATTAAAAAAAAATACTGCTGCTGAAGAAGTATACGTTCTATATTTAATTCAATTGTATACTCAGTCTCCAAAAATGTTCATCAGACCAGACCACTATCCTCCTTAAGTTCATTGTCCAGCTCTGATGCTCATGTGCCCATCAAAGTTGCAGTGGACAGGGTTCAACAGCAAGCTGTGACGCACTGTGCGTCTTTCTAGAACTTTTTCATTAGTCTGTGCTACAGTAACTGTTCTGTGGGATCAGACCACATGGCCTTGCCTTTGCTCAAAAACCTGACAAGCCCTACATAAAATCCTAATTATATGAATGTTACCTGTAGTTAACTGCAGTCTTTGGTGATTGAATAATTGTACTGGTCCACATCGCGATTTAAATTTTTACCGTTGCTGTTGATTGTCAGCTCTGGTGTCAGTACTTACTGAAAGTTAAAGGTCACCACTGAATGCAAGCTGGGACAAAACAACAAAGTATGATTCTTTACTGCACAAGATGACCATTCACTTTCAGTCCAAATTCGCAAAGCTTTGCCCTCTCTGAGGTCAGCACATTGAATAGCGTCAATCCAGGACAAAGGATAAAGGATAAAGAGGATTAGCGTCACATTGGCCGACTGAGTGCAGAGTGCGAGACGAGATGTGGTTCTGCGTCTTACAGCTTGGTTAAACTACAGCACTGTTGGATCCTAATTAAGGAGTTGATTAATGTTTTATAACAGCAGCTCTGACGGATGTTCTACTGCAAACTACAGGTTTACAGTATTAAATGTACTCTTTAGTGGTTTTATAGTAACAGTCCATTCACAGTATGAGGAGCCTCCATATAAACAGGATAAAAACCCTGTGCAAACGTTGCCATGGTGAAGTTTTCTGTAAGGAGACATTTATTTAATATTTATGGAAGGAGTCTCAAGTGTCCTGGTTTTGTAACTGTTAGCAGTAAGCAAGCTTCCTGACACAGGAAAGTCTGGAGGACAGAAGAGTTTACACTTCACGCAGTTTCTAGGTAACCTTACAAGTACGCGTTTCCCTTTAAACATCAGGAGAGAAAGAAAGAGAGGCTGGCGAAGAAGAAAATGTTTGTTGTTAGTATCTTCTGTAGGTAATATCAGGAACGTGTTACTTTTGTAAAGAATTTAGTAAGGGGAAAAAAAAACTGTTCAGGGCATGCTTTTATAAAATTCACGTTGGTAACTAATTCCACGTCATCAGCATTGTGTAATTTTGCTTCCTTTTGACTCCAGGACATAAATGTTACATATCCAGTCAGAATCATATTCTTTACTTCAATGATGTCTCCCTTTGAGGCCATGATATTTACATGGCAGGAAATCTGACCTTTTGCAAACATTTTGTTGTATTTGCCTCACTATCTGTTATTTTGATTCACACTTACTGTAAATCACATTCCTAATTTGCAGCTTAGTGGACAGATTTTTAACACACAGACGGAAGAGAAGGAGAAACTCCTTCATGGTCCATTCGAGCTGCAGAAATCCATTAAAGGATAAAGTTAGGATTCGGGCAGAATCCAAGAGTTCAGTTCATCACTGCACTAAAGGGAGCACAGCATCTCATATGCTTTAAAATATGGATATGAATTAATTGCTTTCTGCTTGACTGCTTTCCAAATGTGAAGAGACAGGCACTCGGAACAGATATTCCCAGGGTACAAGTCATAAGGTCAGGAGGGGAGGGGGGCCACTTCCATATTAATGTGGCACAGTTTAATGACCCGAGATTTAGATTCAGCCATCCATCAAACATTAGGCGAAAAAATGCAGTTAAAGAGTTCAAGTAGCATCAGTAACATTTTTGGTAAACATCTGATGCAATGTTCATGATTCCTCATGCTCCCAGGACATAGTCCTTGAACATGCCTGTGCCATCAGGGAAGAAAAAAAAAAACATTCAGGTCATCAGCTAACTTCATCTAATTGTCACAACATTGCTGAGCCTGGACCTGACCAACAAAAGCAACAGTAGATAATTACACTGCCACCCGAGGCTTGTACAGTGGCCCCTATGCATGATGGATGCAGCGCTCTATAAGCTTCCCTTCTTACTCAGCGCCTTCATCGCTCCGGGATAGGCTCATCAGACCACATTAGCTTTTCCATTATCCCAATCTTTACACTCCCTAGCACATTGGAGCATTTTTTTCTGATTGGTTTAAATTAACAAATTGTTTAGTCCCAATCCTGAGTGTGTGTGTGTGTGTGTGTGTGTGTGTGTGTGTGTGTGTGTGTGTGTGTGTGTGTGTGTGTGTGTGTGTGTGTGTGTGTGTGTGGAAATGCTCTTACTTCCACTGTTAAACTCAAACTCAGCTGTTATTTCTACTGTTGGTTTTTAATAGTTTTTAATGACTTCACCCAGCGTTTAAGTAATGACCACTGATGATTTCCTTCATGCAGTTGACAGTTCAGCACTATCCGTCCATTGTTCCTGAGCCGATTCCAAGAATTAGAAAACCTCCTTAGTTGTTTTCTTTGCTTAATTCAGGCCGGTCAGTTAACCCTTCTGATGCAATGACTTTTTTTGGCAAGGCAGTTTACAATTACACATAAAACAGATTAGTGTTGTTCTCGGGGACAATCTGCCTTAAACATAATCGGTCACATCTACATGTTTACAGTTTCTCCCCTTTGGATGAAAAAGAGCTAAGGTCTCTTTAGTCAAAACTTAAGTCTTCCTTATCTAAAAAAAAAAAAAAAAAAAAACTGACCTAGTAAACAATAACCTAATCAGCAATACATAGCTTAGTGAGCAACTGCCAAATCTGCAATCAAGTCAAATCTGACCTAGCAAAACAAAACTAACCTGGCAAGTGAAGGCCAAGCAAAGTCTAAACTATAAAGCTAAAACTGTCCTAGCAAACAGAACCACTGGATAAATGTATATTTAAGTAGTTGCTGCATGGAAGTTGAATCCTGTTTAACAGGCATCACAGATGCAGTCTTAAAACTGTAAGCTGTCAATCAAGAATGTTTATTATAATATTGGGCTACGCCCATTAGAACTATCTAAGTCGAGCTTTATTTTGATTGTTATATTACATTTGTGTTTTTTATTTAAACATGCTGTATTCGTTAATACTGCAGTTTTACAAGTACCATCATATGTTACGCTACATTCCAAGTAAAACATTATGACGTGATGGTCTGGATTGTCAACTGCATACAAAAACCTCCTGCACTGGAGCATAGGTTCTCAGGCATTCTCCCAGACACGTCAACACTCCTCATACATGCAACCCACACAGGAGGTCATGTGCAGCAAAATCAACATAGCTCATGTTGCAAACCAAACATACTCACAGGATGCTACATTTCACATGGATGTGAAATTTAATAGTGGGCTTTGAGAAAGTTTTTGCACTTTCTGAAATCTGGATTTCTGCTCATTTGTAAAATGTATAAAAACTTAACAGGTATTCAGACTTTATTTGCAATACTTTTGCCAGCTTTAAGCCAATAACAAAGCAGTCAATGGCGCCACATTCTAAAAAGAAACTAAAGTAAGTTAAGAATATAGAATCCAAGTAGCAAAAAAATAGAATATACAGTAGCCTAAAGAGGACTTCCATTTCCTTCCATTAACACCCTTTTTTGACCACCACCCCTTCGTTGAGGAAAAAAGATATATTTATTTAAATTTTTTTGCATTTTATAATTAAGGGTTAGTATGGGCGAATGCAGGGTCTAAGATCTAATAGCGGCAAGAAGTAATAAACAATACAAGAAATGTACATAACACTTATCAAGATGGTAAATAGGAAGAATCTGGAGGTAAGCAATAGACGTTGTGGGGGGGTCGATTTAGGAGTTCATGGCTTTGTATTTACATGTAGAAAATATAACTTTTGAGACCAGATAATACACGTGCATTTATTTTGTAAAGTTGATTAAAAATTTGAATCTATAAAAAAGGGCCATACTCGTGAAACCTATAACTACAAAGTAAACTCGAGATTAGTAAATACAAAGAAATATACAGATTATTTACTCTTCCTTCCCTGTCTCGTTAAGGTTGTAGGTGAACAGTTTTATAATTATAACCGGCAGGTCCCTAGGGACAAAAACTTTATTAACGCACAAACCTCTTTTTTTCTTTTGAATTGCAGGCATTTAACATGCAGCCTGTTGCTTTAGTGTCCTCTTCGTAAAAGTTCAGGAGAGAAGAAAAAATAAAGCCTAATGAGTAATGAGTAACAGGAAGTTTTCAATCGGTAGATGAGATTTTGGTGAGAGATTTGGTAGTTCATGAGCTAAACATTAAATGGTTATTATCTCTGAAAAATAAAAAAAACACTGAGTCATAACTAATAAATGAATGCTGGAGTTTCCAAAAAAGATTAAATCAAAATCGACTGTTGCTTATTCTCCTGCCTGTGGCTCATAAGGAAATGCAGGAGAGATAAGACTGATCTGAGAATTAGTTTAGGCAAATCCTAAAACAACTGAAAAATGGACTGGGTGCATACATATTGTCCATCATTCATCGTATTTATAGGCTAATCTAAACCCCTCACATATGACTCAACTTCCCTATTATAATACACAATCTCGTTCTCTAATGCTCTTGTGGTTCTGATTGGCTGTCGCTCCTGCCAATCATTATTTAGCTGGTCTTCCGTCAGCTGTGATATAATGCCATTTGATGTACCTGAGCACTCCCATTTTGACCCCTGACTGTAATCTGCTATTACAGGACTGTCGAGGTTAAACAGCAGAAAGGTGTTGTTGTTGTTTTTTATAGTTAATAATCATGTTTTTTTTTCCTCTTTTTAACAAAATCCTTTTTGTTGTAGTGTTACGGTGATACAAACCAAATGTTTCATGCACTGCTAGCACACGCCACAAAAGACCTTATTTGGTGCACATCTGGAGCCCATGTTTATTCGCTTTGTCAGTATAAATTAACCAAAACCAAACAGTTGTTTTGTCGTTAATGAATAAGAATCCACTGGACACATGTTTAATCCCCTTTAAGTAACTGGCAACCTCACTAAAACTTTTTATAATGCAAAAAAATATCACCAAAAAAGGGACGGCACTGGAGGATTTATAAGATGCAAATACTTAAAGATGCAAATACTTTTTCTAAAAGGTCATGATGGTGAATCATTCATCCCATATGTCTCATTGGTGATGTGATGAGAGATTCAATTATTTGCTTCTGAACCTTTTTATAGACTATATAAGGATAATCAATGTAGAATTTTGCACTAGAAGGTATGAATACACAGCTATAGTACTGTATAATACAACAGTGTAACATGGTGTTATGATGATCGGAGCTACTGTTACCATTTTCAAAGTAATTTCATTGTCCCCTTTTACCCCTGCAATTTGTCAAGAAAAAAAAATTAAATAAAGAATAAATAAAAAAAATGTGCATATTTCACGGTGCATTTTTTGCTTTTCATTTTCACCTCCTTTTATCCTTTAATTTTGCACCACACCTTTTTAAAGTGTTTTTAGTTAACTATATGAATCATAAGAGGGTGGGATGCTGGAAAGAGCTCCACTTGGACCAGAATCAAGAGACATAATGAAGGCGCAATCAAAGCTGTAGTAATAACAATAATAAAAAATAATAGACATTCTGTGGCCTGCATCTAATATGTAAAAACCGGCATTACAGGATCAACTTGGCATCTGGCTGCTCTTACTATTTGTACTGGCTTCGCTGATCTCCTGTTTTGCCCAAAGATTGAATGTTTGGCCTGAAAAGAAATTCCACAACAATTTCGAGCTTACATAAACCCTCCCCAAATAGAACCCACAGGACATTTTCTATCTCCATCTCATCCCTATTCTTTTTTCCAAAACGTGCCCTAAGCCGCAGGCTAAAGGAACGAAGGCCCTTAAACTGGCAACACACTAGAAGAAATCAAAGACGGAGGCCTTTCCGTAGGAGCGTCTCAGCGTCTCGGACTCCTTAAACCGCCGGGCTTGAATAAATTAGTTCAGCGTATTCGTGGAGGGTTTACCATGTTGCGCTTTTATATTACTTCCAGCTGCTGTTTATTTAAACTGAGACTGCTTGGAGCAAATGGGCTAAAAATAAAAGAAAAGGTAATTCGCTCGGGATAGAACCTGAGCTCTTTAAACTGCAAACACGAGCAAGAAATAATGAAAACAGCTGGTTTACATAATCATAGGGCTACAAATTTTTGCTCGCTCAATCAGCCTTCATAATTTTAACTAATACTTTTGATAATTACACAAAAATGGCAGTAAGACAAAAGAATAACAGCATTGCTTGGTTCGTTTGTGTTAAATACTTCATTCTGATTGGTCAGCAGCTGTTGATAACAGTTATACAAGTGCAGTAGTTAAACTGGCACAGGGAATTGACCCCCAGTTGAGGGGTTGATTATGATCCAACAGTGGCAACTTGGTGGTGCTGGGGTTTAAACCTAGAACCTTCCGATCAGTACAATCAATACATTTTCACTAATTTCACTTTAGAATAACAGCTACATTAATTTCCGGATACGTTTTTCAGGGTTTCGCTAGTGGAGAGCATGTGCACCTGGGTGTATGACCATTTGTTCAACACACCAAGCAGTTGCCATGGTTACAGAGGAATTTGAAATTCAGTCTTAGTTTTGTAGCTTGCCTTAGGCATAAATAAAACATCGTGGAGGCAATCTGGAATGATTCAAAGGCAGTTATTAGGGAAACAAATTGTTGTTTACAATGAGACGTCATCAGGTGGTTTTTCTTGTTGAAAGTGCTTTCATGTCTGGCTTTGCATGTGGGTTTTGGCAGGTAGCTGCTCTCTCCTCTGTACTGCACTTCATACAGACCGACAGTTAGTGTAATTATTGACTGTAGAAGACCTGTGACGCTGAGTGATGCGTCGTTACCCTCCATCACCACTACTCGTGGAATGTCTCTTGGCTAATCAGATTACTTGGTTGAATCTAACTTTTTTATAATATTTAATAAAAGATGAACGTGTCATATTTGTATCCTTTCACACTTACATCATTTCAGTTACATGAAACAAGTTAGTTCCTGTTCTCATTTATTTTGGAGAAGATAGACAGTTGTTCCCTCACTACCCTCTCTTTTTTTCGATCTCTTGAAGTTAAGACAAACACACAGCTTGTAAACCACAACGCTCAAACTCTTCTGTCCTGAAGACTTTTTCATGAAGCAATGCACAAATTACAGCTTTATTTCTGATTATTTCAAAGTAGTGCAAAAGAATCTGTTTATGATCAAGCTTAAATTCTATGCAACTTCTACAATACAAGGCCCTGTAATGAAGTTGTTACTTCATAACATAAAAACATATTAAAACAAGCGCATTAATATTAATCTGTGATTTCTCCTTCTGTCCAATCAGAATCTAGAATTTAACACTCGGGTATAAAAGTGAATCTATAATAAGCTCTGCTCCCAGCTCCAAAATTGCTCATTTGATCTCAGGCTCAGGTAACATGTCCGTGTGGAGTCGCTATGTGTGTTCTCCTCATGTCCGAGTGGGTTATTGGCGTTCTTTGATTTTCTCTAAGTTTCCAAAAACATGGAAATAGATTGAGGCGTGCTGAGTGTAAGAATGTGAGTGCATAGTGCCCTGCAACGATCACGTTCCATTCAAGATGACCTCCCATCTCATATCCGATGTTCCCAGGATAGACACCACATTCCTAACCAGGATGAAACAGATACTGAAAATAAACTGATCCTTTTTTTTCCCCCCTCTTGACTAGTCACACGTCTGAGTCACAATGATAATAATGCTAGAGGCCGTCTCTGTTTCAGGCTTTTCTTTTTATTAAATGCTATAGGTTGATAAATCAAACACAGAACACTACCATGATCTTTAAACTGTGACCAAGCCTGAATGGCGACGACTTGAGACGCCTAAAGCACCATTATTTGTTTAAATCTGAGCCCAGAAAATTCCCCTGCAATCACTGTGGTGTGCGATGACGCATCATTATGGTCACTGAAATAACGGCTGAATCACCCGCAGTGGAAACAAGTCACTTCCTTTCAGATTCTTTTCACCCTGGTGTTGGAATACAGAACATTCCCAGTGTAGCCACGCACACACAAACACATAGTTCTGTCTCAGAGAGCTGGTATACACAACTTTAAGCCCCAGCACATAAGGGTCCATCCATCATTATAAACGAGTGTTAAGTTTACAGTGGGTCATATTTATTTATTTAGATTCATTCCAATATTAAAATTTCATAGCTGAATAACTGCCTGTTACACGATCATATTATAGTTCAAAATTGCTTAAATATTCCAGCTCTCCGGTGGCACGGTGGTGTAGTGGTTAGCACTGTCGCCTTGCACCTCCAGGGTCCAGGCTCGATTCCCGTCTCTGTGTGCATGGAGTTTGCATGTTCTCTCCGTGCTTGGTGGGTTTCCTCCGGGGACTCCCACAGTCCAAAGATGTGCAGGTTAGGCTAATTGGCGTTCCCAAATTGCCCGTAGTGTGTGAATGGGTGTGGGTGTGTGTGTGTGTGTGTGTGTGTGTGTGTGTGCGCCCCTGTAATGGATTGGCACCCTGTCCAGGGTGTACCCTGCCTCGTGCCCCAAGTCTCCTAGGATAGGCTCCAGGTCCCCACGACCCTGAATACAGGATAAAGCGGTATAGAAGATGACTGAGTGAGTGAGTAAGTGATTTATTTCAGCTCTCAAGCAAGGCTTCGGTCAAGCATTTTTTAATCAGACTTTTATTTAACAAGAGAACAGAATTTAGGGATTTGGAAAGAATTATATAATAAAAATCAACACATACTGAATATCACTGATTATCCCAAAGCGCTGCTCATTCTGGATTCTAAATAGTTAGAAGTTGTTGGTTCATTTTCTTTCACAGCAGCTCTAACAACAGTGTAGCTAAACATTACACTAGGGCTGAAACGATTCATCGAGTTTTATTATGTTTTTGCGCAATTATTTGTTGACAGCGCATTTTGACAAAGTGCGCTTCCGGATGCATGCCCGCCAGTAAACACCAATGAAGAAGAAGCGCGTGTGTGCCTTAATTTTTTTGATGATTAAAGTCATTTGAAATTTTTTATTACACACTTTTATCAATGCACTCATTCTGATGCAGTATCATTTTGTAGCAAAAAGTCTAATAATAAACATGTACAGTATAAACATGAAACAAACATTATTTAGAAAACTAAAATTTTTAATTGCTGATCCGAGGAATAATTAGTGAACATTTATTGAAGAAATGTCCAGTGTCACCACTCTGTTTTCAAACCCTAAAAAGTCTTCAGAACAGGATTTTTTTCAGCAAAAAAGGTAAAATTATTAGCTTTAAAAGACTACAGGTTATTTATTTATGTTTGTAATCAAACTGCATGTGCATCTTCGTCCCGTAATCCAACCAAATGTGTAAAAAGACAATTTCTGTCCACTCAAGCCACTTGTTGGTATCTCTAATCAACTACACCCTCCCTTTAGCGTTCTTCAGAAGCACTGCTCTGAACACTGTGAAAAAACACCAGGTTTTTTTCAACCCACACACAGAATGGTCACCTAGCAGACCGTGAGGACAAGTTGTGCAAATCTTAGACTCTCCTTTAATTCTCTCCAAGTACACACTTAAAAATCTGCAGGTATCAAGATACCAAGAAACTCAGGAAAGTTAGTCAGATGCACTGAAATAATTACAGGGTTTCATTGCTTTCTGGAATGTAAGCTTCATGCTTAATATGTCTGACACCTCCCACCATCCAACACGCGCGCACACACACACAAACAAAATAAATATATCATACTTACATCAGTCTTCCTGAACTTTGCTTTTAGGCTTTTCATGTTAGTCCATGCAGATTCCAACAAGTCAAGACAGGTCTGAAAATAAATCCCAAGATTGTTTATTGGTATTCTGGCATCTGAAATGTCTATTAATATGCACATCTAAACACATTAGGTCTTTTTTCCATAGTGAATGAAAAAAAAATGGCAATTTAAAGTTTTAAAGCCAAATAAATAATGGTACTATTGTACAAAGTAAACAAGTCATTTCCCTAAATGCATAAAGAAACCTCTTAACACAAAGCTTTCTATGGAATGGAAATTATTCAGAGTGAGGGCCAGTGCGCTGACCTGTAAGAGGGCTAAAATTCCTATCGATGCCCTTGGGCATAATGGGCTGTTGGGTTTGTGATGTGGTAGCATGTTTATTTATTGCTTACTTACTTACTGTCTAACTGTGCTAGCAAAATGTTTTGCATTCTTTGCATATAAATCAACATGGCTATACACTGCCTGGACAAAAATAAGTCAGAAGGGTCAAATTATTGCATTACATAAAACATTTTTTTTTTAATCATCAGTAAAAACCACAGCTATGTTTATTAGTTAAAGTAAGAACATACTGTATACATACACACATAATGTGATGAGAACTCGGGATTGGGACTAAACAGCTGTGCAGCCATAAAAAAACCACTTGTTAATCAGACTAATCAGGAAAAAAAAAATCATGTATTCTGATGAGTTCAGAATGACCCTATTGCAGTGTGATGGGCGCTTCAGAGTAAGAAAGGAAGCTCATGAAGCGATGCACCCATTATGCATAGTTCTCATTTGTACAAGCACCTGGAGGCAGTGTTATGCATCAATATTGTTCTGTTGGTATAACTTGCTAATGGAATGACATGTAATAAACAATGTGTACAGTGCAAAGCAGACTTCAATCATACTTTCGCCACTTAAGGAATGTTTAAGGTTCAGCCTAAAGGAAGAAAGTCATAGAAACATTAACTATAAACCAGTTAAAAAAGTTACTCCTGTATAATTAATACAAGAACAGATATGAGGGTAATGTGTAAATGTCAATAAGCAGTCATCACTGGTCACTTTGCACCAAGGAAAAACTAAGACAGTCTGAACATGTAATGTTCTCTTACTGTTTAAACAACCAATCCCTGATCACCTCTGTTCAGCAATGACCAATCCCTGATCACCTCTGATTGACATTGACAAATAACTGCATTCCAAAGAACCAATCACTGATTATCTCTTTCCAACAACAAACCAGTTATCATATTTGTAATCATAATGTAATGACCAATGATCGCCAAACACTGATCACCCTCGTTCCCAAAAACCACTCAGTGTGCACTGTTGTTTGACACTATGTTGATGTCTGCTCCTAACAATCTACCTATTTCAATTATTTTCAGACTATCATTGCTTCATTTTATCTGCATCATGAAAGGAAACTATAGATTTTTCTAAATGCACAATGACATCTTGTATAAAAAGAAAGATATAATCTTATCCTCTATTATAATAACTATATTCTGTTTTAAGTGTAATCAGAAAACTTGTCACATTTGAATACGTAATTCAAGCAAATTAGATTTTTGTGACGTCACCAGGCAACTTCTAGTGACTTTATATGCATGCATGAGCTACTGTGCCTGAATTAAAAAAAAAAAAAAAATTGTAGTTCCCTGGCATTCAGTGGCTACAATTTGCACAATCTACACTATCTAAAAAATTGCATATAAAAATAAATACTTTTACACTTAGGGCATGTAGGTAAATTCCTAAAGAAGCATGCACATAAAACACCAGGCACCCCCGCCCCCCACAAACACACACACACACAGTTTGAGCTCATTGGTATTCCTGGTGAAGTTTCTCGGTTAGGCTGCAGATAAGTAAAGCAAACAATCGTGCTGTGAGCGCGAGCGCTCCTGAGTAAGTTTTATACAGTACTCGAAATGACAGCAATAAACATCAAGTAAATAAAACCACAAGGCTCGTTCAGAGCGCTTTGCAGTGAACAGGATGTTACAGGCTGTCCAGCACTAATCAGATTTCGCGCAACACTGAACACCGTGTGTTGTTTCTAGATTCTGGACACTCACCCGCTTTACTAAAGTTGAACTTGAACGGTTTTGTTGTAAACACACGCAGATGAAACACTCAGCTTTATACGGCACCGGCTACTATATTCATGCTGCAGTGTAGTGTTGAAATTGTTATTATTATAATAATAGTAAAATAAACTCCGGAGAAACACCGCGAACCCGAAGCTACAGCTCATTCAAATGGCCGGAATCGCAGCACAGTCGCCTCTCATTGTTTCCCCTGAACAGGGAATGCGGTCACATCCCAAAATGTCTCTTTGATCATTCTAAGTGTTCTTGTGTAGTGCACGAAATCATGCCTTCTGCACCTAGGGCACTCGCGCGCACGTTTGGGATTCGACCTCTGACGTCACCCGCTCCAAGGCCTCGCGCGCGAGTTTTCAGCCAGAATAAGTCATGTAAAAATATATCAGTGAAAACATTTTATTTATGAATAACATCTAGACTTTTGTTTTATATAAAAACCTTATTTTATTGACTAGGTTTATGCCATTTCGCAGATTCTAGAATCCTATATAAAGAAAAAGTTATAGCTTTGTTTTGAGCTCCAGCAGGTGTCTTTCCATCCATCTAGCAGCCTCTGTATAAGTATAAATATAAATATAGTAACTTTGAGAAGGATGAGTTCCGAATAGAAATTAAAAAAAAAAAATCATGGACCTGCTGATTGTTTTTCATGCCCACTCTAAATAATGCACAACTACTTATTGTAATTCAGCTAGGGAAAGTGAAAGCCTTGTATTTATCCTCATTTTTACGCCCATGGTATGACCTCCAGTCAACATTCACAGTCACACACTACTGGCAATTTGGGATCTGCATGTCTTTGGACTGTGGGTCCCTCAGATACTTCTACTACATTCTTAGACCTGTTTTTATTAACTGTTTGGTGCTAAGGATCTTATCCCGACCAAGTCTTTCTCATACCTACACTGTAAAAAACTACCTATAGAATCTACCCAAAAAATGTGAGGTAACAATTTGCATTTAATTTGTTAGGGTACATTTCACCCCATATTTTTCGTAAAAAGTACCAAAATAAATTAGCTATAACATGAAAATTAAAATTAGGTAAAGCCTACCCATTGCATCACATGATGAATTACTTACTAAAATTAAGTAACATTATGTTTATGCAATGAGTAGGCTTTACCTATTTTAAATTAGCATGTTATAGCTAATTTATTTTGGTACTTTTTACGAAAAATATGGGGTAAAATGTACCCAAACTAATTAAATGCAAATTGTTACCTCACATTTTTTGGGTAGATTCTATAGGTAGTTTATGACTAACTAGCCATAATTTAATCAGAAAAGTTTAACTTCATTTAAAAAGTTCACCCGACACAGTAGATTATGATTATATATATATTTTTTTTATTAAATAATCAAATAACAAAGAAATGAGATACAAAACTATCTTTTATAAAAATACCAGAATAAGAGAATAACACTAAATAACCGTACTTGTGTAACTGTCCCCAACATAAAGCAAGGAAGCACTCTATTCCATTCAGTGTGGAGTTTAGCTGAGTTTACCTAAACAGTCAAAGGCAGACAAATGCACCTCATGCAGACAAATGAGTCCAATTCATACAGACAGGAAAATCCAAATCCTACGGACAGACATATGCACATTTTTATAAACATTTCAAATTGTCATTGAACATAGAATTATAACAATTCTTTATTATTAACACATATATGGCATTGACCTAATCATAGCTCATAAAAGCACATCTTAAAGTCAGTTATATTTATGTTACAAAAGGAAAATGTTGTGTGATTTTAAGTAGTTTGTATCAAACCTTTTAATTTTAATGAAGAAATGGATTAAAGACATAATTTAGAGTGTTCTAGATTTCAACACTATGTTAAACTCAATATCAACAACACCACTGTTAGCATCATTATACTGAACAATTGTAGTTTTAATTTATGCAAGCTTGCTGAAGTAAAAATTTAACTACAATTAAGTTAATATGTCTATAATTTTTCAACACAAAAATAACATTTGAGTGACAAACATTCTTAAACATCTTTAATATCAGGCAAGTGCATATTTTAAATGCTGTAGCTAAAGCTTAACTCCAAACTTCTTGTTTTACCAGCAAAAAACACAAATACTTATATTTAAACGTTAGCTTTCTGTAATTAAAGTTATTTCTATCTTTTTCGTTAACTTTATCTGTTAGCCTAGACTTTGGATAAGGCAGCCAGTAGCTAGCTACTGTATAAGAGTTGGCTATCTTACTAGCTAATGTTTCAGTAACTTAAAACGGATTGTGCTTTATTACTTTACAGGCATAAAATACGAGACAGTATTATATTACCGGTAAAACGTTTGAAATCGTGTTTTTTTTTTCTGTACTTATACCTAACTAATGCGGGGGAAAATACTTTTTCTCCTGTACATTAACATTAGCTAAGCTAGCTTGTTATGACAAATGTTTGCCTAAAGAAAGCTACAAATGTGAACTTCTCATCGAACATGACTACAAACCTTATGAGAGATAAGAATAAATGTTACCCTTTTCTTTCATGATATGATAAATAGACAGCATATTACAAAGATATCTTACCTTCAGCCCAGAAGCTTGACAAATGAACATGTGCCTCAAATAGCTCATGCTTACAACAGATCCAATGTTTTGGGGTATATATTACAATGGTTTTTTAGGTTGCAGTTATTACTATAAATAATTAGGTAGTGTGGGTGAATTTTACTCATTATTATATAATTAAACTTGATGACAAAAATAATAGGTAAATGGTAGACTATTTGCAAGGGTAGTATTTACCACCCACCAAAATCATTTTTTACAGTGTATGCATCTATTGTAAAATCATGAAAAAGGGGTTGCCAGCCCAAGTAGTAGCCTATCATTTTATTTTATGTAAAAGGTGGAAAACTTTACTTATTCCTTGACAATTTACTTTAAATGGTTTTTTTTGTGGATCTTGTCTGGAGTACAAGCTTCTAAAATTCCTAAATGTGCCTTACATTATTATTGTGATGCAATGCCTTACTGTATTATTTTTAAAAGAAACCTCTTCCAGCATAACACGACAGGGTTTATGTCCCTATAGGATTAAAATGCCTCCAGCATTAACATATGTATATTTATATATACACATTGGCTAGACAGTTGGGTAGTTCATGTAAAGACCTGCTGTGGTAAAAGAAATCAGCATAGTCAACATTATTTAAAAATGCATACCAATACATTAGTTCAGTTATTTATTAGATTTACAGAGCTTTCTGTTTCAGATTTTTTATTTTATTTTAGAACACATTCATGTCCAAGCTGACATTATTTATACAGTAGATGACATGTTATTAAGTTATTGGGGTTTGGTGATCAGTCAAACAGGCTAATAAGTATAAATATAGTAACTTTAAGAAGGATGAGTTCCGAATAGAAATAAAAAAAAAAATCATGGACCTTCTGATTGTTTTTCATGCCCACTCTAATTAATGCACAACTACTTAATGCACATATTTTAAAGAAAGGGCACAACAAAAGGTCTACATAGTAGTAGTGTTTATAGTAATAATAGTAATAATAATAATACATATTTCTATAACATTTTATTTTATTTTCCATTATTGTTGGGTTGGGTTGAGTTGAGTTGAGTTTCCTGAAAATCCCAGGAAACTTTGGATCTGTATGTGTGCCAATCTATTGAAGGGGAGAAATGCACACACCAGACACTTGCACACTAATTGATACTAATTGTCAGTAATAAAACTGTAGTTGATGTGAAATGATACCAATATAATGTATATGATAAATGTGTTGATAAGTGGAGTTTACAGACTACCTGATTTTTTTTCATCTACACTAAGTCTAACTGCAGACAAAATTAGAACTGTTGACAGTGGTGGAAAACTTACCTGTGTGCCTAAGGAGTGCTGCAGTCATTACTATGGGCATTTTGGGAACACGAATTAGCCTAATCTGCATGTCTTTGACTGAGTGAGGAAACCGAAGTACCCAGGGGAAACCCACCGAGCATGGGTAGACCCAAGGCAGGCCTGTGTGAACCTGAAGGTGTGAGGCCACAGTGCCAACCATTAAGCCACCTAATAATAATCATAGTAATGAAAATAATGTAAAATATAACATGTATATTAAATATAAATATAATACATTAGTATTATAATTTTACAGGACAAATTCTCCCAGAGCACTTTTGCTGAATATATTCACCACACACAGTAGGGAGCACAGAAATATGAGCAAATTCTCCCTATGGACTTAATAACAATCATATTTTATTTATTGCCCTTTGTTCTATTCTAAGAATTCCTTAGCAAGTACGTAAATGGAATGCAAGTTAATGGCCATGGATAAAATCACTTTATTTGTTATTTCCCAGACTAAAGAATTAAAGAAGTGTTAAAGTGAAATGAAGGTTTAGACTGTTCTCTCTGTTAGTGGAGATAAAAGGAGTCATGCCTGTCTGTAAAAGGTGACTGTGAGGGTACGCCTATATAAATAAAAGAAAGGATTTGTTTGTACATTGATCAGAACCCGCTCTTTCAATGATATCTTTACATTTATCTTTGTCTGTCCAGCCAATTTTATACCTATTTTATAATTTTATGCAGTACTTGTGTATTTGCCTAAAGTTTAATTTTCACCAAAATGACATTATAAGCAGTTATGTTCCAGATTATGTCACAGCATCTAGCATTGTTTTTAAGATGAATATAGTTCTTTTTCTCTTGAGGTGGGCGCGGCTACAGTAAACTCGTCACTCAACAAACCTAATTAACAAGATACTTTATCGTGTAAATTTTTGCATTTGGCAGACGTTCTTACAGTATCTAGTGCGACTTATCAAAGTGCTTTGTAGTTTCCATCATTGGATAGATCCTTAAACTTGGTTCCTAGGTGACTTTTTTTCGGGGGGTGTAAGAATTTGGAAAGGTTGACGACGAGACATGCAGCTGCGTTCTGACGAATCGTGGAGAGATGCAGAGTAAGAAGGTGGCCTGGTCTGATGAATCACATTTTCTTTTACCTCATGTGGATGGGGTGCATGTGGTCATCGCCTACCTGGGAATATATGGCACTGGTATGCAGTATTGGAAGAAGGAAAGCCAGCAGAGGTAGTGTGACACTCTTGGCAATGTGCTCCTGGGAGACTTTGAGTCCTGAGTCTCTAATCAGACCGATCAATTATAGATACTCTAACAGTGGTCTGAAGCCACCAACTGGAGTTCCATTGTGTTTTTGGGATGTCTCCTGCTTCGGGAATAGCCTTTGGCACCACAAAAAAATCAGGAATGACCAGAAAGTCTTGTGATCTCCATTATGACTTTGAGCAGAGTTTGGGAACTTTACATATTACAATATAATGTCACAGTGCACTGCATTCTTCTGAGCTTTCCTTCACTGTGGAGTATTCTCAGTCAAAATATTGCCACGATGGGGGGTAGGCACTTTCACATTTTTTAATAATTCTGTAAACATTTAAATGTTTTTATTGAATTATTTTTTAGAGACTCTTTGAAAGCAGTTAAGGAAAATCAGATTGCTAATTTCCATGTTGCAACACAGCAAATAAATAATAATGATTGCAATGTGTATTTAGTAGAAGCACTGTATATTTCCGAGTCATGTTCAGCCAAGGTATAATTTTTTTTTAGCCTACTTAACTACTATAAAACTCCACAAACCTTTTGTACACCACTTAAACAAAAGCCAGATAGCTAAGGAAATCTATTTATTTGAATTTCTTTATGACTTTCTGAGTGTTACCTTTACAGCTCCTCTCTGAGCTGTTAACGATTGCTTTCATTACAGGCAATTTGCAAATCAATGCAGGGAAGAATTTTGCAGAGTCGTTGCTTGTCAACAGACAAGACATTCAACTACTTGGGGCCCCAGGGCTAACAAAATTATCTATTATTTATAATATAATAGTGATGAATGCTGGTTGAGGCCCCCTGCAAATCTTTGCCTATGGCTGCAACTCTAGAATTGCCTCTGCTCCTCTGAAGTTCCCCAAAATCCTGTTTATCAGTCTATAAACTGGACAAAAATAGTCACTGTCCTCAATATGTCTGAGTCCATATTGATGGATAGCCATATTTACGTGTCTCTAACAATCTGTAATGTTTATGATTAGTGGCTTATAATTTGTAATCTAGGATGCTAGTTTTTCCATCTCCTCTTCTTAGATATTGATAAATTTACTAACATTTAGAGACGAGGATCTTAAAAATGCATTAACTTTTGGAAAGTAAGATTTCTAGTCTTTTATATTATTCCCATGAACCAAACTGTGTTGCAAATCACATGACAAACAACTTTTAATATGAATAGCCTATAAAATGATTCAAAACTGTACAGTAGAATTAATTACTCCTATAGGACTTTAGATTATTAAGTCATTGGACACTAGAGGGAGACATTTTGCCTTTGTGTTTTTTCTTTTACCCTGTTAAACTTTGGTTAGGATTTTGCCTTTTTATAATTAGCCCTTTATTTGTTTTTGTTTATTGTTTTTTTATGTTTGTACATAAAATCCTTTTTTTTCTTTACTTTTGCAAACCTTTGTTAGTTTTACTACTTTGGATGGTCTGATAACTGTGATCGCTGCCTATTTGGAAATATTTACTATATTTGGAAGACGGCAGTGAGGTGCAGCGGTTGGCACTGGTGCCTTACACTTCCATGACCAAGGGTTTGATTCTCACCTCAGATCTGTGTGCATGAGGTTTGCATGTTCTCCCCATGCTTGGTGGGTTTCCTTCGAGTACGCGAGTTTTCTCCAACAGCCCAAACACATACAGATTAGGTTAATGTGCATTGCCAAATTGCTCATACTGGGTGTGCACGCTTGTGTGCCCTGAGACGGGCTGGCATCCTGTCCAGGGTGTTCCCTGCCTCATGCCCCAAGTCCCCTGGGACAGGCTCCAGGCTTCCTGCCACCAGGACAGAATACGCCGTGTAGAGAATGAGAGAGTAAGTGATTTGTATTTTTAATTGTCTTTTGTAAGGTTTTTAAATTCTTGTTTTTGCTTTTTTTTTTTTTTTTGGAACTCAAAAAAAAAAAACTTTAAAAAATATTTTAAACAAAAATTATAAAAGCCTCTTCGTACACTTAGAAATGGTGGGACCGGTCGAGCAGAGCTAGGGGACTGATATAACTGTGGTGCAGTGCAGTATGAGGAAAATGGGTGATGGTTTGTTTTTGGCTGGGACACCAGTATGGACAGCATGGAGCAGATGTGGATGTCCCATGTCACCTGAAATGGTTAATCTTTCAAGTATGAAACAAACCAGTGGGGTAAATATTCTTACCCCAGAATATTTTTACCTTGAGGTGGAGGTATTTTATAGCAAAGCATGATGAAAACTCTAGTTATAAAAAGCAATCTAATCATCTATTATAAGAAAATTCTAAGTAAACCTACTAGCTATTAAGATTAGGGTTCTGTCGCTGTCTGAGTTCAGTTCATTTAAAATAGGCTTCACTGCATGATCATAATAAGAAACATTATTTTCAAACCGTGTAGAGTAATTTTGGCAGTAAAAGGGAAAAAAGCAGCAGTAAAAGTAGATTTAACAATATAATGATAAGAAAGAAAGAAAGCATTGTGCTACTAAAGTTACATGGTCCTTTCCACCACCAGGGCCAACAATACCCATAAGGGCTATTAAACAGGGACAGAGACTAAACAGAGATAAACTGCAAGAAATATAAGGAGACAAAAGTTGAGCAGTGCACAAACCAATAATAAAGATAAGTAGAGTAATAATCTTTAAATGTGTGTGTACATGCGATAGAGAGAGAGTGAGAGAGAGTGAGAGAATATTATAAAAGTAGATATTACGTCCTCCACTTAATGATGTTGACTATCATACAAAAGGAAAGGAAGAAGAAGAAAAAGTCAAGCCTCAGGCAATCTTGACTTAGCCCCTGATTTTTTCAATTGCTTGAAACGCCCCAGAAACAAATCATGGCCATGCTGTACCATGAACTCAAAGATTCATTAAGATGATCAAGAGAATCTTGTAGTGCACTGTGTCAAACACTGCAGAAAGGCTGAGAAGAATGAGGACGGGTGATAGTTTGGCTTATGTAGCAGGATGTACAGTAGCTTCTCAGTAATTGCCAGAAGAGCAGTTTCTGTAAAATACGCAACAAAGAAACAGCTAATTAGATTTGAAGCGACATGTATGTGCTGAAAACAATGCAACACATTAGTAAAACCTGGAAAGATAGTGCTGCCAGCTTCATAGACTAAATGTGTGACAAAAATGGAGATCACTTAAACACTTGAACTTTCACTTACTCACTCACTCTATGTCTATACCGCTTTATCCTGTATTCAGGGTCGTGGGGACCTGGAGCCTATCCCAGGAAGCTTAGGGCACGAGGCAGGGTACACCCTGGACAGGGTGCCAATAAATCGCAGGGCAAACACACATACATACACTCACACACTCATTCACACACTATGGGCAATTTGGGAATGCTAATTAGCCTAATCCGTATGTCATTGGACTGTGGGAGGAAACTGAAGGAAACCCACCAAGCACGGTGAGAATGTGCAAACTTAATGCACACACAGGCAGGAATCGACCCTGGCCTGGTGAAATTTCATCATAACAAAAATCAACGGGAGAAATGACAGCTATGTCCAATAGTGAAGAAGTGTTTCCACATGCACAATACAATGAGAACACACAGGATTTGGACTAAACAGCTGTGTGGCAATAAGAAAGACGCATGTCAGTGAGGTGAATCAGAAAAAAGGTTTTTAGTTTTTTAAGGAGCATAAAGCTGGAAAAAGATTACATGGTCTGACGAAAAAGATTACATGGCATCAAGTTAAGAAGGAAATCACATGAAGCAATGCACCCATCATTGTGCTCTCAGACTACTGAATGACCAGGTTATCCCATCAATGGAGTTTTTCTTCCCTAATGGAAGAAATGTCATATTACAGGAGGATTGTGAAAGAGTAGTTCTGGGAGCATGAGGAATCGTTTATACTCATGGATTGGCCACCACATTGCATGCTGTAATCAAACTTAAATCCTGGGACATTTTTTTTTTTTTTTTGGCCAGGCAGTGTAGACAGAGTTTTAGAAAAAGAATCAGGAAAGTTATACCAGTTCGTAGTTGCAAATGTTGAGGAATCTAGAGTGGGTTTCTTTAGATTCGAACAGTGTACATGCTCTTTTGAATGCAGTTGATACAGTACATGACTAGATGTTATGGAGATGATGATAATAGTAATGATGAAGGGGATGTCTTGTGAGATGGGCTCAAGCATTAGGGAATTTCAAGCTATTGCCAGAAGCCACAGGATATACAAATCTGAACCCCAGAAACATCTAACACCTGGTAGACATCAGGGACAAAGAAAAGTAAGAGACTGCAGTCACCTGTTTTTACTTAAAGACATCCTCATATTTTCCAAATCACCCCATGAGCATATCATTCAGGTCTGGCAAGTATTTCAAACCAAATGCAAGTCCCACCCCACAAAGGTCTTCTTCTTTACTGTACAAGGGGGGTTTATTGGCTCTAAGGGCACTCAGTCATCAGTCATTAGTGTACACCCTCTTCTAGGTTTAGCACTTCCTAGGGAGGCTTGCTGTCTCAGTAGTCATCTGATAAGAACCTCCACCCATGTGCCTAGAACACACTACAACTGTTTCCCATGAAATGGAATAATGACATTGACAATAGGGGGCTGTTGGTCATCAAGTCGGCATTGGTTGCAGTGGTTGGAGGTTGACCATGTAGACTAATAACAAGAATCTCCAGCATATCAAAACACAACTGCAAATCTCAAACTATTTTGTTCCAAAAACTGTAGTATATCCCTTCCAGGCTGTTTTAACCACCAGAGCTAACTGTGACCCCAAACCCTTTGTCCCTAGTTCATTCATCATAACCCCAGTTCCCTAGAGAATTATGCAACTTTTTAAATGTTACTATAGGTCTCTTGGCAGCCTCCGTGTTAAGTTTTTTTTCTTTTCTTTTTTGTTTTTTCATCAGGTTTGGGGATATTATGTTATTGGTAATAATAGTGTGCTTCCCCGTTTTCTCCACTTCATGTGCTAATGAAAATCCTTCACACCCTCCTCTGGTCAATACCTTTCAATAATGACTGTACTGTACATGCTTTTTAAGCTCTTTGTAAATCAGGACTTCACTAATCAGAAACAAGAATTTCAGATATACAGAGACAATTAAAAACAGAAATAATTATCTTTATTTGGGTTTAATAAGAGTACTTACTTCACAGCCAGTTCACGATAATTACTTTTAAACATATGGTTAAAAGGTTAATCCTGAGCGCTGAAACAAGCCCCTTTATAAAAGGCTATGCATATATATGCATGCAGGCTTTTATCATTTTTTCTTTCATCCCCTAAAACCTTTCTATTATTTTACTGCAAGAGAACTAACTTATACACACACTGACAGTTATTCTGTGCTGCAAAATGTGTCTAGCTGTGGCTATCTTGGCTCATAGTTACTGAATAAACTGAGTAATTATTATGATCCTCCACACCTTATTTATTCATAGAATACATATTTATTAATCACCAATTAGAACGATAAAATTTATCCGCATAAAAGCTTATTAAACACCACAGATTACATGTAAATTCGTGCTGAACCAAAGCTGATATACCTGTTTAGCAGTAAGTTGTGAATTGGGACAGACATATTGATTGTCCTCAATATGACACATCCACAGGGTGAGAATTAACGTCAGCTGCAAATTGGTACCAATCACAATGTACAAGGTAACAGCTATATACTCTAGCATTCACTCTCACAGTCCACATCATCTTTATGCTGTGCCTTAAATTAGACACATTTTTAATTTGAAGAATTTTAAGTTTAATGTAAAGAAATGGTTTATTTAAAAGAAAAAGGAAAGAAAAGAAAAACGAATTGTAGGTATGCGGTTTCTGCAACAGATGTTTTTATTCTATATATTTTGTCATTAATTAATTAATAATGTAATTGCATACATCCCTGAATGCTTCTCCTCCAGTCATTTTGCAATTATTTGGGCTTTAGACAGGAGGTTGTGTCTTTAGATGGTTACCAATGATGCTGAAGTATTAAAACCCTTAACCATAACACTCTCCTGTTGGGGGGTCAGTAGTGATGACTACATTCTCTCTCCTGGCTGCCAGCTCAACTCCTACCTACTGCTCTCTCTCTCTGCTCCCTCCCCCAGTTTTCACAATGTCTTCTTTCTCTCAATCCCCATAAGTCCAATGTCTAAGCTTCTAGGCTGATTGTGCAGAAAAGCCCCAGCTTACCCCATTCAATCTCAACTGGGTACAACCATGTCTGCCAGCCTTTGCCCCTGCAGTTCCACACCAGATCTTTAACTTAATAATTAAATTAACTAAAATGTATTATTAAATTAATTTTTGAATAATTAACCATGGAAGCACGGTGGTTAGCACTGTCGCCTTGCACCTCCAGGGTCACTGTGTGCATGGAGTTTGCATGTTCTCCCCGTGCTTGGTGGGTTACCTCTGGGTCCTCCGGTTTCCTCCCACAGTCCAAAGATATGCAGGTTAGGCTATTAGGCATTCTCAAATTGCCCATAGTGTGTGAATGGGTGTGTTCCCTGCGATGGATTGGTACCCTGCCTCGTGCCCTAAGCCTCCTGGGATAGGCTCCAGGCCCCCATGACCCTGAATACAGGATAAAGTATGGAAGATGAGTGAGTGAGTGAGTGGTCATGAAATGAGTTAGTATGTGTTATCACTTACAGTATAGTCATTGGAAACAGTTTCCTTCTTTTCCCCTCCAAGTTAAAAAAGTGACATTACAGTGAAACCAAAAAGCACCAACATCACCATATAGAAATGGCACATGGTTTTTATACCTTTGTATATGTGGGGTCACTTGAGATTTTTTTTTAGGGGTTGCCACTGTTTCGATAATGCCTACAGCACCCCTTAGTCACACAAGTAACTTTTCTACCACTGTCTACAGTTCTAATTAAGTCCGCAGTTAGAGTTAGTGTAGATGAAAGAATATCATGTATTCTGATACCTGATATTTTTACTGTATAAACACTTTTATTATATATATTGGAATCATTTTACATCAATTATTGCTGACTTTTAAAATTAAGATGCTTTTAATAGAACATGCACACAAAGTTGTGATTTATCATATAAATCCTAAAGTCCTTCCTAAATAAATATAGGAAATTGCACTATATTTATATATGAGAAAAGATTTTATTTCTAACTTACTTCATTCTCTGAAATCCATTTGAGTAGGATATATAGGGAGGAAAGACCAGTTGGAAATTGTGATTTTCCACTTTTAAAGAAAATCTCATGTGTAACAAAACAAACCAAAAAACCTATATTGAGCTAAAGTACTAAAATACATATATATACAGTATATATATATATATATATATATATATATATATATATATATATATATATATATACAGATATAGATATAGATACAATATATATATATATATATAAATTTATTTATTTATTTTTGTTGAGTTTGCCTTACATCTTTCTTCTTGTTTCTTTATCATAAATTACTTTTAGTATTTTGCATGTATACTAGCCATATTACTTCTCTTTTTTCTGTTTGCAATTCAAATGTCAGAATATTAATTGAAGGTCTGCAGTTGTATCATGCCTCACCTCAGTGCATTGACATATCATATTTTAACATTAAATTTGCAATTATAACTGTTTATGCTGCAATACAATTTTAAATATAGCTTTTTTTTGCATGTTTTCTAAAAGTATATTGTAAACTGAATTGAATGAGGATTAACAAACATGATGCTCACATTTATTAACACAAACTACATTCATATTTCAATATATTCATTTACTGACAGTGACATTTTTGTAAGAAAGTTAAGTTCACTAAACATAAGCAAACACATTTCAAACTGCCACGAAGCTGTCACAAAATCCTTTTTAAAGAAATAAGCATTTGAGTCATTTTCATGTGTTACTTCGAGCCCAGTGGAAGAATCTTTCAGAATTTTTAGGCTGCTCATGTTCTCAGCTGCTCAGTGGGTGTCTGAAATTGGCCATGTGCTGTCAGCAGGAGGTTTGTGCGCTTGTTGTGTTTGAGTCTAAGCAGACATTTTAGTGAACCCATTGTCAGAATGCATCAAAGTGTAAACTTGCAACAAACAAACCTGTTACGCCTCACAAACTGAGCTAAAGTATCTTATAAACTCAATAGGAAAATAACAGATTTTTAGACAGTGGTTCAGCTCACATATTTATTTATTTTTTGTTTCTATAGAAACGGCTCATGCACAGTGACGTCTATGTCAACATGTGTAATCATTTGTATCAAGTCTTCTGTAATTGCTTAAAAAGTTGACGGGATTTTTTTTTATTCAACAGGAAGAAAAAGCAGCTAGTGAGAGAATGACTATTATCTGTTTTATACTTTGTCTGTTTAAATACTGTACCTTCGATGACATTACATTTAATTGGAAATGAATATAATAATCTTTATTATTTTGTATTCTTACCAATAAAACTTATGTTTTAGCAAAAACAGTTCTATTGGTTGTTGGTATCAAGTACGTAGGCATATATAAGTATATACTGTATATATACTGTATAAATAAACAAAGTAATATGTGCCAATTTATGTGATGCCATATGTTTACAAGCATTAATAACAGTTTGTTTTTAAACCTCAGTGAAATTGGATTGCTTTTTAAGTATGTTATTGATCCAGGAAATGTGTCTCTTGGAAAGAAGTGTGTAGACACCAGGTTTCTTGGGATTACCACAACCACTTCCTCCCGACACTAAAGCCACAATACTTTTCTTACATTCCAGTGGTCCACCAGAATCCCCCTGAAAAAAATGAGACAATTAATTTCTCTGCATGACACATAGCAATTTATATAAAATTAAAGACTTTAAATCAAAGCCTGCCCATAAACTAAAGCTATTATTTTTTTCAACATAGTATTGTCTATTTTTTATCTAATAACATTGTCCATCAATTAATCCAGTTTTATATAACTATGTTATGGATACATTATTTATATACATATCCAGATACTTTAGACATTGTCTTCGTAAAATATAACAAATAAAAACATTAATTTGCATGGTTTATTTTCCTAAATACAAAAAGTCCCTTAAATTGACTGCCCATGGGAGTGGACGAATGAAAATGTTATAGCTTTTGCTACCTTATTGTGTCTATAGTAAGAGCTCATTTACAGAGACATTTTTTTATATGAAATTAATTCTGTCAAGTTTGTTTTTTACTTAAGTTCGGGCATAAGTGAATATATTTTAGACAAAAACTAATTCATCTGAGGGTTATTCTTGTTTGTGCATTTTGATTGATCTTAAATAAACCTCTAATTGTGAAATGACTTGACTTACCAAGCATGCATCTTTATTCCCTAGTTTGTTTCCTGCACACAGCATGTCAACAGTTATGACAGGATTGCTGTTGTAGTAGCAGCTGCACAGGTCCCTGTCCACCACCGTCACCTCCACCTCTTGCAGGGTGTCAGAAGGAGCAGAACCCTTTTCTTTAATGCTTCCCCACCCCCTCACTTCACATTTTGTCCCTGCCGGGACATCTTTACCAGATTTAGGAATCTTCACCACTTCCACTTTGTTCTTCTTAAGGTGGACTTTGTTTTGGAGCTAGAAATAATATCATAGTTATCTCACTTTATGTCTTACAGAGTTTTTGGCAATTTGTTCTTTGCAATAATGTTCTTTACCTTCATGAGCATGATGTCATCCACTTTAGTTTTAATATTAAATGTTGTAGGGCTATGAAAGCTCTGGACTTTGACTCGTTCTGCATGTTTGTCCTTTGTCAGCGAATGAACCCCTACAAGCACTGTCATCGGTTCAGAACTGGAGACACAGAGACAAAGAGGTCAAACTACGCATAATGTAATTCCCTCCCTGAACAAATCTGCTAAACCTATGATTCCCAATTTGTCCACTTGTTGTGTTGCTTGATTTACAAAAAGCCTTTTTTTTAATTAATTCATTTTAAATGTATGTGCCCAGTGGTCAATTCATTAGGTACACCTGTTCAATTGCTCCTTAACGCAAATATGTAACCAACCAATCACATAGCAGCAATTTAATGCATTTAGGCATGTAGACATAATCAAGATATTCTGCTGAAGTTCAAACTGAGCATCTGGCCATGTCCATCCCTTTATAATCACAGGATAACATACCATGTTGCAAAGCTTAAATCCTCTCAAACTGTTTTTTTGACATGACAATGTGTACATTGTACTCAAATGGCCTACACAGTCAGCAGATCTCAATCCAATAGAGTACCTTTGGAATATAATAAAATAGGAGATCTGTATTATATGAGAGCAGCCAACAAACCTAAAGCAACTGCATGATGCTATGTGCAATATGATGTAATGCAATATGGACTCTAATCCATGCTTTAAAGAATTTAAGGAATTCTGAAGGCAAAAGTGATTCAACCCAGCACTAGCAAGATGTACCTAATAATGTGGCCAGTGAGTGTACATAATAAATGTAACCAATAAATGTAATAAACTTTGATGTTATGGAAAGTAAAATTCAAAGAAACCAAATGTATTTTTTTTAGCTATATAAATCTGCACTAAGAAGTTAAACAATTAAAATAATTAAAGCAATAAAAAAGATTTGTCTCTTTCTACCTATCTTTGTTTCTTTTTGAGTGATTTAGATTTTTGGTAAAAAAATACAAAAATATGCTAAAAAAAAATTTTAAACTTAGATTTCCGTGCATAACATAAGCATTTATAAGTGTGTGAGTTACACATTTATGTTGCTGGCATAGGGAATAAATGTCCTACATTATATGTGAAAAATAAAAAGAACTTTAGGTAATCCAGGCTGGGGTTTGCAGAAAATTCATAATTTCCATTAGGGTTAATTTCCCAAATATTTGGGTAAATATTTGCTACATTACAAAATGTCCAGGTTTGTAATCATTTATTTGCTCAATGGCTCATATTTAAGAATTTGAAGCATGTACATTCTAAATTATAGTTTTCTAAATGATGACTAAATGATGTAAAAATGTTAGCACAGAATAAAACATTTTGAATCTTTAGATTGCATACGTTTTGCAGTGTGCAGCTGTCAAAACCCACTGCTGATGAATAAGAGTTCCTCCACATCTGTGCGAATTGTGGACCTGGACTGACACCATCCATGGTTTGGGTTTTTTGACTTCCCGGCCTCCTACGATAAAACTACCTGAGCCAGCTTTAAGGAGAATAAGTGGTTTTAAAAAGACAGAATGGATCTATCGACAGAATTTAATGATCTCCATTAATATTAAACAGAAGGACTTTACCTGTTGCTTGAAACAAGGTGAGAAGCAAAACAAGAGACCGCTGTTGGAAATACATGGTGTACTCTGAATGCAGAAATGCAGACTGGATAATGCGCAGTAAAAGTACAACTTTAAAGATGAGGCAGAGTAGACACTGAAGGAAACTGTGTTGTTTGTGGTCAGAATTGTGGGTGCAGACATTCTCATCAACACAGATGTGCTCCACTCTGGTTTGTGAGGTGATGTGATGCATGCAGCTTGCATAAAGACTTGTAGGTGGGATGTGTGAGTTTTCAGAACATCAACAATGAAAAAATCTGTTAAAAAAGGTCTTTTAAAATTGAGCAACCTGTAGTAAACAGGATTCATGGTAACAGAAACCATTGCAATAATAGTATTATGTTTATCACATGAGCATAATTAAATTACATGCCGCTGTTCAATTCACAGTCTTCAAACAAAATACTTTTATCTAGAATCCATCCCAATGGGTTTAATAAGTATAAGAATATAAAGCATCATATACTGTTTTGTCAAAGAAAACGAACTATCAAAGGGTTAACAGGAAAATGTTTTTCACTAATAGTGTGTCAGAGAGTCTAAGGAAGGAAAGAACATTCAACTATTAAAGGACCAAGTAAAGAAAGTTTTTTTTTATGTAACAGTGTATCATAGATAGTTCTAAAGAAGTAGAGAAAACTTAAATCTTAACTATTAAAAGTTTTATCAAAGCGAATTTTTTAAAGAAGTAAACACTCAGCTATTGAAAAACCATTTAACCACTATATCAGAGAATGCCTTAACTATGAAAGACCCCTTGAAAAAACTCTTTTCTCTAAGAGGATATGGGATTTTAAGATGGAGTTCTAAGGAACTTAAGTAAATCTTTGAAAAAAAAAAAAGGAGTGAAACAGCCCTTGACAAATATGGCATCAAAGATTTCCAATATACCAAAGATAGATAGATAGATAGATAGATAGATAGATAGATAGATAGATAGATAGATAGATAGATACTAAGAAGATAGTAATATTTTACTGCAATTAAAAATGTAAAATTTAACATTTTAGATAAAATGTAAAAATCCACAAATTTTCAGATTTACAAGTTACAATAAAATAACAAAAATAAAAATATATATGAATTATACAGAATTTGCAGAAGGTGCTAAGAAGTGTATTTAAAAAGGGGGGCATATGGCACGTAGGTATGACAGCAGCAGAGTGAAACATAAAGCATGAAATGAAATGATGTGTGACAGCAGTAGTGTGAATTAGCAGTAAGATATAAGTAAAAAACCCAGGCTATGTGTGACATGTGATGTGCCACTTTCCTATCCGCCTCCTAAGATTCTCTTTCATTACTGGTTAAACCATGGAGAGAAGGTGCCATATGCTGTGGGAGGTGAAAGGTGAAACTTACATGAAATCTCACCAGGGGAGCAAAAAGCCCCCTAAGACAGATCAAAGTGGAGAGGAAACCCAGCAGTGTCTAGTTGTCACAATATGATGTAAAATCTCCAAAGCAGAAAGCAGAAAAAAAAAAAATCTCATCTCAGCTTACAGATTGTATGAAGCTCAGCAGAGAGAGGAAAAAACACCAAGAAACGCAATACTATTATCTAAAAATACAAAACTTGCCTGAAATTAGTTATACTTAGTTATACTGCAAGAAAGGTATACTTTCTATATACGGGTAAATCTAGATAAATTAGAATGTCATCGAAAAGTTAATTTATTTTAGTAATTCGATTTAAAAAGTGAAACTCATATTTTATATAGATTCATTACACACAGAGTGATATATTTCAAGTGTCGATTTCTTTTAATTTTGATTATTATGGCTTACAGCTAATAAAAACTCAAAATTCAGTATCTCAGAAAATTAGAATATTGTGAAAAAGATCAAGATCAGAGACTCATGGTGTCACACTCTAATCAGCTAATAAACTCAAAACACCTACAAAGATTTCATGAGCCTTTAAATGCTCTCTCAGTCCAAATCACTCTGAACATTGATGTTAAGACACAAAAGGTCATTGCTAAAGAAGCTGGCTGTTCACAGAATGCTGCATCCGAGGACATTAATGGAAAGTTGAAAGGAAGGTAAATATATAAATATGTTAGAAAAAGTTGCACAAGCAACAGGGATAGCTGCAGCTTTGAGAGGATTGTGAAACAAAGCCCATTCAAGAACTTGGGGGAGATTCACAAGTAGTGGCCTGCAGCTGGAGTGCCACTCCATATTGCTGCCGTAATTCATGCAAAGGGAGCCCAGACTAAGTATTAATTGTTATTTAGTTCAATTCAATTTTATTTGTATAACACTTTTAACAGTTGCCTTTGTCGCAAAGCAGCTTTACACAATCAAAAGAATTATTTAAGTTTGTATGGAATGTGAATGTGTATGAATCAAAATGGTCAGATAGATATACATGTTCCTACTTTTCAGTAGTTCATCATTTCTGTGTTAAAAATCTTTTTCTTTTAATTGGTCTTAAGCAATATTAAAATTTTAGTTATTGGATCTTAGGTTTTTTATTAACTGGAAGCCTTAATTATGAAAATTAAAAGAAATAAACACTGAAGTATATCAGTATGTGTGATAAATCACAAAATATACAACTTACTTTAATCAACTTTCTATAATATTCTAATTTATTGTGATGCACCTGTAAATGTATAATATATTCAATGTGTGTGTGTGTGTTTGTGTGCGTGCGTGCGTGCGTGCGTGCGTGTGTGCGTGTGTGTGTGAAACTTATGGCACACCTGAAAATTAGCTGTTGCTATTTTTTTTTTATTTTAGGTTTACAGCATGAGAGTTTAAGAAATCTTAAGTAACTTCCAGTTAATTGGCCACAGAGACTACTTCATTCATCAGTGGTGCTAATAATAATGTACCTGACAGTATGTGCCTAGTTTTACTTTTTCCGTAGTTCTTTAACCTAGAGGACTCATTAGAGGACTTATTAATATAGGTCATATTAACACTGATTATCAAATATATACCAGTAAACTGGTGACAGGATCATGAGCCCTAAGAAGACTCATGCCTTTTGGGACCAAAGCCCAGCTACAGTCCTATCCCACAGAAAAGCCAATGCAGCTTAAATTGCTGAATAAAGTACATGTTAGTCACAACAGAAGGGACCAGAACACCCAGTGTACCAAAGCTCACAATGCACACGGCCTAGCAATCAAATAGCCCAAGACTGCTGATCCCTCCTTCAAACTTCCTAAATCCCAATCTGATTGAGCATGCATGTTTTTTTGACAAATGGAGAATATATTATTGTGTGGCTGATATAATAAATTAATATAGCAGAAATTGAAGAAAATCCTTGAGGAACGTACTATGTCCTCATTAATTCTGTTTATTCTTTAAAACCAATAATTTATTTAGCATGCTTGGTTTTTAAATTCTTTTCATTAAAAATAAATAATAGACCCATAGGCATATTTTTCCAGTTCGGTTCTAGTCAGTTAGAAGATACAGGAAAATCACTGAATAAATCTCCAATTGGCCAGTTCACTATAGAATGTGCTGAAACAGTCTGTAATGTATTTTACTGGACAGTAAAAAATGGAGTTTTCTGCTTGTACCTACTGCATGACAGACCGCAAGAATCATACTTGTGGTCACTGCAGCGCGTTAACAATATAGGTCAATCATGTTTTACAAAAAAAAGGAGCCAATTATGTTTTATCACTAAAAGATGTTGTATATTTTATTACCTCAAAATCACCCCCCATTCCAATCAGCCGAATCTACACCAAGGCAACTCTGGAGAGATGGGTTACAGCTCCCTCCCTTGGTGTGCATTCTGTCGTATTGATTAGCATCATTAGCGCCAGGAATAAAATTGGAGCATGTTCAAAATTCAAATACAGTTTTATAATAATATTTATACATCACGTTTCACCAAATTAGAATAAGAGCACATTGTACAAGTTACATCAAAATTTTATTTATACTGTATTTACAATAAAAAAATACATCGTTAATCAGAAAAATACAGTCAGCGGCAAGGATGCTATAGGCGTTCCCCACACGTCACCACCTAGATATCCAGTAGTTCATCCCAACTCTTCATGTGTAAGTCCATATTAACTGTAGGGCTTCATCACGTAAGTCCTCTGAGGATAAAATAAGGCATGGGTCTGTCATCATTGGTCATGGGTCCTGGTAAAGAAAAGTTGATTATTGGTACCATTCTTTATGCACTTCTTCAGCTCATTGTCATTCAATATCTGACATATGTCCCATTCCTCCAATGTCTTTATGTAGATTGGCGATACAGCAAAATTTGCTGTAAATTTATTTTCATGTTCTTATAAATTACAGTAATTTTAATAGCTAATGTCTTAGCAATGTGAGGTAAATAATCAAATTAGTACCGACCACAAAATTTTAAATCATTAGACGTCAGGAGAGGAATCAGTAAAAAAAAAAGAAAAGAAATTCAATGCTGTATTCAAACCATAACCCGAAAATTCAGCAGTGCTGTATTCAAACCCTAAATCTGCCCTGTGTGATGTCACTACAGGGGGCGTGTACATGCACATGTACAGATGCTGCCCACAGAAACCAATTAAAACTCTGTGCACATAATAACAGCATATAGGTTTTAGGCCACTGCTTTTTTCTCTTTTTTTCTCTGGGCAACATACAGTGGTGTGAAAAGGTTTTTGCTCCCTTACTGATTTCTTATTATTTTGCATGTTCATCACACTTTACTGTTTCAGATCAATAAACAAATTTAAATATTAGTCAAAAATAACACAAGTAAACACATTATGCAGTTTTTAAATGAAGGTTTTTATTATTAAGGGGGGAAAAAATCCAAAACTTTATAGCCCTGTGTGAAAAAGTGCACCCTAAACTCAATAACTTGTCGGGCCATCCTTAGCAGCAACAACTGCAATCAAGTGTTTTCGATAACTTGCAATGAGTTTGTTACAGCGTTGTGAAGGCATTTTGGCCCACACATCTTTGAAGAATTGTTGGAATTTAGCTGCAATATTTTACCTAGACCAGATTGAGGAGGGGAGTCGAGCCTTGGCGCTGTGGCAGCGGTCGAAGAGGTCTCACAGGAGGAGGAGGACGAGCTGGGGCCATAGGCCCCGCTGTTTTTTAGTTGGCATCTGGGGGCTTGCAGCAAAAGAGTGGAAGAGTTGGGTCCCAGTATACACCAGTTCCTCCATTTTCTGTGAGAAGCTGAGAAGTGGAGAAGCTGGAGAGAGGGATACTGTGTCTGGTGAGATGGGCTCTGGTTCTGGTGTTTCCGGTGGCTGTAGTATATTGTCCTGAATTTCCTGGCTGTCTTTCAGAAGGTTATCTTGAAGCTGTTGTAGTATGTCACAGTCTGTCCGTGATGAGCTCTGTGGGCAGGACTGAGCCGGGATGTCCATGAGCAGTGGTTGTTTTGGCTGCGTGGGTTATCAATGTCCTTGTGGGATTCTTTAACCACATAATCACTCAAGAACTGTCTGTGGTCACTCATACTTTGTCCAGGCGTACATGTGCCTTTCAGGTTGAAAGGATTTTCACACTCTGCTGAAGGATGATGGAGATATCAAAAGATATTTTCCTTTAGCACCCTTGCACCAAGTTTGTTTGGGTGGAGACCATCCAGTTTGAACAGTTGTCTATGGCCCCAGAAAAGATTAAAGTTGTCGATGAAGTTGACTCCTTTTGAATTGCAGGTTCTTTGTAGCCATGTGTTCAGCCCAAGTAACCGTGAGAACATGTTAGTTCCCCTTGCTGGGAGTGGTCCACTGAGGAATGACTAAACTTTAAGTCTTTAAAGTGTTTCTAAGAGTTCACTGAAATCCTTCTTTAGGAGTTCCGACTGCTCTTTCCGAATATCATTTTCCCCCACGTGGATAATGATTCTGTTTGCAGTCCTGTGCTCCGTCAGATTGTTCCAAAGTTCCCTGTTCACATCAGAGAAGGTTGCTTGAGGAAAGCAGCATGATGTTGTTGTCCTGCTGCTAATGTTTCTTATAGTTGAGTCCCCGATTATCAGAGTCTTAACCTCGGTTTCGCTCTTAGCTGAATGCCGCTGTCTGCTCAACTTTGAGCGCCTGTTGGTAGCAACATTAGTTGTTGGCTGATCCAATCCATACCCAGTCACATTTTCCTCACCCACATTCATTAACACTTTAAATCTGTTCTCAAGATGAATAGGGGGTGGCAAAATACCAGTGTTTGCAAGTCTTGTCATAGCCATATCTGGGGAAGAGGATGCTATTGCAGCAATGTGAGATACTTGTGACAATCTGATGTCTCGAGTGCCTTTGGGTCTCGCTCCCTGTTTGTGCCACCGATAAATCTGTCGATCAGTTTCGCCATGTTCCTTTCCACTTGGTATAAACTGTTGAGACCTGCTAGATTTATAAGACTCATATGCTGAGGGGGTCCATGATGATGGTCTGCTGATTGTTCTGCCTGTTGGACTAATGGTACTTAGTTATTAACTTAGTTAACCCAGTGTAAGTATGTATCCAATGTTGTAAACATTAAAGCACTTTTTGTAAGTCGCTCTGGATAAGAGCGTCTGCCAAATGCCTAAATGTAAATGTAAATGTAAATGTTTTGGAAGTCCAGCAAGTAACTTTGTTTCAAGAACTGCAATCCTTTGTAAAGGTGTTTGGCAGGTCATGCAGCAGGTAGATTGACATTGAGAAAGGCATTTTCTTTTTTGTCTGTTTGAAGTAGGCAGCTGTGTTTTCCTGTCTCTGAAATGTAGGCTGCTGGCAGTGGGAGGAAGAAGTCCCCTTTTCGTCCAATCACAAAATGTTTTTAATTTTAGTGTTTGTGCCAAAAATGTTTTGTTTGAGCACTGTGCTGATCTGCTAAAGTAAAAATCAAAGAAAAGTACAGATATGGAGCAAAGCAAGCAAAGCGCAGAGCAGTAAGCAAGAAACGTCCGAGCGCAAAGCAAAGCCGGAAGTACAAGTCCACTTCCATTCAGATGCGGACTTGCTGGTGTGCTTCCCCCACTGTCTTCCAAAATCACTGCCCAAGAGTTATTTGTCCATGTTCATCTCAACTTGTAATGATATATTAAATGATATGTGTTATAAATGAATTAATTGAAACTATACAAAAATGCTCCATTTTCAATTTAAATTTATGTTGTGATAATATTTAATTATGTAGTCTGTGTCTCTTTTCTCACTAGTAAAAGTCATCCCTATATAGTCCAGAGAGCAAACAGTCACCATTACAGCTGCTATGAAATGATAGAGATTACACCAATTTCCAGATATTATACCCCCATTCCACTCAGCCGAATCTACACTGATGCAACTCTGGAGAGGTTAGTTATGGCTCCCTCTCCCCAATCATTTAGGTAAGTTGACGGTGAAGTGATTGGTTGCTTTACATTTCAGGGAGCCCTCATGTCTGTGTTTCCTTCTGGCTCTTCCTTTTAGCCATGCTGTCATAGTCAGTCCTGCTGGAGTTCCTGCTTGCACTCTGCACTAAATATACATTGTGTGACTGTGACCACACCCAACATTTATCTCCCCTTCTATTCTGCTCAATGATCCAGACCCCCTCTGCCCTCTGGACCTGTTTGATCCATCCTGGTGCCCCGCTTCTGGTTGGAGATCTTGTTGCATGGATGCCCCATGTGGTCTGTCTGGGTTGAGTGTGGTAACTGTGGACGATTTTTCATTACCACAAAGATGGTCCTGGCCTCGGCTGATGTTGACAGCTGTTTTCTAAGGACTTGTGACTGCAGTCACTCGATAGGTTAGGACTGGAATTTCTTACAAGTCTACCTTGGCCTCCAACAACTAAATGGTCCAATCCCTCCTATCCATTATCAGCCAAATGAGAATGGGTTCCCTGTTGAGTTTGGTTCCTCACAAGATTTCTTCCTATTGCCATCTCAGGGAGTTTTTCCTTGCCACTTTTGCCGTCACCCTTGGCTTGCTCATCAGGGCCAAACTTATCATTTTGATTCATACACATTCACATTTCATACAAACTTTCATAACTTCTTTTGATTGTGTAAGGCTGCTTTGCGATGATGAAAAGTGCAAGACACTATATAAATAAATTGAATTGAATTGAACCTCAAAACCAAAATATTAAATGGTAAAGATTGGCTGCAATTGTGCCATCAACATCTAAACAATCTTGACAATATATATTCCACATAAAATATGGCACAAAATTAAACACACACTTACAGAGAAGGCTCAGGTGTGGTGCTGGTTTAATATCTTCATCTCTTTATAGTAACATATCTGCTGGGTTGTGTTATTGCAATCTGTTACTGAGGGGTAAAGGCAAGTAAAACACTGCAGGCTGTTCGGTAAATAACTTTTTAAAATAATTGAAACACTGGACAAAGTCAGCCCTGAGCAAATTATAAAAACATGTTATTTTGTTATGTCCATAAGACTATACAGATCACTGATTTGAGGACATATACAGTATGTCACTCATATCGTCACTCGTACCTTCATGTTTGTCTTTAGAAAAGACAAACATGGAGGTATGTATGTATGTATGTATGTCTGTTCCCCAGTTTTGTAGAGTGAACACACTTTGTAGTGATGTGATTTTCTCTACTTGCATTTTCTACTCCAGCAAAGCATAAACAGCAGGATAGTGGTGTAGAAAAAAAAGGATAGCTTTGCAAGCAAATAATTATTTATCAAGTGGTGTTATATCCATGTGATGTTACTATACTAGTTGGAATGCAGTAATTGCACATCCAGTGAAACATGTTTATATAATTTTTTATTAATTTCTATTTATTAATTGCTACACAGCTATTCCACCATATTCCAGTACATAAAGAGGAACTGTGCTCATTTGTAGAGGGTAGATATCTTTGTGACACTGTTCGAACATTTGGTTCAGTTTTCATAGTCTACTTTCCTTTTTTTTGGAGTAAGCCATCCTGTGTCACGCTTTTATTTCTGTTTCTTATGAATTTTGACGCCTTTTAGGTGGGTTACAGTTGTTTCTGTGTCATCCGAATACTCTTTGTATACAAGGTAAGTTAGCACATTAATTGGCTCTGTTGAGTTATGCGTTTAGCCACACCCACCTTAAGGAGAAAGCGCTATATTAATCCAAAAAAGCGCTGTGACGTGATCTGGCACATAATTGCTCATAACTTCAATTCTACTCAACATTTTGATTTCATTTTCATCGCAGGTTTAACTTCAGGCAAATGCCGAAGTTAAACCTGGCAAAGTTTCTTTAAATCCTATTTTGTGTGACAAACACCTTTTTTGCCTCACAAAATAAATTATATACATCCAAGTAAAGAATTATAGTCAATAAACAAACTGGAAAAAAGCAACAACAGTAATGTTGAATTCTGCATTGTGACTGGTCAGAAGGTGTTGATTAATTTTATCTTACTTTCATCTTCATTTTATCAAACATTTTACTTCTTGACTACTATTGATGCACCACATGAGCTGCCTAAGACCATATCATTTAACAAATAAAACTTTATTGATCATTAAAGGAAAGTGAAGTGGTGATGAGACACGATCCGCATTTGGTAACATCAAAATATAAAGCTTTAACATTTCCAACATCCTGTATGAAAATCATTGTGAAGAAGTTTTACACATTTCTCTGTAACATCACCCGAATCCGTATTAGATAATTAGTCTATCTTACGTCTTTCTGTCTGTTTTTGACAGAAAACTCTGACCACTTGAATATATTTGAATATATTTTATGATTTTTTTTAATATATATATATATATGTGTGTGTGTGTGTGTATGTGTGTGTGTGTTTGAATATATTTTCTCTGGATTAAGTAAATAAATAATTTATTTCCATAAATTCACTGGACACACATTTATCTTTAAAAAGCTTTACAAAAATATCCATCATTCAACTGAGAGAAGAATCGATTTTCAATATATTTTCAAAAATCCGTTTATGTCCTTTTTGTTGGGACAAGGCAAAACCCTACATTATTCATCACAAGTTGAATTCTGGTGCTCAAATAGTTAAATTTCCTTTTAAATTCAAGAGCCAAATTTATGATCTATTTGAGCATCAACTGCCAGCTGTGTTTTATATGCTTTTTGCCCCTTCCTGCTATTCATGGATTTAAGACCAAATCTTACAAAAATTAAATGCCTTCCCTAGTCTAAAACAGGCACATGGATGCAGTTAATTGAAATTTAACTGAAATCAACGACAAAGCCAAAAACTGACTAAACAGGCATAAGAAAAAGAAAATGCACCCTCTTAATGTGCATACCTTAATGTTTCATTAATGTTTCATTCATCAATATAAAATATAACAAATAACCGCATGTATGTACTGTAGATTTTCAGGATGTAGTCACCTACCACCACCCAACTGACACAAGAAAAATAAGTAGATCCTTCCTATTTCCATTATAATCAAGAATGTAATTACCAGCTCAAGGTTACTATATCATAAGGAAGGCTTATAAAAGCTGAACATTCTGGAGTTTGGTAGTCTGGAGCTCTCTGGTTTGTGAAGAAGGAATTAAAGAAATATCAGCAATGACCTTAGATATGCAACTAATGCTGCTCATCAACTTCAAAGGCTTACATCTGTACCTTTAGAAGGATTGTTTACAAATAGAGAGTACTTGAGACATTTTTGCCATTCTGCCAGTCTTTCAAATAAACCTTAGAGCACTGAGGCGAATTTTACATTACAAGCAAAAGTGGCTCTGATTTACTGACCAAATCCGATTTTTTTAGATTCCTTTTTTTAGATTTTTTTTGTGTTCATATTGTATTTTCAGTGTGACCTACATCTGACACTAATCTGAACAGATCACGCTTCTAATCTGATGCACATGAACAAACGAACAATGTGGCACGTTTTTAAAGACACGTTATATCTGGCCATTTCTTTTGTTCGCTGGTTTATTTAAGTTTTGCTTCAAAGCTTTAAGGCTTCCTTTTGGCATTGCAGTCAGGTTCTCCTAAACTCGTGTTTGTGCCTCTACCAGTACTCGGAAAATTGTTCTAATACTGTTCAGCCAAATTGTTTTTAAGGTAGTGCTGGCCCTCATTAAACAAATTGGCCATCCTCCTTGTCATGTCTAAGCGGGTTAAGAACTTTGTTGACAACTTTGATGACAACTTTTGTAAAAGATAATTTTGTGGGACATCAATGAAAAAAAGTCAAGTTTATTATATTTTTTTCTCATAGCCTTTATTATTTCTCCTAAAACCCAAAGTCTAATGATGTAACTTGTAATTTATTTGTGTTATTAGTCCATTGAAGCATAAAGATTAAGGACAAATTAATTTTAAAAGTGCAGAGCATCTATTAGATATTCTTATTAGAAATACAAACAAAGTAAAACAATTAATATCACACAATTGTATCCTGGGTACAAACAATATGACATTAAAGTGTGATCCTAGTGACAGCATTTGCATCCTAAAGCCAAAGTTTAGCACAAACACCAGGAGAAATACATGATGTCTTTTTACTGCCACCTATTGCTGACCTTTATAATAGACATTTAGACAATATAGATTATTCAGTCAACAGCTGCTCCAGATGATACTTGGGAACAAATAATTCATCATTTAATAAGTGAACAGAAAATTTAGTAGATTAAACTACTGTGAATGGTATTACAACTGGATTGGAATGTAATTAGACTGCCAAGAACTGTTCAGACTCAAGTATAACATGATCGATTTACAGTTAAAACTAATGCCCAGTGATGTCCATTACCAAGGTTTTTCTAACCCTTCTTTACTATATAGTGTACAGTTACAGAATAGAATTTATTTCTAATTGCACTAGCCACTATCCCACAGAAAAGGTTCAGCCTGGGCACACTACTGAAAAATAGTACCTAGTGTGAAAGCACCGTAAGAAAGTGGTTTTTTTTTCCACTCTAAAACTGTGCCACCATCTATCCATTCAAGTCCTGCTATCCACCATGACGTCTAAAATCTTGTTGGTCCAGTCTGCAGTCTTGCTGCTGTCACTGCGTCCTTGATTTTAGTTTCCTATGGTGTTTAATTACAGATAACTGAATAACTGGCATGCAGAGTGAACTTTGTTAAGCATAGGGCCAAGAGAAAAGTTTCCAAAGAGCTTTTGAAGTGCTTGTGTGAGACAAAACTGTCTGACTTTGATTGGAAGATTGTGATTTTGAAGTCTAGCAGTGGCTAATAATCTGAAAGAGTGTATTTGTCTTGCCATCTAGCTTTCAATACAGTCTTAAAAATAGAAAGGTGTCACAATCCCTGACAGGATCCATTTCCTTTTTTCAAAGCATTTAAAGTTTCATGGTGGACGGTAAATGACATCTAGTTGATTATCTAGTGTATCTATTTGCCTTATTTAACCAATTGCTTTAAGTCTGGTGCACAATAGAAATCTAAAATAAAGTCAGACGACAAATGTACTATATTTTTTTTATTCTAAAAATATAGAGTATGTGGCATAGCTGCCACCTTTTCAGAAAAGCTTAAAGTGATATTTTGAAAATTTGTTTTGTATAAATAAAAAGGGTTTGCCTGTACACAGACACAACATCCCCACTGCACATGCCGAGGCATTTTGTCTAACGCTAAACATACACTGTACGCAAAATGCCTCAGCTTCTGTTTATTCTAAGAGGACAGAGAAAATTACAATATCTGTATTGAGTTTAATGATAAACAAAAAGTGCATAATTATTTATATTCATAAGAACATTTAGGGGATAACACACTTGATTAAGAGAGAATCTAACAAATACACAATATTATGTGTATTGTATGAAGGCTGGCGGCATGGTTGTGTAGTGGTTAGCATTGTCGCCTTACACATCCAGGGTCCGGGTTCGATTCCTAGCCAGGCTTGATTCCCGTCACTGTGTGCATGGAGTTTGCATGTTTTCCCAGTGCTTGGTGGGTTTCTTCCAGGTACTCCGGTTTCCTCCCACAGTCCAAAAATATAATTGACATTCCCAAATTGCCATTAGTGTGTGTGCCCTGCGATGGATTGGCACCCTATCCAGGGTGTACCCTGCCTTGTGCCCTAAGCCTCCTGTGATGGGCTCCAGGTCCCAGAGACCCTGAAAACAGGATAAAACGGTATAGAAGATGAGTGAGAGAGTGTATGATGGCTCATATACACTTCTAGTGCAAAAGCTCAGAATCACATCACAAAATAATGACAGAAAAAAAATATTATAAATATATACAGTACACACATTTACTGTAACTGTGCAGTCAAACATGAAGTGACACCAGGGTGAAAACTACTGTAAAAAGGAAAAACCTCTACTAATACTACTACTATTAATAATTCCAAAGACATGCAGGTTAGGCTAATTGCCTCTAGTGTGTGAATAATAGCCATTATGGAAGATATTTGTTGCCTGATGTGACCGATGACACAGGGAATGACCAAAATACCACATGGTTCTAAAACTCTACAACAGATCCTGATCCTTTTAGAATGAATTTGAGAATCCGTTTAAATAGATAGATACTTTATTGATCCTGAAAGGAAAGAGGGAGAGTGAAAGAGATTTCTTATTAGAGGCAGGAAAAGGAACATTGATTTCAGTCCCACCAAAATGAGCCAGTACTTTTTCCCAGCCTAGGTGCTGTTTTTCCAAAAAGTATCAGTGTACCAGCAGGTTTTCATTACAACAGAGCAAGAGTGGCAGAGCGATTAATTAAACCTGGATTTTTTAAAAGCTACAGATACACAGGCACTTCAGGAAGACTGGATATAACTAGGGATACATTAATAGCTTTTTGCTACAGAGCACAAGGACATGCCTCTGTTATCCTCCAATACTGCTACTGTTATACTGATAGTGAAATTAGTAAGGCTAGTATTAATCAGTTAGTAGCCCCACTGACTATTTTATTCTACCCTTTTTATGTTTATCTTTGTTATGTTTTACTTAGGCTATGTTCAAATTATAGCTTGAAATTACAATTACAATGTTTTACCCTAATATGCCATCGATTTGATGTTTGATCACTTTCGTATGTGGTCCTGGAGCAGCTAAATATCTGACATGTGGTCATGTGACTTGAATATAAATGGTCAGATCAGAATTCATGTGACTTGTTACTTTTTTTTACCTTTCCTGCCTCTGAACCTCAACAAATACAGCAGACTAACTGCTTGGCATCCTCCAGAGGCAAATTTCATAATATTCAAAGCCTAGTTTTGGGTAATCACACCTATGGGTGAAATGATTATTTGGTTGCACAAATCATTTTACTCCAAATGTTGCAAGGAATGACTTATTAATGTGCACATGCGTGCCATTTCAGAGGACAGACAAATCCACATTAGAGTCAAATAAAAGTCACTTGTATTTATAAATGTGAACCATCATGACGTGCAAATCCAGTCTGACCAAAAAAAAACTAGAATTGGACAACGTGGATGGTAATGTTGATGTAGCCATAGTGACCGTGAAAGCAGCACATGCATGTGTTCATGCACTTACAGTACATTCCTGGCTACTCCTGAATTCATTAAACCATTATAAATTACACATTAGCAGGCCTTGTTATTCTGGACTGAGTAGGCTTTCAGTTCAGAAGATGGGGATTTTTTAAAGTCATGAAAATGCTTCTGCACAGCTCCAAGTAAAGTTCATTCAGTTGTCTTTGCTACTTCAAAATCCTGAATTGTCAGTGAGACAATAGACTCTCATCAAGATAAATACTGATGTTAGAACAAACTCCTTGCTGCATTTATCCCTGGAATTTCTGCCAATTTTCCACCATTTTGGTCACACTAATGCCCATCACTAGGCAGCGCTATACCTTAATATACAACAGCTGTCAGATGGGGATCTGCACATACTTCCGCTAAAAGCATGCTCTTTTTTTTTAACACACCGGACCTCCCAGATGCACACAACTTATTATTGTCCCTGTGATTGACTTTGTGTAAGCTAATCTTTACCATTCAGGGATGGTTTTGCTCTCTTGGCTCCTAGCCATGTGGTATTATGGCCATATGAGATCCCCAACAACAGTTTTAATGTTTTTCTGTTTTTTTTATCACTAATTGAGAAATACTTTCAGATCCCTGTCATTTTATGTCATATGAATATTTATGTAAAAGTGTATATTTGCATGTACTGTATCACGTCCAAAATGTATGTGGCTTATATCATATATTGTCACATGGTAATGGGTGCTTATCAGAATTTTTTAATAAATTAGCATTTCAGACCATTATTGGATACTGGCATCATAAATGTACCCTCAGTTATAACATATGATGGTAGGTTAGTGATTCAATACTCACTGATTAAGACTCACTAACACACAAACACATACACCTCAAAAAGGAGGAAATCTAAAAACAACTAAATGGACATGCAAGGTCAAAAGTGCCTTGCTACACTTGTTGGTAAGTTCCAGTACCACCAAGATATCAAACCTGAAATTTTGCCTCAAAACAAAACAACATGTTTGGAACAAAACAAAACAAAACATTCCCAACAGAACTCTCCTGGGAAAATAAAGGTACAATAAATTTCTATATGCTGACTTTTCTGGGTGGCAAGATCTCAATGGTTTATTTACGATACAATAAAAAAAATAAATTAATAAGTTCGATATTTTTAGGTTATTTTGTTTTTTTTCTTTTCAGCATGTACATATTCAGAATGCATTCGAACCTTGGTTTAGGACATGTTGGAGAACGCTACCTGCTCAACACTGGGCACAAACAGTTATTATTAGTATTATTAGTAGTATTATTATTAGTAGTATTATTAGTAGTAGTAAGAGTTAATATTATTAAATAATATTTGTATGGTGCTTACCATAATGAATAAGAAGCAGATTTAGGGTCCTGATGGTGGCCAGAGGAAATAAACCTTGAAAGGAAGCAGACATTGAAACATCCTCTTTCTAATAGCACTAGATTTAATTTTAGACATTTCAAATGGGATTCTAACTAATAACACTACAGCCGTAATAGTGAAATGATAAAAGGTATGAAATTGTATGAGACTGTAGATATATAATATAATCATGGCTTTATTCTAGAATAAAGCAGTGAAATTGATCTGATTTTGTTTGTTCTCAGGGAGTCCAAATCTGACATATCATTTTATGAGTAAAGAGTCGAGCTGTTAAAGATTTCCACAAAGTGCGCTGGAGCGTAAAAGCGCGCGACCAACCCACAGCGACGCGCGTCCATAAAACGCGCCGCACACGACTGAGAGTAAAGCATTACAAAAAAAACACTCTCACAGAGAGACAGAGAGAGAGAGACAGAAAGAAGGAGAGCAGCTCAGGTCCGCTTTACTGTACATGATTTACAAACTTGAAACGGGATTTCTTTGGCGCACCAGGAATGTTTTTACATTGTTTTAATCTTTACATTTTTAGGTATGTAATAGAGCTCTGCTTGGTTTGTACTGTTTATTATTATTATTTATGTGCGCACACGGGAAGTATGACATTACGAGTGTTTCACGAGTTAACACGAAGCACGCAGCGGATACAATGAGCGTCGGCGATGCAGAACAGCTCTGGAGTACGCGACATCACCGAGCGCAACGTGAGTTTGATGCTCAACAAAAGCGCGAACCAGTCATGGCCGGACTTCCCGGAGCTCGCCGAGAGGAGCGACTTGGTGAGCGACGGGTCAGCCGTGCTGCGCATCCTCATCTCCACCATTTACTCGGTGGTGTGCGCGCTCGGTTTGGTCGGCAACCTGCTCGTGCTGCATCTCATGAAATCTAAACACGCGTGGAAGAAATCATCCATCAACCTGTTTGTGACCGGACTAGCGGTGACCGACTTCCAGTTCGTGCTCACGTTGCCGTTCTGGGCGGTGGAAAACGCGCTGGATTTTACGTGGCCTTTTGGCAGGGCGATGTGCAAGATCGTGTCGTATGTCACAGCCACCAGCATGTACGCCAGCGTGTTCTTCCTGACCGCCATGAGTGTGGCGAGGTACCGCTCCGTGGCGTCGGCGCTGAAGAGCGGCCGCAGGCGCAAACGTCCGTCCGCGCGCTGTGTTAGCGCCGTGATCTGGGCGGCAGCAGTCGTGGCCGCGTTACCACATGCCATTTTCTCCACCACAGCCACGGTGTCCAACGAGGACCTGTGCTTGGTGAAGTTCCCCGATCGCAACAGTAACGCGCAGTTCTGGCTCGGGCTCTATCACGCTCAGAAGGTACTGCTCGGCTTCCTGGTGCCTTTTGGGATCATTTCAGTGTGTTACTTGCTGTTGCTGCGCTTCGTAACGCACAAGCGCGCCAACGCGTCCAGCGCAAGGAGGCGCTCCAAAGTGACCAAATCAGTAACCATTGTGGTGCTGTGCTTCTTCTTGTGCTGGCTGCCCAACCAGGCACTGACCGCATGGGGCATCCTTATCAAGCTGAACGCCGTGCACTTTAGCTACGAGTACTACACCGCGCAGGTTTACGTGTTCCCAGTGACCGTGTGCCTCGCGCACTCCAACAGCTGCCTCAACCCGCTGCTCTACTGTCTCATGAGGAGAGAGTTCAGGAAGGCGCTCAGGGATCTCTTCTGGCAGATCACCTCGCCCTCCAGTACCAATACGCGACCCTTCACGGCCTCCAGCAAACCAGAGCATGAGAAACATGCGCGCTCTGTGGTGCCGCTGATCACACCCGACCCTGGCCTCGTCTTCTACCCGCCCGGCGTTGTGATGTATAACGGCAGAAATGATGTTTTGCCCAACAGCACTTAGACTGGACGTGATAAGTCAATAGGAGATCATGTTGCTTTTCGCTGGCCCAATAGCAGAAACTTTAAAAGGGCCTCCAGGAAATGTTATGGAAAGAGCCGAATTCTAACACGAACTCACAGTGACTGACTGGAGAACATTTCCAAGTAAAATAAATTGCATGTAAAAGCGTGCAAATACACGCATTCTCCCAAAAACATTCATTCATCGATTCATTCATTCATTATCAAGAACAAAATATTCTGTTTTTTTTAACTACATTAATCAAAAGAATGAATTAAGTATTTGTATTATTTATTTGTTAATAAAAGGGGGAAAATCTATTAAACATATATATTTTTATTTTAAAATATTTTTTTCTTCTTTGACTCTATAAACAAAATGCAGTAAATATAAATCTCAAGCAGCTGCTTCTTAAGTTTTACTTTTTGTTTCTTTGTTTAATAATACAGAGGACATGTTACGGGTGTGTACAGTTTGTTTAAGTGTTGGTTTTGGCAATTATCTGTGTTTACGTCAAGTATTAATCAAGACCATTGTGTCTCATAAACGTGCTTTGAAGAGAGTAAAAAATCTTCTAAACTACGAATATTGAAATAAAGCAACTACATAATGATAATAATTTTGCATGTCTTTCTTTTTAACCAGACACTTCTAAAACTGTCTAAAAGACACACTCAAAATACAGTACTTAATAATCAGTAGTCATCACACCTGGTATAAAAACATTGTAGAAACATTCATGGCACTTAATAAGGATCTTAAAGAATGTACATTAATTAATTATTTTGGAAATAGCTTAATTTATTGTCTTACTCTCAAAATACTAAAAAGATTAGTAAGTATTAGGTTTATAATAATTGTACATTTTCTGTATACACAATTGTTAATGCAATCCTTAATAAATGGTTACTAAATACTTTTAGTAATTAATGCAAAATTAAAACAGTTTGTACTTCTATATACAAAATGTACTTCTATACATTTGCTTACATATTACTTATGGAAACAAAAGGGTTAATGGTTATGTGTTTGGGAAAGTAGAAATCCCACAGCTATTTATTTTAAGAAATTAAATAAATAAATAAAGTTTGATATTGTATGTAAAACACCGTTTCTAGAACTCTATAAGCATCTGGCCCATCACTATTTCTTTAGTTTATTGTTTTTAGTTTCATTAGCACCAGTTAAATAAACTGCTTCCAAACATAGGCCTATACTTTATTTAAACACTAAGAGAAGACAGATTTTAGTTTTTTTAAAAACAATTTAGGTTAACCTCTATGCACAACAAAATAGACAACTTTTATTCTCATACAATTAAATACATAAATGGTGACCTGACCCTAATCATTTAACATGGACACAATAAAACACTTATATAAAATATATGTTTGTGCACAATGTTATAGTAAATAGTTTTTTTTAACAAACTTCATAATTCCCAAAATGTAATACATGTTTTTATTTGTTTATTTATTACTTTATTTATTTTGACCTTGGTATTGTGACATTCAAATTTTTGTATTGCAAAAGTATAGAGGATGGCTATTATTCTCTTCATTCTTTGTTTTTGTGACCAGGACAGTTGCATTTTAAAATGTATCTATAGTCATTGATAAATCACACAAATTTATATACTTTTACTAAATGAAGTGGAAAAGAAAACAGGTACTGTACACACTTTTTTTCTGACACCAGTGATGTCCTGAGTTTCCAATGACACTGACTTAAATAAAGTGCTTACAGAAGAGGAATTAAAGGTATTAAATCATTTTAATGATTTTACTTTCATTTGTCTTTTCTAATCTGACCCCACAACCATTAATAACTTTATTCGGGGGACTTAAATAATAATAAAAATCACTGTAGAATGTTCTGAGGTGGTGACCATATGGTAAATGTGGAGGTCACTTTAAAAAAGTAGTATGTGAAGTGAGAGTTGTGGGGTTATTAACATGGTACAATTCACCCATAAAATAGTGGGTTTGGAACTGACAAAAATGTGAGGCTGAAATTTAATAAATGAGTCATAGTATGAGCCAAGAAAGATAGTCATTGTGTTTATTTAAATGTATTTAGTTCAGTGTACATGTTTAATAAAGACAGTAATAAAGACACAGCCGACGAGGGACACAGTTGAGGCTGACAGAACCACCACTACCACACTACCGGCTACATTAACTAAAGCTCCGAGTCCAGCTCCTACTATAATCTGAGCTAACTGCACCATACAGGTCAGAGCTGCACAATCCATTCCCGTCCCTCTGCTCTGGAGAGACATGTCTTTCCCACTCTGCTTTCTCTTCTCCTGCAGGACAGAATGCAAATATTTAATCAAAAGTCATTAAATTTAGTGAATGCATTTTAGGATAAAACAAAGGATATTAACAGGGTGAAAATATATACTGTCATAAATATCTTATAGACACTCAAAAAAGAAACAAATATCACATATTATTCTCCTACAATTAGATGCATGAATTGTGACCTTACTATCATATCTCAGGCCATTAAATATACAAATATTGTGATATTAAAGTCAGAAAATATCAGTGTTTGGCAGTGGGGAAAAAGCATAAAGGCAATATTTCATGCTCTGTCTTAGTTCTGTTAATGTTAAGCGAGATACTGTGTGAGATTAAAATGACAACTAGCACATTTATCAAGTAAACAACAACAATAATAACAATAATAATAGATTAGATAGCTACTGTATAATCTATTTACTAGTCATAGTTGAATGTTTTTTTCTTATACTGTAAGTAGGTGGGATTTACGATTAATGGGTTCTTCTATTATCAATTATAAAACAGTAGATTGCAATATCTTATTGTTCTTTTTATTCCATTTTAAAAACAGGCAGGAAAATTTACATTCTTTAAAACCCTACTGAAAAGAATGATCATCAGCTTCTGATAGGGAAAATGAAATCCCCATTATTTAACTAAAGAAATGAATAATTTCTATGTTCTCTTAAAAAAAACTGCTACCTTCCACCTTAAACATTATTTCCATGTTCTGATTATAAAAAGGGACCACTCTTACCAAGTTGCAAGCTTTCCAACAGCCTTCAAATATGTGAATTTTTTTCCAAGGTAATTAAGTTCTAAAATAGGATTTTATGTCTGTATTTTAATCATAATTCATCACCATCTTTCACCAGATTGGGAAAATATCATGAGAATGATTAACATGAACAGCTATATGCTAAAGCTAGCCAAATATATACATCTGCCAATTTAATCTAGAAAACAACACAATATGCTAATGTTTTTTTAAAACGGAATAAAAGGAACAATAAGATATTGCAATCTACTGTTTCATGATTGATAATAGAAGAACTCATTAATGGTTAGTCGTGGTATAGCAAGACATAATTAAAAAGCTTGACTTTTCCCCCCAGAGACCTTAGTTTCTAATCAGCACTCAGAATATTAATCAGTCAGGGTTCCAGTGGCTGATGGATTTACAAACTGGTTGTCTTTTTTACAGCCTTCCCCATTAATCATGTTAACATACAGTAGCTGATGAAAGGAAGGCATTCATTTAAACAAATGCTAAAGAATAAATGTAAATACTTATGGTTAAATCATTAAAGAATAGTACATAACCATAAACATAAAATACAGTTTGTGGTAAAAATTTTGTGATGACATAATAGTATAATAGTTTTTAATCCTTTATGATTTCTCATATTTTTTGTCTTCTTAAGAAAAAAAGAGGCGTAAAAAATAATTTCTGTTTATAAAATGTACTTAGTAGTACATATAAGGTAAGGTTGACCTTCCTGCTAATTAGGGATGTCCCAATACCACTTTTTTGGAATACTGAGTATAAGCAAAAGTATTTGGGTACTTGCCCTGATACCAGTACCCAGTGTTGTCCCAACACAAAATGTGAACAGAACTATTTGAAATGCCTCACGTCTAAAGCATATCTTCAAACACTTGCTATTGCACTACTAGTGCATGAACCCTAACACTGCTCTGAATGCACAGCGGCTCTCTGTGGAGTAAAATCCTCATAAATCCTTCTGAAGTGCTTTTTTTCACATCATCCACTTAATCTTCTGTTTTGTTTTTAGGAAAGGGAAAAAAATTTATTTTCTTAAAAGCAATTAATTAAAAACTATTACTGTGACAACAATAAACAAAAGCATTGTTAGTGGCTGAGTCACCTACACTGTGCACAACTACACACAATCACAATTATAATACTTGTATTATAATGTTGGAATAATGAAATGAACGACAAACTGGTTAGCGGAAACAGATTAGGAAGTTTTATAAAATATGTTTTATAACAAATGTTAAAGTCAGATCTCTCAAATGGGGACTGGCAATGCATGCAGTGGCAGGGTAGTATGGGGTGTGTCAACTCACTGATGGTGGGGGTCAAACATGGATACGAAAATCAACAACCTAGAGCCTTAGCGACCTGAACCACCACTCCCACCTCTTACGGTTTTATGTTTTTAAAATTAGTTCCTCTTGAAGATATATTGCCAAAAATATTCGCTGGCCTGCCTTCACATGCATATGAACTTAAGTAACATCAAATTCTTAATCCATAGGGTTTATTTTTAATCCATATGATGTTGGCTTACCGTTGGCTCACTATCATCTATAAGAGCTTCAACTCTTCTGGGAAGGCTTTCCACAAGGTTTGGGAGTGTGTTTATGGGAATATATACAGAGTCAATCAAAAGTTTATACACACTTCAGCAACCTAAATTAAAAAAAATTTTTATACTTAATTTATTGCTACACGTTACCTTACTGTTATCTGTTCTCCTCTCTCTCTCTCTCTCTCTCTCTCTCTCTCGCTCTTTCTCTGTCTCTCTCTGTCGAGCTACACATGTTGCTCCTCTGCGCTTTGGACCTGTCTGACTCGTCCTGGTGCCCCACTTCTGATTGGAGATCTCGTTGCTTGGATGCCCTGTGTTGTTGCCTTGGATGCAATGTGATGACTGGGGAAGGTTCCAATTTACCATGAAGATGGTCCTGGCCTCAGCTAATGCAGACAGCTGTTCTCTGAGGACTTGTGACTGCAATCGCTCAATAGTTCATGACTAGAGTTTCCTATAGTCTACCTGAACCTCCAACAACCAACTGGTTATGGACAGTCTAATCATTTTGATTCATACACATTCACATTTCATACAAACTTCCATATATTTTCCATAATATTTTTAAACGTGCTATACAAATTCAACTAAATTGAATTAAAGCTAAAAATAAGCTGATCAGCTTTAATCTAATTGGTGATATTATTATTTTAGGTTTAAGCCCACAAACTGTGCATGAATGCCTGTCTTTCTGTACGCCTGAACCATCTGGCTAACCTTTTATTACAAAGAAATAACATTTTGTAAGGTTTATTTATTTACTTACTGTATGCCTTGTTTAGGATAATCAGAGAGTAAATCACAGATGAGAAATAAAAAAAGAAAATCGGATAAAGATGCACTAATTCCAGAAAAGATATTCTGTTTAGTTTTTCTAATAAATATCTATTAGTGCAGGTGTTTGTTCATACTGAGTAAGTAGCTTTTCTAATTTAAAATAGATTATAAGTTCTGCCCCATAACTGTTTAAAACATCACTTTTACTCAACTTTTTGATTTTCCTTATGGTGCAGGTTAAACTTTAGTATTGCAAAATTTCATTAAATTCTGTCTAGCCAGTTTTGCGTGATGCTGTGACAAAATGTGACACATAACAAATTAATTTCTGCTCAACAATATGATTTCGTTTATGTTGTAGGTGTAACTTTGGGCATAAACATATGTATTGCCAAAGATCCATTAAATTCTGGCTATATTTTACAGCCAGTTTTGCGTGAGGCTGTGAAAAAAAAAATAGTTATAGGCAAAAACATTTCTGTGTCTAGTTTCAGGTCTTCAAATGTAGGAAACTTAAAGATACCATTAAAAGAGCGAAAGTAAATGTTATTTTGAAGGCACTGTTTCTGTCATGTCACGCGAAATAAGACAAATTTAAATTCGAGGGTGCAGACATGAGTCTATGCACTCTCACAAATAAGTGCATTTTCACTCATGACAGTTATTTTATCTGAGCTAATGTTTACTCCACCGTTGCCCATTTGTGCTTATCAAATAAAATAAATTGTTGTATTTTGCTTTAAATTTTGCAATTATTGTCACAGAACACAGCTCTGGAAGTGGCTGCAAAACAAACAAAACAGGAAAAATAAAGAGATTTGCTGCGAAGCTTGGATAGCAAGACAGACTGCCTAAAGAGATGTACTGCAAAGTTAGCACACAAGACTTTAACTTTACTTGATAACATTAAACTTTTTGAGGACAGAACACAAGCTGACCTGACCGATCTTCCCACAGTTCACTCTCAAGGTGTTTTTTTTTTTCTTGTTGTTTCCATTTTCACCTCAGTATCTCACCAAGGGTGTCAACATTGACCCTGGTTTGACGTGAGTGGGAGGAAGTGCTGTGGGTGAGGGCTGCGTAGGGAGCAAAGTGGTAGGGTGCAATAGTATTGGAACAATTTGTATGATAATGATATTGGGACATCCCTACTGAACATGTAGATATAACTATATAAACAAAAAGTAAAATATTTCATCGCACTACATCACTGTATATTATTTTCCTATACTAGCACCGCACAGAGAGTTTTATTACTGATGTTAAAAAAAGATTTTATACAAGAAAGAAGCAAATGGATTTCACATAGACCAAATAAAAATTATAAATATTATCACTTTTAATCTAACTTTAAACCTGCACTGAGGTGTGAAGGTGTTGAATATAATGTGAGGATGTTTTGTATCATCTTTGGTTGTCAGCTGTCAATCATTTTATATACATTATTTCTCCCCATACTTGCTCTAAGCAAAAAGAAACCTGGATGTAAATAAAATTCATATAAGCATGAGAGGTTTTCTAAATTTGCACACACACACACACACACACACACACACACACACACACACACACGCACGCACCTCTTCCTCCTTGTGGTACTCTGAGATCAGGTTGAATGGGACGGTGTAAAGTGTGCTGGACATCACACCAAACGCACAGCACAGTGTCAGCGTAGAGATGATATTTGGAAACAGACCAATTAGACTTGTGCCCAGTCCAAACACGAAGTAACCCACGAAGTAAAGACCTTTCAAACCGATGTATGGCATTAGCAGCCTCTGTATGTCTGCACATGCAAAAAATAGAAGCATCAGAAGTGAAATTAACGGAGCAATAGATAAAAAGAAATATAGCCATCGTTCCCTTTATTCCACATGTAGACATGATATGCTGGTGACTTTTCGTTGTACCAGGTCCACACTAATACCACTGAGGGAGTTAACATCAAGGTGGTGAGGACAAATAAATAAACTAGGGCTAAACTGTCCAGCAAACACAGAACATCTATACAGAAAAGTCAGAGTCGGATGTTTTTTCAATGAAAAATTGGACTCTTTTAGCATCTGCAAAAAGTTGCTACAGATCACCTCAATCAGTGGTGGCCAGTATTCTTTTCTATGCCGTAGTGTGCTGTAGACAGAACCTCAAATGCAGGGATGCCAAATGATTTGAACAAGGGGGTTAGGAGAGTGGGATCTGTGGCTGGATTTAAGTTTGACATTCTGGAGCTGGTGGAGGACTAAAATGCTGTTTGTCATGTCCAAAACCAGTCAACCACTTTATGGAACTATTGCAAAAGAGAAGAAGATGTTTGATGGCAGACTTCTATCACAGAGCTGCTCTACTGACAGGCTTAGGAAATCCTTTGTTCCTAGGACCATACGCTGCTTTAACACCTCTTAATGGTGCCAGAGAATGTGATTGGTGTTATGGTCAGATGGTCCCTCAACCATTACTCATCCTCGGGTTATACATGTAGCTCTCTTTTATAACAGACTCACTGTTCACAGTCATATTTATTCATCTACTTAACATCTACCCTAATCTGCGTTGCACTTCATTACCTCAGTTTTGCACCACTCACTTTTACATTGCTGTCATTTTTAATTGCTCCAACTCAGTGGCATATCTTAATTTGCACTAAATCCATCCACTAATATTCTTCCTCATTCATCTACTGTATATTTGAACATAGTCATTGAATTAATTTTTATATATACATAAAGATCACGTACAGAAATTTGCCACAGAATTATTAGTCACTTGAGAAATCCATAGTTCTAGCCATGTTCGTGCAGAGGTGGACACCCCAGTTTCAGAACGTAAAAGTCCTGCAACATTTTTATTCCATCCATTTATTCCAGCTGATTCTAATTAGTACAACTCTTTAGTCAGATAGGCTCAAACTAATTAGTGAAATCACCCGTTTTGTGCACAGGGAGAACTACAGTATATAATGCATGATATATTTTGTCCTAACACTTTGGCCACCATTGTACATATTTACACAAATACATAAAGTATTATTTGTTTATTTTTTTTCCTTGCAGTTATGCTTTATATATAATTACGGCTTGGATTCTATTTTTGATGAATGGCACCATGACTCTCACATCCCTTAATAGTGTTATACATCTATTATATTCTGTGCATGAATTAGGACAGTTGTGGTAAAAATACAGCAGAAAAAGTCAAACAGACGTAAGCACTCACAGGAATAGAGAGCAGAGGACACAGCATTGATGCATAGCCCCCAGCAGCCCACCTCCACCCCCCTCTCATAGGTGGCATATGCAGTTGAATTATGAGGAGCATAAGGGTTCCCCTTATACACAATCTGCACAAAGAAAAGGAGAAATATGACCAGACATTTACTAATGCTAGTATGGATTTACAGACTTCTGTACATTGCACACTGTAAATCAATGTAGTACTGAACAAAAAATATTACAAATAATTGTTTTAATACATTGTTAATACATTTCTGTTATATATTGTGCATGTCAAAAGTGGGAATGAGACATTGTGTATACTGAAATTATATTTTTGACTTCTTCTTTCATGTAGGTTTTAAATTTGGTGTGTGGTTAATTGTGCGAACTTTGTTTTTTATCTGTTAAAAAAGTAATAAAAAAAAAGAATACAGGTATATTAATCAGAGAACTTGAAAGATCAAGTTGAGTATAAATTAACATGCTTTCAATATCATCCTGATATATATCCAATCTGTTATCTATATGTCAAGCTCCTATCACACAGCCAGTTCAAAGTGGAAATGTCCACCCTTATTACACCTTGCTGTTCTGTGTAAAAGGCACAAAGACAGAATGGTAGTTATTGTTGTTGCGCCTTTAAACCAGAGGTAGTTTGAGATATGTGGTGTGCGTGATCCACCACCAGGAAATTTAAAATAAAAACAGCAAATAGATAGCAGCTCCTGATTCTTGCATTTGAAGAGTGATGTAAATGTGCACAGCTAGCAAAAGCACCTCACCTGCTGTTACTACTTTGAAAGCAACTGTATATGCAGGATTTCTGACAATTTATATATCACTCTAGATGCTAATGCTTTGCATGTCATTATGGAACACTTCTTGAAAGCACACACTTAAGCGGCTTTAGACCAGATTTGGTTGGTTCAGTGTGTATTACCATATTTAGGGGCTCTTCTACTCACTTTTATATTGAGATCTCAGTGTAAAAAGTAACTACAGACAACTTAATCGAGCTACTCCTCTCCAGATTACACATGCAATTAAATAATAATTAACTTGATTTAAATTTTAAAATGTTATGCTAATTAACTATTTAACATATAATGCTATAAATCACATCAACCATCTTAATCAAAGATTCTGTGTAGTTAGTTTAAATCATTCTTGACAAAAGCATGTATGTCAATACTTAGACAATACTTGGGCATGTATGTCATACCCATGGCCAAACATAGAGCCCACACCCACTGGTAACTGGTAGCCAGGAAACCCTGATGTCAAATTGAGGCTAAGTGTCACAGAATCCTCATTTAAATATTCAAATTAGGATTTTGGATAGGATTCATTTTATGAGCCGCTCCTCATAAACAAACTTTCACTGGCCATATTTTCGTGGCACAGTAATAAACTTTCTATCAAAATGGAGCTTATTGAACCTATTGAACTTGTATGCATAACTCAAATCACCCAAGATGCAATTTAATCCCTGATTTGATGGGATGTGTCACATTTATGCACGTTTAATAATATTTTTTTCAACATTATGCTATTCATACATTTATTCATTATGCTATATGCTATTTCAGTTCCAGTTTAAACCACCATAAAATAGGGGGAAAAGGGAGTGTAAATATTTGTATTCATGCAACACTACAGTATGTACATCACATCAGCTGTCTATTGTTTTATGAGTTATGATCTTTTAAATTTTTCCTGCACCTTATGGACAGATGAATTCACGTTTGTCTCCTGAGTTTTCTATTAAGTTGTACTGAAAAGTACATTTTACTCAATTTAAAATCAATTAGGGTAGCTAATGTACATTTCCTAACAACGCACCCATGTAATATATAATTGCTTTTTTCAATACCTCTCAACCACAAAGCTTGCTCTTTTCATTTGAGGTAAAATTAACTGCATCAATTAGAATGAACAATAACTCGTATTCATAAGGATCCACATAATTACAGAGTTTTTTCAAGCCCTGTCTGGTCTACAACATCCTTATACAGTTGGATTCAATGGTGTAATGCAATTCCAATATCTGTATCAGTACCTGATTTCCTTTCCTAGATGATAATAATAAACTGTAATTTACAGAACATACCTTCTATAGTTCACTTAGGGTCATAATCAAGTTCCCTTTCATGTGAAACTTTCTCGTAAGTATTCTAGTTAATGTGACTAGCTTATCTTTTTAAAGCATGTCTTTAAATAATTCAAGAAATTATTAATTATAAATGACAATAATAGACATCAAAAATATGCGTCTGATTTAAATTAGTTTTAAATCAGATAAACATTGGGGTGCTGTAGCTACCCCTATAATAGCTATAAAACCCCACTAACCAGTACGAAGAAATTCCTGTATAATTTTACTTTTTTGTATGTATAGGTTTAAAAATACCTCCAGCTGAATTGATTAAGCCCACATACTGGATTGTTTGTATTTAATTAACACATTGATTTGTTATGATGATGTATAATGGTTAAGTGCATTATATTTCCTTGCTGTTACCTATTTTTATATTACTGCATTTAGTCCTTGAGCTACAAATTCTGACTCTCTATAGTTATCTGTATGTGATGATCATTCATACATCATTAGGTCTCATAACAGAATACAGTTGATTCATTAATCTGAGGTGGTCGACAGCCGGAGTGTGTGATCTTTGATTTTGAGGCTGAAATGTGAAGAAAAAAAAAACTCTGTGTGCAAGCCCTGGCCTGCGCATAATTGTGTGAAATTTTATATTTAGAGGTGTAGTTATGTAGGCCAGCTCATGAACCTTTTATCTATATTATATGAGCTGAATATCTACAGTATAACCTTGTGTGGTTTACACAGACTGGCATTGTAACTGCCACTGAGCAGGCACTGCGTTGTGAATGTGTGCGCTTGTGTTTAAATGATATGTTTTATGTTTAGCCAAAAATGAAGCTTATCACCTGCCCCATAAAGTCAGTAAAGAAGAGCATGTTACAGAGGAAAGCAGTCCAGCCCAGCAGGTGGCTGATACATAGGCAGCGGTAGTGGCTGGGCATGTTAATCATGGCAGACAGTAGTGATTTCAGAGTCATCCTCTTCTGTACCTGCAACACACATACACACATGATCAGATATGTGAGTATTTTACATAATATAATAATAATAATAATAATAATAATTATTATTATTATGATTATTATTGTTATTGTTAATAATAATAATAATAATAATAGTAATAGTAATAATAATAATAATAATAATAATAATAATAATAATATCATTATCATCATTATCATTGCAATAAACAATATACTGTTTCTACAGAATGGTAAAATAAATTATAAAATCCCTTTCTAATAACTCTAAAACTAGACAATTAAAGATTGGGCCAGGCAATGTTTTTCCAAACATCAATAGTCTAGTTGATCTTGTGTCCACTGTAGCCTCAGATTCCTGTTCTTGGATAACAGGAGAGGAACCCGATGCAGTCTTCTGCTTTGCCTAAAGGTTCGACTTCTTGTGCAAACCAAGAGACTCTTCTGGTCACCATGGTTAGTGAAATGTGAGATGCCATAGCTGTTTCTTCAGCTTGAACCAGTCTGGGCATTTTCCTATAATGGCTCACATCAACAATGCATTTCTGCCTGCAGAAGTACTGGTTGCTTTTTATGGGTGTGTTTGCATCATTCTGTGCTATGACTATTGTGCATAAAGATAGAGAGAGAGAGAGAGAGAGAGAGAGAGAGTATGTGTCTATACAGTCTATACTGTAACAATCAGAGATAAAACTGTAACTTTTTGTTTTCTAACAAGGAAACATCTTAATGACTAATTTGTAATGACTAACAACAGTATTGCAACGTATTTATAGCAAGCTATTACAAGCAAATAACTATGAATGTGATTTCAGCCCATAAGAGATATCCAGGTATTTATTACTAAAACAGTGAAAACAATGTGAATAACAACTGCTTTTGTTACACAGGACACTGGGATTGCCAGACAACATTATCTAACAGTATTAAATTAAAATATATATAAGTCATAAATATACCTGTATAAGTGAGTTAAACAACTAGTGCATGCCTATGCTTTATGAAAAATGTACTGTGCAAGTTTGGTAAAATTCCTATGAATGATTTAGGAGGTGTTGGAGAAAGCTGACCTTTCCCCCCAATTATGTACAATCGTTATTTTTTAGTAAAAATAAAAACGGATGCAAAATAAAATAACTAGTGCACATCTATACTTTCTAAATATGGTTGGGAAAAGTTACAGATAGAATTTTGTGACCCCTACATATGCTGATTAAGATGATGGACAGTGATTCCATTGTGTCCCCCATGCTCTGCAGGCAGACAACAGAAGAAAAAAAAAGAAGTAAAATGACTATGGCATCTGTAATGGTAGTATGGATGAGTATGTTACTCGGTTAAGCCCAAAAATGCAGTCAATGACAGTATAACTTAAACAAGTTAAAAGCTTAATTAGCTCAATAAATCTTGAACTACCCTGATACAGTAGGAAAGCAGGATGATGAACAAAATAAACCATTGTGTATTAAGATCGGGATGTCATAAATATTATTCTTGGAATTATTAGGATAATAGATGCAAAGACACTTTGTTAGAACACTGAAAATGTGAAAGTTTACGCATCATCTACTGTACTGTATGAATTTGTTCTTTTATTCAAACTAAAATGACTGGCTCAGTCTGTTGTATCTTATTCTTGCAAATTAAGCAATGCTTTTAAGCTACATACTGATTTTTTTAAACATGTAAACATACTAAAGTAAAGTGTAAAAACATTTTTTTACCCATTTCTGCACTATTCCTAAAACTAAATCCCGGCAAAACCAAACTTCCGTATATCCATAATGATGCATCTTTATTTCACACTCTGTCTCTCCCTAAACATCTAGTGATTGGAATATGGTACAGTAACTTGCTCCAGGCAGGTCTGGCTTTGTCTGCCACCTGACTATTGAAACTAATCTAAAAAGCAGATACAATACTTATTTTCAACCAAGTTCTTCTGCACCACCTTTCACATCATTCTCTCTACTGATTTCCTATAACTACTCACATCAGATTTTACTTTCAAAGCCAAAAATGAAGCAGCATTTTAGTTTGGCTTGAATTAGGTTTTTAAATAATGAGCTGCTATCCGTGAAAGGACATCTGCCAAACACACTGAAAGCCATACAGCAACATGAGAGTATGGAGCAGGATAGGATAAGTTGAGTATATCCACATAGCACTAGTATGAAAACCCATATGACGACATGACGCCACCAAGACATGGGGTATCCAAGGAGATCAAAGAAGGACCCAGCACTGAACTAAAGTAGAAGTGGCGTCTTCCTTCTACATACCCTTCTAGATGTCATTATGGGCTTCTGCTGATAATGTGATTATTAAAGGAAGCCTAGCTTTAGGTTAGTTGCAGTAGCTAACAGCTGGACATCTGAGGAGGACCACTGGTGCTTACTATTGCTGTACCGCTCTGAGGTATGTGGCCATTTACCAAAATGCAGCAGCTGAAGGACTTCCATCACCAGTAGCTGATGATGAAGGAGCATTACTTGGATTAGATTAGTTTATCAGGCTGATAGTATTGGTGCAATTTATCATATTACTTCTCACAGTGGGGCAATGTGGGTTTATCACCACTAGCCTGTGTCCCTGGACAAAGCCATGCAGTTGGTATAGGATCACGTTGCAGCTGTCCCTGGTACAGAAATTTCTGGATTTTTTTCACTCTCCCCTCTCATTTTCAAATCCGAGAATCAAGGTGTCCGGGCCCTATAGAACTACTTTCCAGCTTCTCAAGCAGCTCTCTTTGCACTGGAGTGTACAATAGTGTGCTACATACCAGTGAGTACACAACACTCTTGCAGCACTTTTGGTGAAGGTGAAGTGATGGTGAAGTGACGGTACAGGATTTTCAATAATGTCTGATGGTGCCAATGTTAATAAACTTCCGGTCTCAAATGCAAAAAGAGGAGATGGTGATTGGTCCCTGCTTCCCCTATGCACTTATTTTGGGATAAAATTTACCCAAATATAAAAAAAATGCTAGAAATATGATAATGGATGGCTCCAGCTGCAGTGTACAGATGGTATACAAGCGGGATTCTACTTTTACTGCCGCGGCTCATGGCAACAGCATTTGTGTTTGTACGTTTGTTGGCTTTTATAACTATAAAACTATAGACTGAGGCCTCAGGCCTTATAGTTCATTCTCTCAAGGATTAATGAGCCGCGCAGCACGTCGACAGTCGAAAAAATCAGGTAAAACATTGTAATTAAATGAATTCATAATCACAGTACTAAAAATATCGTACAAATTTAGAACTGAAATTAAATTAAATCTTATTAGGATCGAATTTAAGCAACGTAAACGTTATCACAGTGAACCTTTAGATTTTATCACGTGTAATTAGAAAAGCTATAGTATGCATGTAGGGTTTTGTGTCATCTTATACTTTGTGTTCTTTACATTTGTTGCAGATTTATTAATTAAAATAAGTGAAACTAAATGACCATAAATTCAAACATCGTCAGAACGTGCTACTGCGTCAGCAGACGTCAAAGTCATTCCGCAGCGACTGTGTTTTGCGTTATTATAAGAATGAAATGCAGTAGGCTTTTATGATCATCATAATTTTATTTAATAAATAATAAAAACATTTTAACAAATTACATTTTTGTTATAAGTGAGTTAAACATCCCAGTAGCGCCCCCGTTGCGCTGTACCACTGCCGGCAAAACTTTCTGAAGATAATCAATATATTTATTGCACGCAATTTTGGTCAAGTGATCGCTCCAGAAAGTCACAATAGCCTGAAGAAGCTCATCTTTGTCCCGTGGCTTAGCCTCACATCTGACAAACTCCTTCAGCGCGTGCCAAACCATCTCTATCGGGTTGAGATCAGGAGACCTGCATGTAAGGAATACAAGTTAAAGGAAATTGTCATGTGAACATTTCATAAACAAGTTAATCTAAAATAGCAGAACACAAAGAGTATAAGAAACATACTCGGCTGGTGTTTTTACCCAGTTGATCCCCGCCTCAGCAATATATTGTCTCGCCGCTGTATGCGTTGGGTCATTGTCTATAGCCTAAATTTAAAGAAACAATATAAAACACATTGATGATTCATGAAAACTACAAAACACATATATTCCACCAACAGAAACAAATATTACAATCTCGTTATTTTTTTTACTTTGGAAGAAGCGATAAGGTCCTTTAAAGTGTTGTTGAATGTATGGCGCCAGCAAAGATTTTATTATGCTTTCTTTGTAACAATGCCGGTCCATAATTCCTGTAAATTTATAAGTAGAAATTCAGAGTAAAATGTGCTGTACATTATATTAAACTAACCTTCAAAGACAACTATTGGTCCTGGTCCCTGACGGGATATGGTCCCCCAAACATGAAGTTTTACAGGATGCTTGGCCTTGGGTTTCGCTACGTGCCGACCCCTTTTTTTGTAGCACATCAACGCAAAGCGTTCCAAAGCCACAGTTGTTTCGCCAGCAAAAATTACATTGTCAAAGGTCTCTTTGACAGCCATCCACTGCTGCGCTTGGCTAAGACGCAGGGCTTTGTTGGTGTCCCGAATCATAGGGTCTGTGCCAAACAAACAAACAAAAAAACCCCACAAACAAATAAATATATCGATAAATGTGTTAAATCTAATGTATAGTTGCTAAAATTATTATAGATGCTTACCAGGCTTTGCCATAAGTCCATCCAAGTTTCTTTATTGACCTTCGAATGGTACTAATTGATCATTTCAATCGCAGGCGGATCTGAAGCTCGTTTTGAATCTGTTTAGCACTATACAAACAAAAATGATATTTTATTCCATGTCAGTTTAATGTAATTTTTTCGATTTTATACGAAACAAATGCTAATATAACCTACCTGGTCACTTTCAGTGGAGCTGGTGTTTTAATCGCAGGAGTCAGGTGACGAGAACGACAATGTCGTCTGATCGTGTCGTTGGAGACATGAACACCTGACAGTATCAAGAATGTCTTGATATCAGAGAAATGTTGTCCTGCTATTCACAGAGACCTGATCTTGATGCTCATCTCAGAGGAGATCTTCGTCATGGTCGATAGTGTGGCAGAAAACTCGAGCTCAGAAAAAGTTATGGCTAGCATTTAACAAGAGCCCACGCAGCATTTAAACTAAAGCATGTGGGTGGGACAGGACCCACCCACTTTTTAAGACCAGTGATAATGGACTTACTTTTACCTGTCTCTAATTTAGCCCGTACTGTACAGTATGTTAGTCAAATCCATTTCACTTGTAAAATGTCCTAATAAAGAGTATACAAACATTTAAATAAAAGGTTTACATTTGAGCAGTGTATTTTTTTTATATGCTTGGTTCACAATGAGTTATTTTTGTAATTAAATTGCTGAGATGTCAAAGCGCCGGCGCTTAAGTTCATTTGAACTTGAATAAAAAAAACAAACAGGCTCCACCGGTCATTTCAATGAAATCGTTTGTGGTGGAGAGCGTCACAAAAAAGAGCAAAACCTCATCATACATACTATCACTGTTTTCACTCTCTAATTTCGTTAATCTGTTACTTATTTAAGGTAAATATTTGGCGCATTTACTCAGTTGTGGTTGGGCGGTGCAGAAAACGAAATACAGCCTTTCTCATCCCAGGAGCTGACTTGAGTTAGCTAAAAGTGGGGGATGGCTCTTTATTTGCATTTGAATTGTGTCCGACATTGGAAAGAACAAAGAAACACTAAAACAACAACCAGCCAAAGTGCGAACGAATAATGAATTACCGTAAAAGGCCCTGATGATACAGCATGATTATTATTATTTAGTACAACGATTAACCTTTAAGCACAATAGAACCTGTGTTTTCTTGTTTTATGCTGATCACTGTTTTAACTTTGACTAGTTTGATGTTTAAAATCTTTAAGTTGATGTTTTTATTTATTTCTATGAATGAATTACAAGTTGAGTCAACTTAAGATTTTAAACATCAATGTAAAATATTTAGTTTGGCCAGCAAATCGTTTTTAAAGTTGAGTAAACTTTTTTTTTTTTTTTAAAGTTGTGCAACTTGTTACTAAACTTTTTACGTTGAGGCGGATCTGCTTTCCGTCTTCTTTTTCTTTTTTTTCTTAATGTCCTGATTTTAGTTGTGTAAACTACAACTAGAGGATGGGTGTTAATATTAGGGTGATTAAATAGAATGTATGGGGATGACAACAAAGAAGAGATTCTCAAGTATGGGCTAATGCTTAACAGTTGCACAATTATGTTTCTATTTAGTAATGAAAAACATTATTGTAATTATTTCAATAACAATGAAGATAATGATTGACGATCAGGTAATAGCCCAGTTATACGCCTTTTTTAAAATAATTGTTCTTAAATGGCTCTTTGCCAGGTTAAATCCTTTAGTTACAGACCTGTAGATTTCCATGTAAAACAAGTACATCTGTATAAATAAATAGTTTTAAAGTATCATTGAGACACTTTAGAACCTTGGTAAGTAATATTTACGTTATTAGTGTCACGCTGTGATTCACATTCATTTACTGTCTGTGCTTCAGCGCTCATCTGAAACGGAGCATGCATTGCCACGCTTGGAAGCTCAGTTGTGAGCGAGGTGGAGTGGAAAACGCAATGTAGCCAGTGCAAGCCAATGTGCGAACGAATAATGAATTAAGAGATCTTTATTATACTGCATATTCATGATTCAGTATAACAAAATCGCTGAAAAATCCACCAAATCCTTTTTACAAATGTAAGACAATATTTTTTGGTTGAGTGCCAGCCGATGTGCGATCGAATAACAACTCAAGATGATTATACAGCAAAAATATTATTTTGCACACGAAATCTCTGAATTCTTGATGATACTGCATACATATTTAATACAACAAATCTCTCAAAAAATCTTCTGAAACCTTTTCACAAATGTAAGACTACATATTTTGGTTTATATTGCGAATGAATAACGAATTAAGAGCCTCTTTATATTGTATAAATATTGTGGCGTGGGCGAGGTTTCGGCTTTGCGGGAGGGGTTGTTGTGTGTTCACCCTGTTGGGGAAGGGTGTTTGGGTTGGTGGTTTCGGCCAGGTTGTGTGTGTGTGTTAGATGTGTGTTCTATTGATTGTGTGTGACCTGTTCTATTTATTGTGCTGTTCCTGTTATTTTCGTGCTGTGCAGAATAAATTACTCTCAGCCATTTGCATTGGGCAGCAAGGAAGCTCACTCGTCTCTCCACGTTCCTTCGTGTAGCGGTGAAAAAGGCTACAATATTATTTTACACAAATAAAAAATTTTTTTTTCACAAATGTAAGACTGGTTCAGTGCCAGACGACTGGCACTAAACAGATACAAATAGAAATTTGATTAAAGCTCTTATTATATTTAAAGGTGTCATACGGGCCTACATGCACTTTTTCATGCTGTTTGGACTGAAATGTGTGTTAGGAGAGTGTGTACACAACCACTCTATGATGATAAAAAGCCGCCCAGTGATTTCCTTTTCTTTTATTACAATAACATGCCCCTTCTGAAATAAGGCCAATCTCAAATGCCTGTCGATGTGACGCAACACCACAAGAGGCTGCTCCTACTATAGTTGATTGAGCAAAGACCTGCCCCGAGTGAGAAGAAGCTGTCGGCCATTGTTTCAACGCTGGCGCAAAATGCCGCCTAAGCGAGTGTGGTGTACAGTTATTGGGTGTAATAGCAAACACAGCAGTCGTCATTCACTACCGACATCTGAGCCGCTGAGGACGCAGTGGCTAAATTTTGTTTTTGAAGCTAACGTCCCTGCCGATTTACCTAAATGCGTTCATGTTTGCGATAATTATTTTTCACCAGACTGCTTTATAAACGCGGGTCAATATAAAGCAGGTTTTACTAGGAAGCTGCTCCTAAAAAATGGATCTGTACTAACGCTTCGTGTTCCTGCTTCATCTTCACCAGGCTCGATGAATGTGGAGTGTAAGTTAACTTATACTCTCATAGAACATGGTCTCTATATAATTCCTAATCGCATGTTTATAATAAACAATGCATTAAGGTGATTGTCTAGTTGCAAACTGTGTACGTAGTCGGAAAACTATATTATGCTTACCTTTGTAACATTAGATGGTTTATAACGATGTCTGTCAATGATTAAGAAGTCATGTAAACACATCAGTAAACACATCGCGTTCGTATCTCTCTCAGTAAGTTTCTCCGCTTTTTTTGTTGTTGTTGCTAGCGGCAGCGTAACAGCCCGTTAATTCATGTCGATGCATGTCCATTCTTTTATTTTCTGCATTGTCAGGCAATATTACAAACTTCCGGGTGGGTTCCGTACTTAAATCAAACCAAAAACTACTTAAGAAAACAGGCTCAGGCTTTATATTCCAGCTTATCTCACATTTTCGCGTTTTTTCCCCACAAAGCATTACCCGCACTGGACTACACTCCCGTGGCAGTGTGTTGTTAAGACACGCCCCACAGAACTGTCATTAGCATTTTAAGGAGCATGTACTGAAATAGGTTGCTAAGTACAGAGCTACTTTTTACCAGGTAAAAGTAGTGTTTTTTTATACAACCATTGAGAATTTTTAATGAAAATATATTTCAAACTTTTCATTAGGACCCTAAAGAATCATATTAACTTATGAAAAATAGGACTAGATGACCCCTTTAAAAACCGAGACGACCGGGGAAAAATGTCACTTTGCTCCACCTAGCGGTCATTTAACGAATTAGTTTAAAATGCGACTGATTTATTTTGGCCGCTGTCGTTTTGTCGCAGCAATGAGCGCGGCGGTAATAGCTATTCCCCTTTTCTACCTACTAACAATGTAACAAAGTGGTTCATGAGGTTTCCCTTGTGGAAAACAAGGCAGATGTCTGCTGAGTCTAATGGCTACAACTTTGGTCAACTGTCCAAATACTCAGATAGCACTAATCTACCCCTAATTTCTGTTTGATAAAGACAAAGTTATATCAAGTGATAGCTGTAATTCCCACAGCAGCAAGTTGGAAAAGTCAACCATGAGGTTAGACAAACAGATTGAGTCAATGCACTTTAGATATACCTTAATCTTCTGAAACTGTTGGGTGAGTCAGTTCCTGTGACTGTAGGACCCATCCTACAAGATACACGTTGCTAGGTTACAAGGATAAATTTCCAGTGTGTTTTGCCTTCATCTAAATGCATGAACTTATCCATATTGTTCCCTGAGCACAAAAAATAGTTCTTAAATAGCCTGTTGTCCTTGGCATCCAAGGTTGTCAGGTTGGCCGGTTTTAGTGAATTTAGGCCATATTTTGCTTATCCTGTGCAGGTTCCCCAAGGGGATGCAGAGGACACTGTACAGCTGGCAAAATGAGTAACACCAACAAAAAAGGTGCAAAATTACAATCAAGAAAGATAGGGTAATTGGCAACATACTGTATGTCCACTACAGGATTAAAGTGAGCAATCCCAAGAATTAAGCAATCCGAAGAATTTAAACAAGTTTTGTCGATAGATCAAAAGCACTAGTAATAGAAGTGGTATCAAAACTGGGTGGAATAAAGATACCAAGAAGATTTAAGGTGAAGTTCTCGGCTATTTGGTTGAAGCCACAGATTAGACTGTAATTAGATTTTGGATATCCTAAAGCTTCTCTCACTTAGAGAACACATTCTGACAAATGGAGGCGCTTGACTCTATTTATGCAGATGTGGACAAGGCAAAATGCATTGCACGTTACCATGTTTTAACACCTCATGCCTCAGTGACTAATGACAGGTTACTCTATAGACTTCTATGGATTAACAGTTGGGTGATGTAAAATAAAGGGAATTTCCTATAACAGTAGCTCTCAGTAGTACAGCTGCAAATCATATCTTTATATAATATTAATGTGGTCAGTCACAGGGCAGTAATATCAGCTTATTCAAAGGAATCTGCGAGGTGACTTTAACAAAGAATAACATGTTTACCATCCAATTAATTAGGAACACTTTATTATTGTGTGTTATTGTTGCTTGCTTACCGGACACAAATTACCTTTTTTATTGTTTATATGGACAGCTGTTTCACCTAGAATAGCCATATTGATTGTAGCGGCTCTCAACCTCAGCAAAAATCATTTTAAAAGTTTGTTTGTGTCTGTATCAATCAAAATGATTTATAGTTTAAGTAGGTTATGGGTGTGTACAAAATGGTTCTAGTAATTACATTTTTATTTCTCCATGGGGACAATGGAGGTGGGGGGGAGTGGGTTTAGATGGTGTACAGTAGATGACCCTACCCCAAGTCCCAGGGGGCCCATGCAAAGACCTATGGCTGACCCCACCTGGTAGTTTAGTTTCTTTTTAATTATTATTATTACCTTTAGTAGAAAGAAAAAAATTATGTGGTAAGGAAATGTGTGTTTGAGGTTGCACATATGTTACTTTAAACTGCTATAGTAAAATAATCTTGTGTGGTAACAGTAGGCCCCTTTTACTCATCCCTGAACTGTTCTAATTGGTCGATGGAATCATATAGGAATCTGCTACAAATCAGTTAAAGCTCATGCTAGGCCATCACGGCTATGAATTAAGGGGTCTGTCCGACATTCCCAGATTTGATCCCAACCAGTGTGAGCACAAGAGTGTAGAAAAGCATTAGGAAGATCATCAGGAATTTCATAAGAGTTTAGTATGGCTTGTTGTTGTATGGGAGAAATTCTATTTGGCCAAAAATATGTCATTCACTTTAAAAATTTTAAACAATGTCACATTTCTTAAGTTTTTTGGATGTTTCTAGGTGGTTTCTGCCACTTCGTAATAATATCTTGAATAAATAGGTGTAGTCTCCATTATAGCACACTATTTAGTACTTTGGTGTGCAGGATTTGATTTACTCATCCTAGAGGATTTGCTCCAACCACCAAATGTAAGGTTTTTACAATTGCTTCCTTAGAGAGCTTATTTGGTAGGTAATTTCGCATTTTCACACATGGTTCATTTGTCTTAACCATGATTTCTCAAGATTGTTCAAGATCAAATTCGGAAATGGCCTCTAACTCATCACTTTTTATTAGTTTTCTATAATGGCACTACACTACGTGATTTATTGTCGCTTCATACATTTCATTCCCTATTCAAAGATCAATTATTTTCAATGAAACAAGGAATATGAGAATTCTATTGACTGATTTATCAGATAACTTACCTCACTGCTTCCTTGCTTGGAGCTGGATGTGATGGAGTTGGCCTCGCTTAGAGCCGAGAACGATCGGGGTCGCAGCTCAGGTTCATTTGTCACAGTGCCGTATGTGGAACCATTCATGACTGATGGCTGCAGCAAGGGGGAACCATGGACCAAGGGCTCAGTGGAATTCTGTTTTCCCAAAGGTTTCTCGGGAATACTGAAGAGATGCACAGTGAGGAAGAAGCCCCAGGTAAGCGCGGAGAAGAAATAAATGACCTGATACTCGGAACCCAGTAGAGCCCCCAGTGGCGAATGTCCCCAGTCCATGGCACCAGTCAGATACCCACATGCTCCACCCAGACCTGTGGAGGAACAGGTGACTGGATGTCATACTCATTAAAAAAATAGAGACCGTATGTAGCACAGTACTCAGTCTTTTGAATAAGAGTCCAAGACCCAACCACACCCTAATTTGGCAATTTTATTCTATTCTTAACTTATTGCAAAGGGATGTCATGGACACAGCTTTCTCCAAGTTATCCAATAGGTTTTGATAGAATATAACTTTGGCTTCTGATTACCTGTTCTGTGTGGGTTTATGACTTTTGTTATCATCATACTGTCAGGCCAAATTTTTTTTAGGTGTCTAACAGATCTCGGCAGGTTTTAAATGAACTAGTATTTAGAGTTATCTATGATGATTCCCTTTTACCTGGTTAGAGCCCCCGTCTTAACTGAACAGAAGCAGTCCCAAAGCATGACTTCCCACACATGAAAAAAATATGAGAGACAAGTACTGGCCCTCCATTCCTGCAGTTTCATTAATAGCCATTTTTGCCTGCACTGTCAATATAACTTAAATGTCCAAACAGTTCTAGTGCATTATTTTTACTATATCATATCATTCTTACTAAAATGTAATCAGCTGTACAGTCATGTTCAAAACTTAGAACCAATACTTTTAATTCTATATATCTGTGTAAAAACATAATACAAATCATGTATCTTAGCAGGTCTTTGTATATGGTAAATATAGACAAGTAACAACATATAACCTTTTTTAATTGTGCCATTATTTATTTAACAAAAACGAAGGGAAATAGAAAGCATGTGGGCGATACTAAGTACCCCATGATTTAATAGCTTTTAGAGCCACTTTGGGCAGCAATAACTTAAAGTAATTGTTTCCTGTATGACTTTATTAGTCGCTCATATCATTGTGGAGGAATTTTGGCCAATTCTTCCTTATAACATTGCTTCTGTTCATTTGGCCATTTTTATATGCAGAGCTCGGGTAATCTACTGTCACAGCATTTCAATTACCTTAGGTTGAAATATGGACTTTGACTGGTCCATTCCAAAACCTTTATTCTTTTATTTTTCAGCTATTTTGATGTAGATTTACTGGTGTGCTTCGGATCAGTGTCCTGTTGCTTTACCCAATTTGACCAAGCTTTAGCTGTTGTAGAGATGGCCAAATATTCGCCTCTAGAATACTCTGGTATACAAAGGAGTTCATAGTCGACTCAATAACTGCAAGGAGTCCAGGTCTTGCGGATGCAAAACAAGCCTAAATCGTCACCCCTCCAACCGGAGTGCTTGTGGAGCGTGTAGGAGGTGTTTCTGCTGAAATGCTGTTTGGTTTTCCTTAAACATGCCACTGGGCGAACAACTCCACTTTGGTGTTGTCTGTCCATAGGACAAGAAATCTTGTGCTTTGTTCAGATGCAGTTTATCTTATTTTTGTAAATCTCAGTCCTGCTTCCCTGTTGCTTTTAGACAGAAGTTTTTCTCCTGGCAACAATTTCAAACAGTGGTTCAATCTACTTCTACTGTAATTGTGCTGTCTGGACTTTAACATTTAACATGCTTAGGCCTGCAGGGTCTGAGATGCATTTTTTTTTTCATTCAGTTTCTTTAAACTTGGGGTGAGAAGACTTATAATAATCAGTGTTGAACATTGAACTGCAAATTTTTGGAACTGGTTTTATAACCCTTTCTAGATTGATGTGCAGCAACAATTGCTTCTCTAAGACTAATACTTATGTATTTTCATTGTGTAAACACACAGCTGAATTGTCCAGAACATCAAGCTGCCAAAACTTCTGTTTTCAAGGGCTCATCTGGCTGCAACTTACCAACTTAAATCCTGTAGAAGCAGTAAATTTTTATAATTTATTATAATTTCATTTATTTAAATGAATAATGTCACAGTAAACAAAAGTTATATGTTGCTATTGGCCTGATATTAAGACGCACTGTGATCGCACATAAAAATATGAAGATTATTTTTTATTATGGTTTTACTAAAAAACAAACACATAGAATTAAGGGGGGCATACAAACTTTTGAACATGACTGTACATCGTAGATACCATATCGCAGAGACTACCTGAACATTTTGTTGCACACCATCTTACTTTTAGAATGATTTTTTTTTCCAAATGACAAAAGACACTTTACACACTGATGGACTTAATGAAAACAACAGCTCTGTTAGTACTGATAGTTGTTGTTACAGGAGCATTGAGCAACGGACGTAAAGGAAAAACCTCATTTACACTCTCTTAACTGTGTAGAGTACAGTGTAGCTGTCTGTCTATCAGTTTAAATTACATCAAATATATATGAATTTTTTTAAACAAACCTTTAAAAAATATTTTTTATGTGACAAATCACCCTTCAAAATAGAAATTATTTTTGTAAATCCATGGTGAGATTTTATCAAGCGCAGCCACAGTGGTTAATATATTCCATGCTTTCTCAGGGACAGATTATTTATGCAAGCATAAACTGCACGTGTGAAGCATCTGAGGTTAATGTGCATGCACATAATCCTCATGTCCAAAGTGCACATACAGTAGACTGCATAATATGGACAAAACAGCATTATGTTAAAAAACCATGTGATGTCTTTAATAATTACCCGGCATTTTTACAGCTGAATATTTTTACAAGTTTTAAATTTCAAAGTAAATTTAATTCCTTTTACATAAATTTTGCTATGTGTTATATCTGTAAGAATGACTCGTACTTGAACTTCTTTACTTCTTTTTTAATCACACAAAAAAAACTCAACACACTTTTTCCAACCTCAGCACTTCCTTCAGTTCAGCCCCTCTACGGCATTCCATTCCTAACCCTTTAAAGAGACCGACGCTCCTTTTATCCAACTAATGCAACAAAAGATATTACTTTAACTAATCATTAGGTTATTATTCTTACTAAACATGCAACACTATGGATTTGCATAACAATCTTAACCAGTATACTACACTAGTGAGGTTTTACACATCTTTAAGCAGACTTGAATATTTTTACTGCTGCATTTATAACTGCTTTTACTGCTTTTGAATAAATTGAAACATATAAAATTTAATAAAATAAAACAGTTTTAAACGATCTAAAACTGAAAAACCTTTAAAAAGTTTTGTTGTTATTTTGTTCATTATTTAGCCATGTTTATTTCCTTAACTTCACCAGGGGCACTGGTGGCTCAGTGGTAGGTGTTTTGCCTGCCAAAGTTCGATTCCCAGCCAGTGCCCAAACCCCAGCCACTGGATGCAGAGGGTTGCATCAGGAAGGGAATCCGGCGCAAAAACCTGTGCCAAGCTGTGGTGACCCCTTGCCGGGAGCAGCCAAAAGACCAACAACAACAACATTTCCTTAACTTTCCTATACTTACATACGGTTTTGCCTATTTGCCTAATATATACATATTTACAGATTTGTAAATTATGTCACAGCTTCGCCATGATCCAATTTCAGTGATCTGCTTTCTGGACCACCATTATTTAATTTATTCAATCTTGGTGCGCAAGCCGTGTGTCTATAAAATCAAAAATCCAATACAAGTGTTGCATACTGATGCACCCAGAAGAGGAATAAATAATATTCATTTGCAGGGAATCTTTGCTGCATCTCACCCAGACCACAGACCCAGGCAAAAATTATTATTTTAGTTTGGCACTGCAATATCTGCTGTATGCTTTAAATAGATTCTTGTTTTTTTATATTTTATTTCTCTACACATTCAATGCAAGAATATGATGTCTGACTGTTCTGGAAGAAAATGCAAATCTTAAGGTTGGAAATGTAAAAAATAATCAATTTATTTCTAGAGTCTAGTAGATAGAATCAATCTGGCAGCCTGCTGTTTCTTCATTTCTTTATTTAGCTCAATGTAGGCAGCTCAATTGCCCAGGACCCAGGACCCAGGACCAAGGCTAGGCATCATATCTTTAATATTGTGATAGTTTTAATACCAAATCCTGGTGGCTAGGTCAATGTAGTGGAATTGCAACATCTGGTAATGTGACTGCATATACTCTATACAATGTTCTGCATGTGGCCCAGCCTGAAAGAGTAAAACCAAAAACACAATTATATTTATATTTTTTATTAATTATATTTATTTATATATTATATGCCCTAATGAAACACTACATTTTCATTAATGCCTGGCTTAATAGGCAATGAGATCTCATGAAATAAGGTAACTACAGTAGAGTGTTGAGAGTTTGGATTTTAAAACTGTCAGGAAGCCAATGTTGGGTCTTGAGAAACATCTTTAACCCTTTAGCGCTTATGTCTGGGCTTGGATTGAATTTTATTGGATTCTGTATCACATACCTATACCACATGTACACAGATTTTTTTTTTACTGGATTTTTTATGAAATTTGGCTTTTGTTCACATGCAAACTCCACTTAAGTTCACTGAAAATGAACCATTTGGAAATTCAAGTTTTTTTTGAGTTTTTGTTTGTAAGATTGTGTGCCGTATCTCCAGTGTTTAATGTCAAAGTGGGAGCTGCCAGGTACTACCTACTTTTATAGGTAATCTGATTGGCCAATATGGCTTTAACCTTTTAACTGCAACCCCCAATTTGCCCAGAACAGCATATCCAACATCAAAGTATCTCTGTTACGATATACTTTTATCTTCGTGCATGTGGCTTATCTCATCAAAAACTGAAACTAAGAAGATTTTTTTTTTGTATCAAAGAGTCAGAAAATAGTAGGACAGAGCAACAGAAACTATAATGAAGCATTTTAACTTCATCCTCTGTATAGAGTGCTTATTGCTTTAGGTCCACAGGGTAACCCAAGAAAATCTACTAGGCAGCTGCCATAGGCCTTAAATTGAAGGTAAGGTCTCACACACATGCTGGTGTTAGCTCATTCGGTGCTTAAATGGTGATGTGCAACTGTGTTATAGCAATTAAAAGTGACAGCAGTGCAAAAGTAAGTGGTGCAAGACTGAAGTAATGAAAGTCGATGCAGATCAGAACAGTAAGTCTATTATAATAGAGTGCTACATGTATAACCGAGGATGAGTAGTGGTTGAAGGACCATCTGACCAAGAATCCCAATTATGTGCCTAGGCACTGTAAAGAGGTATAAAAGTAAAATATGGTCCTGGGAACAAATAATTTCCTAACTCCGGCTGTAGAGCAGTTATGTGATAAAAGTCCACCACTGAAAATGCACTTCTGCTTTTTTTCTGCATGGACAAGGTCTGCCTATTTCCCACTCCTACATGAACGCCACCAACAATGGGGGGCCAAGACTATCACATGCTTACCCTAAGACACTTATGCTGCTGCTTATGTTGTATGACAGTATGACATGACACATTCAATGGAAAGTCTGTATAAACAAACACAATGGATAAACAGGAGGCTGAGTGTATACCACCCCTCCCCCCAAGAGAGCAATCTCCAGTTAATAATAATAATAATAATAATAATAATAATAATAATAATAATAAAGGTAACATGTTTCTGTTGCATGAGTAAGGGCACTTCCATTTATTTTCTATGTACATGCATGAAACATCCATAATTATTCTGAAGACATGACATTGTGATAACTAATATTTAAATGTTACATTTCAAAATTATATTTTTCATAATTCTATGAAAATTCTGCATTATGCCATAAAGCAACTAGATATTGGCTTGAATAGTTGCTCCAACTTCTCATATACAATCATTCATAAAAAGCATAAAGCTCACGGGAAATAAAACAGATGATGAAACAGTTTATATGTGACAGGGTTTATACAGGATCAGATGCATGGGGTTGTGGGAGTGCTCAGGTCCAGTTTTGCCTAGTCATGTGCTGGGATCATGGGTTGAAGCTGAAAGCAGCAGCAGTAGCACATGACCAGAGCGCATTACTGGAGCTCAGTGGTGAGGGGGGTCTACACGTCTTCACGTGTATATAAATGTTTCCCTTTTATAGATGTTTTTTTTTTTTATTTGTTTTTCTTTATTTTCTTTTAATTACATAGATTAGATTGCTCAAAAAGATGGGACTAAGGCTTAGCTTAACTGTTCTTTTACTGATTTCTAATCTTTAGGTATTCCAATAATTATTCATTAGTAATAGTGATGAACACAATGCCCAGAAACAGAAGAAAATGTTTGTCACTTATATTTAAAATCAAACTTTTTTTTCAGAGAGATTCTCTTAGAGAATTCTCATTTATTATTCTTTTTACATTTTGTATGGAAATACCCCATACAAAAAACATTTAGGCAAACGTGTTAATCTATAACTCTTAGGAATTTCTTTCTCTCTGAGGTAACCCCTCAATAGTTCTGACTAATTACCAAGTTTAAAAGGTAATTGTTCACCCAGGTATCTCCACCAAAAAATCCATGTTAACTTTTATACAGCTGTTTCTGCTTATTTCTGCTCATTTTTTTATGTGTTGAATATGCGATATTTCTTATTCCCTGTGTCACCACTCTAGCTGTGATGTACCGTCTGGTTCAATCTGCTTCTTACTTATCTCTTCCCCTTCATGTCTCTGCTTTTTCTTTCTACATGAGATGACATCTCAAGGGCATGCTGGTGAAAACTTTCTGAAATTATGCTTCCAAGCAGAAAAACTGATTTAAAGACTTCAACCGGGCAAATAAACAAGAGTCAGCATATCAACTCCAGTTTCCTGGTTACCGACTGATCTTTACCACTTGTCTAACTGCATTCTAAAACTGTATGATATGAATGTGATTTCACAACCGCAACCAAGCATTTTCACTAATAAGGATATGTAAGCTTATCTATCATCTCAACCTTGAGTATGAACTCCCACACATAAATTACAGCAGCCAGTTCAGACTCTTAAGAAAAGCTTAAGGATTTCAGTTTTTGGCTGAGGACTTCCTAATGCTTAAATTGGAGGCTTATGTTCCTGTTCAGACTCCACTCTGGCAGAAAGGTTGTGTCAGCAAGATGGCCACAGGCACTTTGTTTACTGGGTGGAAAAAACATGAAAGAGGATGCTGTAGCAGCGTTCAGCAATTTTACAGAAATCAGCAATGAGTGGGACAAATCTTGCAAGTGCATCATCTTGCTCATACTTACAGGACAAGCAATTAATGTGTGCATGTTACCGTATTTTGCATCATGTCTCCTAACTTAAATATTTTTAAATGATGTAAATAAGGTACAAAGATAAAGTGGAAATAATGTAATTAACTGAATTAATTATAAAAAGAATTAATAATTATAATTTGTCAAATTCTTGATTTTGTAAATTCTGTTCAACTCAGTGGAGAAGGGTTAGGGTGTGCCAAGTGGAACACACTGATATAACTGGAAATAAAATGAGAAATTTGCAAGCGTAAAAAACAAACAAACAAAAAAACCTTACATCTTGTATACTTATATAGAAAATTTTTTCAGTGTTAAGATGGTGACTTTAAACTTTTCCGCTTACCTGTAAGCAGGGCGTGGTAATGCAGGCCTCTCTCTTTGTCCTGGTAAGAGCAAACATCAAACAGGTAGGCCTTCACTGGTCCATCTATGAAATCCGCTGAAAAGTCAAACATGACTACTCCAAACATAACCACCACTATGGACCAAGTTCTCTTCCAACCTATGTGCTGCACCAGCACTGAAACATAGAACAAAAAGCATGGCTTTACTTAATCACTTTCGAATAACCACACAAATACACACACACCACAGCAATCATTCATAACATTCCCCAAGGGTTCCCCATGTGCCACCAGGGCAGCTCGGGGCTCTTGGCCATGACTTTGCTGGACCTGGACACAGACACACACACACACACACACACACACACACACGGTACTGTCCACAATTTTAGGCCAACATATTATTTGTGTTACAAATGTGTTATATACAGTATGTTTATCATGTTTGCATATTTATCATTTTCAAAACTATTGACTTTTTCCAAATATACTTTAAGAATTAATAAATAAATAAAATTACAGAAGAATATTTGCATGTTTTTAAAAAAGCAACACATTACAAGACAGACCAGTATTCGGATGGAAGCAAAAAACCTAGTGTAGGCTCCTGGGTTTTGAACGAAAATATAAAAAGAGACAAGTGTCACTAAGCTACCAGAAGATGTCATTCTGTAACTCTCCCCCTACAGCAGCTGGTTTGCAATATTTTTTATTTACTTTTAATTAATTTATTTTTTATTTTAAAATCTTATTTCATAGTTCTGATAAAATATAGAACATAATTTAGGCTAAATGTCTTTTGTAAGAAATTATTTGTAACTGAAAAAATGGTAATGCAAATATTTTATTTAAAGCATCACAGTTACTTCAGTCATTTCCATTTAATATACACTGGATGGACAAAAGTTTGTGGACACCTGACCATTCTACCAATATACAGTCATTTCCCAAGCTGTTGCCACAGAGTCGAAAGTATATCATTGTATAGGATGTGTTCTGTAGCTGTAGGATCTCACATGAGAGGTAACATTTGGGATGAATCTACTTTTGGCCATGTGGTGTAACATTATGGATTCTATAAAGTATGATTCCCCTTTCCCCAAATACTCTTGGGTGTTATTATGGAGAAATATTCATAAAGAACAAAACAATTAAGGGATTTGCTGATTACTCAGAAACTCATACTTAGAATTATGTAACTGCTAATTGCACATTACAGGAAAATGTGAAAGAAAGCATTACAGCTTAAACAGATACAATCCAATTTATTTCACTTTTTAATTATTGACAGAGCAAAACCAATTTGATTTCAATTACACACTGTAAAAATACAAACGAGCTACAGCCTCTAAGTCAATTAAATTTATCAACCAAACTCAACTAATATAACTTATATAATAACTAAACTTCAATAATTGAAAGCCTCACCTGATACCACAGCATCTCCGTTGAGAAACAGGGTGATGCCTATGAGCATCATAACACCCAGTGTAAGGATGTAGGGTCTCCTGCGTCCCCATGGTGAGCGGCAGAAGTCACTGGCTGAGCCGATCACTGGCTGGAGGATGAAGCCCAGGACAGGGCTGATGAGCCACACCAGGCTGTACAGACTTCGTGGGAGTCCTACACTTAGCAAGACAGGCGTGACGAATGCAGCCTCCACCGCATAGCAGAATTCCCTCCCGAACATCACTGTGGCGTGCATGATGAGGCGTCCACGCGACCTCTTTGGAGGCTCCATAGCCTGAAACACTTCCTCCTCCGTGCCATCCGCATAATCGCCATTAGGGCTGCAGTCAATGGAGTGAGACTTCACGGTGGAGGTGTAGCTTTCCAACTCATGTGGGAACTTGTTGGGCTTCTCATTTGTCAGTAGAGTCATGATTTGGAATTTCACAGAGACTCACACTGCTTAACAACTTCCCCAAATCCAAACCTGCACACCTGGTGGTATCTACTGCATAACTGAGTGAGTGGTGTGTTAGAGTTGAACTTGAGAAGTGATCAGGACTGAGCAGGAAATAAAAAGTTGCCTAGTTTGGATGAATGGACATCTGTTTGGTCTCGTGTTTTCCAAAAGCCCCCAGCCAGTTGTAAGCACATGACAGATTATGAGCTTAAAAGTTTCTCCCCTCTCAAACTCACTATCTGCTCAGAACCTTAGACTTCCAAAATATTCAATTTAGCTGATTATTGTGAGCTAACATTTAATGAGACATCACATTTCCAGGATGATGATTTGAATCAGATTTCTCCACCCTTCAAAGTTTTTAAAGGGGGGAAAAATCAAATACATGCCCGTTGTGAAATCACATACATACATATCAAGTACCTTGGGACCACCCTCTGCAGAGAGATCATGTGAGACGCAGCACTCTGCTCGTGTCTTCTCGTGATTCACTGCCTTTGACAGTCAGATTCAATCTACAGAAGCTGAATGGTAACATTTGGCTTTAAATGCCACATTCATGGATAACACGAAATCTTCAAAGTTCTTGATGTTTTGCTAAAACAGCAAACCATTCCATTAAAAAAAAGTAATACAGTGGAACCTTGGATTGCGCATAACTTTGTCTGTGAGCATCTGCAAGACAAACCAATATATATATATATTTAATTTAAACTTTATAAACAAGCAAGATCTTTATATACAAGTAGTACACATGCGCTTTAAGTACAGTTAATCCAGTGAACCAGCAGTAGGGTCATGGGTACCCAAAGGGTTATTAAAACATGTGGGGAGCAAAGGTACATCTTGCCTACTTTTCTTTCAATTTCCAGACCACCTCATCTTAAACCATCTCAACTGGATTTAGATTGGGGGACTGAGGAGACCATCTAATGCAGTAGTCTATCACTCTCCTTCTACGACCTACAGTATAGCTCATACATAACCTTGAGGTGTGTCTGGGGTCATTGTCCTGTTGGAAAACAAATAAAAGACATGGCACTGCAAAATGCTGTGGAAGTCAATTTTGACTAAGTGACCAACAGCGTAATCACCAAAGCACTCCCACACTGTCACACCTTCTCCACCGTGCTTCACAGTGGGAACCACACATTCAGGAACTGTCTGTTCGCCCTCTCTATGTCTAACAAAGACATGGCTTTTAGAACCAAAAATCTTAAACTTGGAGTCATCAGACCAAAAGACAGGTTTCCACTGATCTAATGTCCAATGTCAGTGTTCATAAGTGTTTCCTTGCTATAATATGGGTTTGTACGGTAGTTGTAGTAACAGTAATAAGGCTAGTCTCTGTACCTACCCTTCTCCTGCACAAGACAAATGATAGTCTAAAGCACATTAAGAAGGTAACAAATGTCACAAATTAACTCTTCACGAAGCACACCTGTGGATAAAAAAAAAAAACACTTCAGGTCAAAAAGGAGGAGGGCTTTCACACACGTGCACACATGTGCACACACACAAGACACCATGGGACGTTACTCGTCTAAACAGATTCATCTTTGGCACTGCCATAGTCTTTTTACTCACTCACTCATCATCTATTACTCTTTATCCTGTATTCAGGGTCGCAGGGTGCCTATCCCCTGGAGCCCTTCCAGGAGACTTAGGGCATGAGGCAGGATACACCCTGAACAGAGTGCCAATCCATCGCAGGGCACACACATACACACACGCATTCACACATTACGGGCAATTTAAGATCATGCAAACTCCATGCACACAGGAATCGAGTCTGGCCGGGAATCGAACCCGGACCCTGGAGATGCAAGGCACAGTGCTAACCACTACACCACTGTGCAGCCCGCAGTTTTTTTTTTTTTTTTTTTTTTTTTACCTTTTTCCAAATATATTTACAGTTACTTACTAAAGGACAATCACTATGCTTGGACACAAAATAAAAAAAAATTGCTATACGCACACACATGTGGTCACAATGTTATAGGAAACAGTAGATGCACAAACGGATGTTGATTATACGAGTGACGCATGCACACTGAGACTGAGCATGGGAGACGATTACCCACAATCTCAGAGCACAAGAGAGAAGAATAATTGGCTCAGTTGTGGTTGCATGATGCTTACACATACTACAGTATTTGTATATACTGTATATCACAACCTCGCTTGTTTAACAATTTAAAATTAAGTAAAAAATTTTGCTCGCCTTGCAAACGTTTGCAGACCAAATTACTTATAATCCAAGGTTCCACTGTGTATATATATATATATATATATATATATATATATATGTGTGTGTGTGTGTGTGTGTGTGTGTGTGTGTGTGTGTGTGTGTGTGTACTGTATATACAGTGAGGTCAGTAAGTATTTGATCACCCTGTGATTTTGCAAGTTCTCTTACTTAGAAATCATGGAGGGGTCTACAATTTTTAGCATAGGTGCATTTCCACTGTGAGAGACTTCCACTGTGAATCTAAAAAAAAAAAAATCCGGAAATCACATTGTTTGATTTTTTAACAATATATTTGTGAATTACTGTGTCAAATAAGTATTTGATCACTTGCTTATCAGTCAGATTTCTGACCCTCAAAGACCTGTTATTTTGCTTTTAAATAGTCGATATGCTTCTTACAGAGCCACTTCTTGGTTTTCCTGGCTGTGTGCTTTGGGTCATTGTCATGTTGGAAGACCCAGCCACGATGATCTTTAATGCTCTGACTGAGAGAAGGAGGTTTTTTGCCCAATATGTCACAATACATGGCCCCATTCATCCTCTCCTTAATACAATGCAGTTGTCCTGTCTCCTGTGCAGAAAAACACCCACAGAGCATGATGCTTCCAGCCCCATGCTTCACTGTATTATTGGGATGATCATTCTTCCTCCTCCAAACACAACAAAGTTCTACTTTGGTCTCATCTGACCACAGGACTTTCTCCCATGACTCTTCTGGATCACCCAGATGGTCCCTGACAAACTTCAGACAGGTCTGGACATGGGCTGATTTAAGCAGGGGAACCTTCCGTGTGATGCAAGATTTTAAACCTTGACGTCTTAGTGTATTACTGATAGTAGCCTTGGAAACGATGGTCCCAGCTCTCTTCACGGCATTGACCAGCTCCTCCCGTGTAGTTCTGGGCTGATTCTTCACCATTCTTAGTATCATTAGTACCCCATGTATCTACTTAGACTTTGGCTGATTGTGGGGTGCACAGGTGTCTTTATGACAGCTAACAACCTCAAACAGGTGCTACTAATTTAGAATCATGAGCAGAGTGTAGCTGGACTATTTAAAGCAAAATAAGTCTTTGAGGGACAGAAATCTGGCTGATAAGCAAGTGATCAAATACTTATTAGACACAGTAATTCACAAATAAATTGTTTTAAAAAATCATACAATGTGATTTCCAGGTTTTTCTTTTTAGATTCTGTCTCTCACAGTGGAAATGCACCTATGCTGAAAACTGTAGACCACTCCATGATTTCTAAGTAAGAGAAATCACAGGGTGATCAAATACTTATTGACCTCACTGTATATTCCAGCTTTGTAAAAAGTCAAGCAACTTATTAGTTTTCTGTTTTATAACCATCTCTGTCTGTCTGTCTCTTTGAATTTCCTATCAACCTGACTTCTATTGTACCTTTGTTGTATAATACCTGACTCTTGTAAGTGTTATTTACTCCTGGCTCCTACTTTTATCCTTTTAAACACTTATACATGGCAAACAATGTTTTTTCCAATATTTTTCCTCATGTTTTGTCAAAACATTTCCTGAACTATGTGAATGTTTTGTGCGAAATAAAATGTAGAGCAGGTTCTAATGTGTACAAGTAGATCTTATAAGAAAAAAATTACTCTTACCTGACAATTATTATTCCAATAATTATAAAAATGACAGGTAGGTTTGGGGTATTGTTTATGTTATATTTTCTATAAATAGCCAATTACATGAATTTAATCAGACAAAACAAACATATATATATATATATATATATATATATATATATATATATACACAGTGGTGTGAAAAACTATTTGCCCCCTTCCTGATTTCTTATTCTTTTGCATGTTTGTCACACTTAAATGTTTCTGCTCATCAAAAACCGTTAACTATTAGTCAAAGATAACATAAATGAACACAAAATGCAGTTTTTAAATGAAGGTTTACGTTATTAAGGGAGAAAAAAAACTCCAAATCTACATGGCCCTGTGTGAAAAAGTAATTGCCCCCCCTTGTTAAAAAATAACTTAACTGTGGTTTATCACAGTTAAAAGTTCAATTTCTGTAGTCACCCGTAGGCCTGATTACTGCCACACCTGTTTCAATCAAAAAATCACTTAAATAGGAGCTACCTGACACAGAGAAGTAGACCAAAAGCACCTCAAAAGCTAGACATTATGCCAAGATCCAAAGAAATTCAGAAAAAAATGAGAACAAAAGTAATTGAGATCTATCAGGCTGGTAAAGGTTATAAAGCCATTTCCAAAGCCTTGGGACTCCAGCGAACCACAGTGAGAGCCATCATCCACAAATGGCAAAAACATGGAACAGTGGAGAACCTTCCCAGGAGTGGCCAGCCGACCAAAATTACCCCAAGAGCGCAGAGACAACTCATCCGAGAGGCCACAAAAGACCCCAGGACAACAACTAAAGAACTGCAGGCCTCACTTGCCTCAATTAAGGTCAGTGTTCACGACTCCACCAAAAGAAAGAGACTGGGCAAAAACGGCCTGCATGGCAGATTTCCAAGGCGCAAACCACTTAAGCAAAAAGAACATCAAGGCTCGTCTCAATTTTGCTAAAAAACATCTCAATGTTTGCCAAGACTTTTGGGAAAATACCTTGTGGACCAACGAGACAAAAGTTTAACTTTTTGGAAGGTGCGTGTCCCGTTACATCTGGCGTAAAAGTAACACAGCATTTCAGAAAAAGAACACCATACCAACAGTAAAATATGGTGGTGGTAGTGTGATGGTCTGGGGTTGTTTTGCTGCTTCAGGACCTGGATGGCTTGCTGTGATAGATGGAACCATGAATTCTACTGTCTACCAAAAAATCCTGAAGGAGAATGTCCGGCCATCTGTTCGTCAACTCAAGCTGAAGCGATCTTGGGTGCTGCAGCAGGACAATGACCCAAAACACACCAGCAAATCCACCTCTGAATGGCTGAAGAAAAACAAAATGAAGACTTTGGAGTGGCCCAGTCAAAGTCCTGACCTGAATCCTATTGAGATGTTGTGGCATGACCTTAAAAAGGCGGTTCATGCTAGAAAACTCTCAAATAAAGCTGAATTACAACAATTCTGCAAAGATGAGTGGGCCAAAATTCCTCCAGAGCTCTGTAAAAGACTCGTTGCAAGTTATCGCAAACACTTGATTGCAGTTATTGCTGCTAGGGGTGGCCCAACCAGTTATTAGGTTCAGGGGGCAATTACTTTTTCACACAGGGCCATGTAGGTTTGGATTTTTTTTCTTCCTAAATAATAAAAACCATCATTTAAAAACTGCATTTTGTGTTTACTTGTGTTATCTTTGACTAATAGTTAAATGTGTTTGATGATCAGAAACATTTAAGTGTGACAAACATGCAAAAGAATAAGAAATCAGGAAGGGGGCAAATAGTTTTTCACACCACTGTATATATATATATATATATATATATATATATATGTTTTTATTATAATTTTTTTTTAAATGCAGCGTTGTCATGTTATCAAAAATTCACAAAACCAAAACTCCTCAGTCTGAAGACCTTCCTATGGAAGAAAATATCTTTTAGACTCCTTTCAATAATCCTAAAATAAACAAACAGAAATCTTCCTATACAAATAATTAAGCATTCAAATAGGCACTTTGATATAATCAGCTTCTGACTAAGCAGGTTTGAAAGTTTTTAATCAATGTAATATAATAATAATGTTCAGGAACGCAGTGTTCTCTCAGGCTTCCAAGAATTAATCAGATACAGTACAATTTTCTCAAACAACAAAATCTGTAATACAGTCAGTTTAATAGGCATGTTTAAGGCTAGTATAGTGTATAATAAATCTTTAATTGACTGCTGAGGATCAGTCTCACATTCATGTTTCATTTAAAATCAATGTATTACCACAATGTAGTTGTGTAATGTTGTGTTTTAAAAGTCACTGCATAAAATAATAGGCATTTTCAATCATGAAAGAAATATTAGACAATATAAATGTTACTCACTCAAGTCAACTTAAAAAAAGTTGTGAGCATAACAGTACACATAAATCAATTTAAAACCATGTCGGTGCATTTAATTGCATTTTTTTATTTCATGTTATTATTTTAAGGAAATTTAATTAACTACTGCTGCAATTTTTAATACTACAGAAAAAGAATATTTATACAGTGGCTTAGTCGCAATCATAATTTTTACCGTAAGCTCATTACCTATATTAAATATTATGAAATCAGTGAGTACTGAAGAATTGACAGCAAAACAGAATGTACTGATTTCACTATTTGCACCCTTTATGAAAAGGCATAATACGTGGGCTGAAAATACTTATTATTTTATTTACTGACTGTTACCAAAAGTGTTCGCTTGCCTGCCTTCACATGCAAATGATCCGTTTGTATCTATAGTATAACAGCTTCAACCCTTTAAAGGTTTTCCACAAGGTTTTGAAGTGTCTTTGGGGAATTTTTAACCAAAAGCACATTTGTGAGATCAAACACAGATGTTGGATGAGAAGGCCTGGCTTACAGTCTCCGCTCTAATTACTCCCAAAGGTGTGTTTGAGTGATTTGGGTTTTTCGGATTAAGGTCAGTTCTCAAGTCAAGTTGTTCCACACCAATCTTCCTTATCCATGTTTTATGGATCTTGCTTTGTGCACTGGTGCACAGTCATGATAAAGTTTTGTCTTAAAACGACTCCAGCGCATTCAAATTCACTCACACCACTTAAGCACTGTTATTTCGGCGATGGAAATATTACATAATTTAAGTAAAAATATTTAGGTTAGCTTTACTAATTAAAATCTATTGGTGCAGATGTTTGTTTACTATAAACAAGTATCTAATTAACAGGTTATTTTAAAGTAGGTTATTAAATCTGCCACATAACTGTTCATAACATCACTTTTACTCAACATTTTGATTTCACTTATGGTACAGGTTACATTTCAGAAAGATAACCAAGTACTAAAAAAAGGTTAATTAAATTCTGTCCAGCCAGTTTTCCATTCTGTTGTGACAATCTTCCGAGACTGGTTTCAAGTCAGACAAGTTTCAATGTACAGACAAAATCCTTTCTTTTATTTATATAGATTTATTTAGATTTTATATAGATTGTATGTAAAAATACAAGAACATCTGGCTCTTTGGAAACAAACTACAGAATGAGGAAATAAGTGGTGTGGCTAAAGACTCAAGCATAGTCTACTATATCATATATAATTGTCACCTTGGACAAGAAAGTGTCTCAACTTTGTTGTTCCCAGGGTTTTAAATACCATGTTACACACACGAAAATCCCTTTTGTCCTCCATATCCATTCAGAAAATCAAAAAGACTTGAGCATCATATCCTCATACCATATTTAAGCTTAAAAAAATGTAATTAATAAAATTAAAGTAACACTCACACACTATGAGCAATTTGGGAACGCCAATTAGCCTAACCTGCATATCTTTTGGACTGTGGGAGGAAACCGGAGTACCTGGTGGAAACCCAGCCACGGGGAAAACATGCAAACTCCCTGCACACAGAGACGGGAATCGAACCCGGACCCTGGAGGTGCAAGGTGACAGTGCTAACCACTACACCACCGTGTCGCCCTTTAGGAGATCAATTATAGCAAATTATGTGGCAGTGACATTTAAAGTGAATTTATTTAAATACATATTCAAACAGAAAAAAAAAACTGCCAAAATGGCCCAGTGCCTCAACAGAAGAGATTTTATGCATCTGACATCTGGTGGTGTGATGTTTTCAGGCTCTTCATCTCCCTGTCTGAGATTTTTGTTAACTAATGATGGATTGAATGTTTATACAATAGATTTTGAAACTGACTTTGTGTGCCATTATATCTATGGTATTGTAGCGGTTTAAGTAAATGTGTTAGAGGGATATTTAACCTATGTTGTGCATAGAGATTATTATGAAACAACCTGAAGCATATTTCTCAGCTGTGAAATAAGGTCTTAATGAGGATGACTACATAGACTTCAGATTTCAGGTAGGTCTTAAATTCTTTGATGTGAAGAAAATTAATCACTGCAAAGCGCTGGTTCTTTCTGCACACTTGGTTAAAAGCCTCGGCATCAACAGCTTAATCACGCTTCACACATTAGATTTCTCCCTAAGGCAGTAAGTATACAAGTTGACAGTTTTTTTATGTGAAAGTGTGTATGTATGTGTGTGTGCATGTGTGTTTGTGTAAGATTAGTGATTCACCACCGATAATGCTGCTTCATCCTACAGACGTGCTTTGGATTCATTGCATTCTATCACACCTGCTGACAGCAGTTTCTCAATGTGTACCGGATCAAAACCATACTCTCCCAACACAGAGCGAGTGTGTTCACCCACTAAAGGATCACGAGAGAGACATGGCTGAGCCGGAGTGCGAGACAGGACAGGTGCTGGATGAGGACTGACTTCGCCCTGAGTGTCCGTTATAAACGAGCCCCTCTCTCGGTTATGAGGATGTGATCCAGCTTCATCCAGGGACAGCACTGGGGTCACGCAGGCATCTGTCCCGTCGAAGATCTTGCTCCACTCCGCCTGTGTCTTCTGTGCAAACACCCGAGTGAATGTCCGTCTAAGCTCCGGCCAATCAGAAATGCTCATCTGGGACGGGAGGGAGCCAGCATCCAATCCAAGGCCTGTGTCAAGGACAAAGTATCAAAGACAGACAGTCACATGTTTGAGGAAATGAAAATTTCCACAAATACAAGTGAGCAAAGATTGCTGAACTGGAGGCTACTAGCTTCTGTTTTTCTGCTAGTTACGTATATTAAACTTATAGCTAAGTTATAAGTAAAACAATGAAAAAATTGATTTGGATGATGGAATTTTTGGAATAACAGAATGCACTAAAATAATGACTAATTAGACGGAAGCAATGTAATAAAGAAAAGTTTTTAGTCAAAAACACTTCATTTAAAGAAGTTACAGGAAACTGATGTACATTTGTAGTTAGTTTATTTGAGAATGGAAGGAGGTGATTAAGAGGGCCAAACATCCACTTGTCTCCAAAAAAATAACAGTTTCACAAAATAATGTTCACAGCAGCATGTACTGGTCAACTTATAAGCATGGCCTGTCATGATGTGAGACTGCAGTAGCAATATAAACTGCGCAGGCAAAAAACTAATATCACACACTCCAGTAGTTTGTTGCACCACCTTTAGCTTTGATTACAGCCACTTCTTTATGTCATTGTGAGTCATTGTGTGTCAATCAAGTCACAAAAAGCACTCCTTAAATTCTTTTCCAGTACATTCTGGATCCTCCAAGGGTTAAGGTCAGGTAAGGTACTGTAAGGTATTTTAATGTGGTCTTGAGGAAATGTTCTTCAAGCGTCCTTAGGGACTTTTCTGGCTCTCATTTCCAGTCCAGTTGCTGTACCTGACCAGTTTCAGAGGAATGTTTTTGTTTGTTACGCCACACAGTGACCTATGAATCATTCACGTATAAAACCCATCTAACTTAAGGCATGAACCAGTAAGAAACAGGTGCAGATGATGACAGATGATCAAGCCAGTGATTAGTACACTGGTGATTAGTGATTAGAGAAAATTTGAGTCAGTTACGAATTGCAATTCATTTGTGTAACAAGTTACGTTCTGCCACACTGACTCCAAAAACGGTTGGGCAGTGACCAGAATTGGCTAGTTTCCAGTTTGATTGGCCATTACCAGTGATCGGCCGATAAGCCTCAGATATAATCTGATTCTGTACTGCAAAAGAAAAGCATTTTTATAGTGTTACATGATCAAAAATGGGCTGCATTAAAAGCCTCCAAACTGTCTTTTTCTCCAAACTCTGTGAGAAAATAAGTCTCAAACCCACTCATTACACACGCTTGCACCAGTGTCAAAACAAAGCATGTGCAAATTAGTCGAAAATCGTGTGCGTTAGAAGCCCCATGTACCCAAACGCTCGCAGCCACTCCTTCCATGTACAGTACTAACTATCCAGTTAAGTTTTTAGATTTTGGAGGCATTTAATTACCGTTTTCTATAATCCTACAGGGGATACACTCTAAACTACTGTATTTACATATAATATCGTATTGGCTGGTGACTGGTGATTCCCATCCCTACTGGTGATGCTGAATGCTGATTATAACAGATGAGAGGGGAAACAAGGTTGCAGTTAAGGTTGTTATATAAACAATTAATTTTTAAATCATACTGTATCTTTAAGCATTCTGCAGTATGTTACAAAAAAATTTAGATTCCATGTCTGTAATTTAATCTAGATAATTTAATTTATTTTAATATGATGAAATAAGGGGTGTTTTGCACAGACTTTTGCACAGTATATCTCATAAATGTGTTGAAGTGTTATAGTACATTAACAATCAGTCAATTTCTTCTTAATTGTGGGATGCAGCCTTGCAGAAGCACATGCACAACCTTGCTTTCCTATTGCTGCATTGCATTTTAAGTAAACATTTTTAAACATCCAGGAGAAGAAAAAGGTGTCTGAACTCACCGTGGATCAGTTGATCATAGAACTGAGGTTCGATGGCCCCGACAGCCATATACTTCCCATCAGAGGTCTGATACGTGTCGTAGAATGGAGCGCCACTGTCCAGCAAATTCTCCCCACGAGGCCGATTCCACAGACCAACGCTGCGAGACTTCCACATGAAGGAGCCCACATACGCTGCTCCCTCCACCTGCACACACAGGCATAAATAAGATAAAAGGCACAAAGAAATTGGCCTTCTTGAAGTTATGACTATGCATTATCATAACTTAATCTTTGCTATATTTTTAAATTAATAAATAATTAAATATTGTTAAATAAATAAATATATTGTTTAATAAATAATTTATCATGTTGTGCAGCCAGCGGTGTGAGTGCCAGTCAGTGCTGGGAAGAATGATTGGGGGTGGCGTACACCTGCGGTTGCTTTGACTAATGAGTGTTCTAAGTTTCAGTGAGCAGTAGCAAGGATAAAACCAAAGCACCATTGTGTTCTCTTCCATTGATCGGGGCACCCTTTAAAAAATTGGTATAGACCTGTTTGGGTCATTGGAACGGACCGCAGTTAGGACTCCCTTTGTGTCAGTCTTGGTGGATTATGCAAGCCATTCAAAACCATGCCACTTTCAAACATCTCACATACAGCTCTCACAATCCTCAGACAATGGCATGATTAAGAAATTTAATGAAACTCATAAAAGGGCATGCACAAGAAGTCTTGTAAAGAGCAAGAATGAAATTCATTACTTTCTTGGCTTGAAAGTAAAACGCCTACACACTGGAGCAATTAACACAATTTGTTTCAGGTGCAAGAACAACAATATTTGCTCTATAATAGATGCTATGCGGGTTTTCACAGGGGAAAGAGGTGTTTCCTTTGGCTTTGGTGGTCCAGAGAGGGAGGAGCTTAGACTAGGGATAAATCCAAATGGGAGTGCCAGGGCAGTGGGGGTCTGTGCAGGAGGGAGTAGTGTGTTTGTGAATAAAGGGGTAAAGCTGGACTTCCATCTTTATATATTATAAGTAAAACTAAAACCTCTTTTTACTTTTCCACCATTATTAACCAATTAATAAACGTTTTCCCTAAACTCATGTCCGGGTTTTTCTTAGTGAACATGCAGCTGTAAGATACTGGTGAACTATGTTGGAAAATAAATAATGCTTAACCCTTTTTTAATAATTTAAAGCTATTGTACTGATATACGCTATCCTTTCCATAAGTGTGCCATCTTACAGTTATCTCTAATTATCTCAGTTATCACAGTCTATGTTGGTAAGATTAATTCGGATTAAGCAAGACAACATCAGTTACCCCAATCTATCTAAATTTATTCCATTTTAACTTATTTCCCAGTTATCTCAGATTATTTTATTACATTAATAATGTTAGATTAGCAAATTCTTCTCAATATCTCAAATTATCTCAGATATATCAATCTACACACTTATATCGTCCAAATTATCTCATATTATTGTTATCTCTAAGATTATATATATATATATATATATATATATATATATATATATATATATATAGTGAGGTCAATAATATGAGGGGTCTAGAATTTTCGGCATAGGTGCATTTCCACTGTGAGAGACAGGATCTAAAAAGAAAAATCCGGAAATCACATTGTATGATTTTTTTTTAACAATATATATATTTTTTTTTTTTTTTACTAGCTAGTCTATAAAGAATGGAACCCAGAAGGGGGTGCTGAACTGAACATATGAATAAAAAGAACATTTCCACACTTATGTGAGTGGACAAAGAAAATTTTAATCTAATTAGACACAGTGTGATCTGGCAGTCATGCTGCTTTAACTTGAATAACAGTGATGAGGAAGCATGTGTTATCCACTGCCAAACCAGTGTTAGATCTTACAGGTGCAAGGAAACAGTTAAGAGGGTTATATGACAGATTTCATTTCTGCTTGTCAGTCAGAGACCTAATTAGCAAGCAGCCATGTTGCACTAAAGATTTATTGATGTTTAAGTACATTATTATGCTTTATACAAGCTACCTTCATGGTCAGATTTGGTCAGTGGAGAATGATGGTCATATACAGTACAATTCAAATATAATATGATATTGACATGCAAACATGCAATTATGTCCCAATTAAAAGTGTCTGTGAATGTTAAACATATAAAATGTTGCAAAAATGATACATGAATAGACTAACATCTTGTATGTAAAAGTAAATATGTAACTTACATTGAAATGTTTGAATGTTTACACAGTTTATATGTGCATTAAGATTATGTGTATTTCCTGTTACATGTTGTGGTATTTAGGTAGTATTTTGCATGACAATACAACCATAAGTTCCCTAAGCTGCTCATTCGTCCCTCGACACCTTAATCCTACTGTAAATGGAGGGCTTCTTGCACATAATTGCACCTCCTTGTTTTCTTTCCTCACTTCTCTTCCTCTAAAGGACAAATGTAATTAGATGACCTCGCTTACTGAAGCGCAGACCGTAACTAATCTGCATTTACTCACGATGGCTGATTGAGTTAGATTGATTATGATTACATGCTTAATAAAAATCTTACAGCACATGTACACAAGTGTACTGCTGATGTTTTACTTAACAGACATATTTTAGGGCACTTGGTATTAATTTGCACCACCTTTTTCTTATTAAAAAATATGAAGGGTCACTAACCTTATGAAAGATGGTTGTCACAAACATCAGCATTTAATATACCACCATAAATAAAAGTAACACACTAAGTAACATGTTATGAATTAAAAGGTGTGTACATAAAATTTTAAAAACCTACTAAATATTTTGAAAAAAAAAGTACACAACTTGAGACTAACTAATATAATGCACCATCCTATAAAAAGAAGAAAAATTAATGTTTGTCTGTGCAATAGCTAGTCTGTGTGCTGCAGAGCTGCGTGCTTAGAAACTTTAGCACACACACACAACACTTAGGAGGTAGTCTTTCACATTTTAGGCAGCACTGTCTTATTTTCAGCTCCCTGTGAGTCTTGCCTGTGCAATGGATGAACTTAGATGTATGCAATTATGAAAAAGAATCATCAAAATTGATGTCAAACTGGCAGCAAATTGGTTTCATTGGCCCACAAAACAGAAAACTCTGTTAAAGTAAATGTGGATATCAATGTATTTTTACCTTTCCAGCATTCAGGGGGTTGTAGAGAGACACAGATTTTATACATGACAATTATTTTTCTTAAGTTCTTTAGTTTGGTAGCTGTGGTTGAAATGCATTTAGCTGTTTTTGTGCCAATACTCATCTCAAACCAACCTTTTAACAGAATACTTCCATTAGAACATCTTTCTAAAAGACTGTATAACGTATAGTACTGTGAAAAAGTCATGAGCCACCCCCATTTCTTCACATTAAATTAAATTTAATTACATGGGTTAAATTTAAAAAATGGGAACAAATAGTTTACTGCCATATGCTAAAAAGTGCCTAAAAATACAATTTAAAATGTGGGTGTTTATTTAATAACCTCAACAGCGACCTCATTTCCCCTCTCATCTGATCCAACCACTCAGCATTCAGCAGCATCAGTATATTAATCACCGGCCTGATCATCTGCATCTGTTTTTCATGCTTAAATAATACATGGTCACTGTGTGGCTTAATTAATAATAAATAAAAAGTTCTCTGAAACTGGTCAGGAACAGGAATTAGACTGAAAATAAGAGACAAAAACCTGCCAAAACTTGGCAAAAATGAGATCCAAAAAGTGCTTCAAGAAGCCTGGAAAACTATTTTACATTAAAAATTTAACAAAATGGGGATCACTGTAAAGAAAATAAAAATAAACAAGGGGTGGATAAAGACTTTTGCACAGTATTGTATAACTCTTGTTTTCCCTGAGTGCTAGAAGAAGACTTCTATCTACAAATATTAATACACTGTCTAAACGGTTTCTTCCTATTACCATATCTGGGAGTTTTTCCTTGCCACTGTCGCCCTCGGCTTGCTCACCAGGGACAAACTGACCATTTTGATTCATACACATTCACATTCCATACAAACTTAAATAATTCTTTTGATTGTGTAAAGGTGCTTTGCAATTGTTAAAAGCACTATACAAATAAAATAGAATAAAATTGAATTAAAACACAGTAAACATGCTATTAGGGCAGCTGTGTGACGTGAGCATGTCCATGTTTGTTCAGAAGCAGAGTGGATAAAAACTCATCTGCAGGCATGAATATTTTATGCTTCAATTTCCAGTTCAAATTCTGTTAATCTTTACACCTGATCGTTGCTCCAACTTTGAAACCACACTGCAGTCTGTGCTTCAGACACTTAACCCCATCAATATTTAAAACAATATTATGCAGCAGTTGTCAATAGCTCAAACTTTGTTATTAATTTTAATTTATTCATCAAATAAAGTTTTAAAGTTTGAAAATTCTGAAACATTATACATGTAATTTTATATAATATTTATTATAAGCTTTAACTTTTCTCTTTTTTCTGTTAAATAGTTAATCAAAATGCTAATTGTGAGTACAAAATCTTTTGGTTGATTTTACAAACTTAAATGCTAAATTACTTATTACTGTTCATTATTTTACCATAACACTAAGCTATCTGTGTTAACACTGACAACACATTTTATGTTTTTAGGTTGTTTATATGACATTCCTGTTGATATAAGTGGTTATATTTTGTAGGAATTATATGAAATGTTAAATAAACTACTGTATTATTGCAACCAGCAGGCAATCTGATTAGATTTTGTAGCTGATCCAAACAGGGTTAAGGTCACACCATTATGGGTAAACTGATGTGTGGAAATTCCACAACAGTTAATCGGGCATTTCTGAAATACTCCATCCAACCCGTTTGCTACCAACAACCATGTCGCGCTTTAAAATCACATTTTCTTCTTACTAATTTTTTATGTGCACACATGATGAATTGTGCTGCTGACACATGATGGCTGATTAAATAACTATGTGAATGTGCAAATGTATAATTGTCCCTAACAAAGTGGACAAAGCTACTGTCAGTCTTGCGCGGCCAACTAGACTTCTGGCTTTCATACAATTTTCCAGTCAGTCAATCATTTTACTGAAGCCACATGTGGGCAGGTCTACAGGACTTATATAACGGTTATAAGGAAGTGGGAGTACAGAATCATATGTTTCTCTAACTGGCAAATTTAGCTTACTTTTTACTCTGATTAAATTCTGACTGGTACAACAAATGTGTAGTGTGAGTTTTAGAGGACACACCATGCTGGCATCGATAACTTGGCCCTGGCCAGACTTGCTCCTCTCCAGCAAAGCCAGAACGATCCCTAAAGCACACATCAGGCCTCCTCCTGCAAAGTCAGCTACCAGGTTCAGCGGGGCATAGGGTTTCTCTGAGCTGCGGCCCAACATGGATAATAGTCCTGTTTCAGACAGATATAAGAGGGTAAATTTAAAAGGACCATGAAGTAAAAACTACTTTAATTAACTAACATGGAATGATTACCACAGATCTTCATAAAACTCTGCCCTAAAATATATGATGGCTGGCCTGTGTCTATAACTTAAACTAAAGAATTGAGATGCATTCAAAGGGGCTTTTGTCAACCACCTAATATAATTTTGTTAAATCAATGGCTTGAATGTACATGATTAAAAAACAAGAAATTAGGTTCAAAATCCAGAATTCATCAGGGCTGTAGTATAAATAGAAAAAAACAGCTGTGATGTTAGTGTACAGTAGCAGCAGGTTAAGGGAAGGTACGGACCAGACATGGCCACATAGTTAATGTCATGTCCTGCAGCTTTGGCGTAGGAGCCGCTCTGGCCATATCCTGTAAGCCGAGCATAAATAAGGCGAGGATTTTCCTTCAGCAGATCTTCAGGTCCCAAACCTAACTTCTCCATCACCCCTTTAACACAGCATGGAGATAAAAAAAAAAAACACACACAGATAAGAAAGTGACAAAAAGGTTACAAATATATAGACTGTCTGGCAAAAAAAATACACACTAATATTCATTTAATCATTTAATCGCCTTTATATACGCTTTGATTGAAGTGCACATAGTGGTGACCAGTTCAAGTGTGAAAATTAATCCTCTTGCTCCCAGAACCACTGTTTCATAATTTAAGCCCTGGAACATGATGTCATAACCTGGTCATTCAGTACATTCAGGTCATCAGTTGACTCAATTTATTGCCACATACTGTTGCTGAGCCAAGACCTGACAAAGCGAAGCAACTCTAGATCATAACACTGCCTCCAGGGTCTTGTACAGTGAGCACTAAGCAATGATGGGTGCATCGCTTTATGTCCTTCCCTTCTTACCCTGACACGCCCATCTGGAATTGGGTCAATCTAAACTCAACAGATCACATGACCATTTCCATTGTTCCAAAGTCCAATCTTTATCCCAGGAACCTGAAACCTTTTTTTCTGGTTAGTCTCAATAACAAGTGGTTTTCTTATGAGCACATAGCTGTTTAGTTTCAATCCTGGGAGTTCTCCTCACACTTTGTGAGTGGAAATGCTTTTGATTAAGTGTTGTGGTTATAGTCTTATAATTAAAAAAAATAATTTTCACATTGTATTATTTTTTTTTTTTTACCAATTGCAATCACTACAAGATTACATCCATGTACAGTATAAGACTATATCATTATGTGGAAATGTGGGATTATAAATCTCATTTGTTAAATAAATAGTAATAAAACATGCTGTTATAGAAAAATAAAATAACAGCATTTTAGACCAGCACTGTCAGACCTGCTGTTTTAGGCAACTGTGGCAGAAATGTATTTTTTTTCCTAACATGTCAACAATATTCGACAAATAGTTAACCAGCACTTTGAACATTTATTGACCTCCAGTTTATTTTCCAGAATGTTTCATTTTAATGTGCATTATGTAAACCTTTATTTACTTTATATTTAACATGTCAGTAATCTTTTAATAATCAGACACTTATCATCTACACTATATTGCCAAAAGTATTCACTTGCCTGCCTTTACATGCATATAAACTTGAGTAACATCCAATTCTTAATCACATAGGGTTTAATATGATGTTGGCAGCTAAAACAGCTTCAACTCTTCTGGGAAGGGTTTTCACAAGGTTTAGAAGAGTGTTTAGGGGAATTTTTGACCATTCTTCTAGAAGCAACAGTCTTGTCTCTGCTCTACTTTATCCCAAAGGTGTTCTATCAGGTTTAAGTCAGGACTTGACAGAACCAGTCAAGTTTTTCTATTAATCAATCAATCTATCAATCAATCAACATTTTTTTTTTATATAGCACTTTACAGCAACCGAAGTTGACCCAAAGTGCTTACTTTTACAGCACTAAAAATGACAATAAAATGTCAAAAAATAGAAATAAAAATACAGGAACAAAATAAAACACATAGTTATCAATAAATAAATGAAAAATATAATAATAATAATAATAATAATATTCATAATAATAAATTATAAATAAATAAATAAAACAAAATGATAAAATAATGAAAAAACATAAAATTATAAAATATTAAAAGCCATTCTAAATAGGTGAGTCTTTAGTTTTGCTTTAAACGAAGTGAGGGTCGTAATTTTGCGTAACTCAGGTGGAATGGTGTTCCAGAGTTTAGGACCAGCCACTACAAAGGAGCAATCAGCCCATTGTTTGCAACTTGACCAAGGAGACTTGACTAGCAGTTTTGGTTTGCAGAACGTAAGGCTCTACTTTGGTGATAAAAGCTTTTTGTCTTACACAAGTACGAAGGTGCCAGACCATTAATCACATTAAAAACAAACCCACTCATCCATGTCTTTATGGATCTTGCTTCGTGCAAGTCATGTTGGAAAAGGAAGGGGTCATCCCCAAACTGTTTCCACAAAGTTGGGAGCATGAAATTGTCCAAAATGTCTTGGTATGCTAAAGTATTAGTAGTTCATTTAACTGGAACTAAGAGGCCGAGCGCAATGACTGAAAAACAACCCCACACCAGTTCTAACATGACTGTGCACCGGTGCAAAAAGCAAGGTCCATGAAGATATGGATGAGCAAGATTGGTGTGGAAGAACTTGACCCGAGTCCTAACCTCCTCGATAGAACACCTTTGGGATGAATTAGAGCGGAGACTGTGAGCCAGGGCTTCTCATCCAACAACAGTGTCTGACCTCACAAATGCGCTTCTGGAAGGATGGTAAAAAATTCCCATAAACACACTTCTAAACGTGATGGAAAGCCTTCCTAGAAGAGCTGAAGCTACTATAGATGCAAAGGGGGCGGGGCCACCATCAAAATAAACCTTATGGATTATGAATTTAATGTTACTCAAGTTCATATGCATGTGAAGGCAGGCAAGCAAGTACTTTTGGCAATATAGTGTATGTATGAAAATACTGTGCATTTTATTTCAACTGACCTTTTCGGAAGGGTTCAAGAACTACGTCTGACTGAAGGCACAGTTTTTTCAGCACTTCCACACCCTGTGGACTCTTCAGATTTAAAGCAACAGACTGTTTGCCTCTTGCCTGCGAGTCCACCACCATGGTGACCTTTGTCCGATCAACGCGGATCACCCGAGCTCCAAAATCAGACAGGATCATTCCACAAAAGGGTGCCGGGGCAAGTCCAGCTAACTCAATCACACGCACTCCAGCTAATGCCATCTCTCGCCTTCTTTGATAAACACACTAAGGAAAACAATACACACTTTTAAAGAGAGGTCCAGAGTCACGACAGTTGATAAATAAACCCACAGATAAAGTGTTTACAAAAATAAACTGAATAAAGTTAGTTTTTTTTTCTAACTTCTTTTTTGTTTTTCTATTAAATTAAATCTAAAAATATTAAACCATGGAGAAAATATAAATTGCATTCAACACACATTATAGGAAGACATCTAAGATTCATGAAAGGTACTTTATAAGCAAAATAAAAATGTTATATCATTAAGGAACAGACTATTTTTTTTATAAAAACAAATAGTTTTACACATTTATTAATATGTAAATAAATGTATATTTTACCCACCTTTAATATATTAATCTACAGTCTAATAATAATTTATTACATAAATAATTTAATTTATCTAATCATTTATTAATTAGATATTTAGAAATTAAAATATACACCAAAGTTGCATAATTATTTTCATATCATATGATTAGTCTACATGTGCATACATTATTCTACAATATTATAGTATATTTTTTTATAAGATAAAAAAAAATTCTAAAGCTTTGTAATCAGTTTTGTTTTAATATACTGAGAGCGAAAAAACAATCAGTCCGACTTAATGGTCTAATGCGAAAAACAAGGCTATGTTTTGTTCCTTTAAACTGAGAAGACAATAAAGTGATACAAGTGTGTGTGTGTGTGTGTGTGTGTGTGTGTGTGTGTTCCATGCACCCCGTCAAGGGTGTACCCCACCTCATGCCCCATGTTTTCTTGCATACAGGATAAAGCGGTATAGATGATGAGTGAGTGACAAAATATATAAACTGACCAGTGCAATAAATAAACAAATAAATAAAAAAAACCACCTCATTTGTCCCTGAATCATAAAGTCAATATTAAGCAACTCACAATTTTTGTAACGTTTTATAAAATTAGCACTTTATTATATAAACATTAACCATAGAATAGTCAAACACTTAACTTATTTCATCTCTTCAAACTAAGAAAAAGAGCAAAATTAGGAATAAGGTGACTTCAAATAAATGCAAGCTTAAAACTTGTGCACATAAATAACCTTAACTAATATATATTCTGTTTACATCTGCTAAGAAAATAAATTAAGTGAAATAAAAGACTCAATATGAGTAAGAAGTTAAATGTGACTGTATGTAACTTACTGACTGACAGTAAACTCCCTCAGGTCATAGTTCATTAAGCCTAACACTCACTCAAAGTTCATTTGTTTAAACAGCGACTACGTTCTACATAGAACACATTTTCAGCTCAGGTAGAAACACCGCAGAATATATTTACAAAATTCTGTAAAAGAAAATGTAAATGACCTACCTTAAAAATACAGACAAGAAACCAGAACAGGGCAAAGTGTATTTTGTTGGTCGCTCTGAAATGACGTCATGAAGAGCGTTGAATTGTGGGGTTTGTAGTTCCCTGTCTTCACGTGCGTTTCGCTTGCTAGTCTCAGCTCTTCCGATGTTTTCATGAACTTGTTTAATTTCTAAAATCGGTTTTGTCACAAAGCCTGGCATTATAATTAGGATGTGAATCTGCTTAGAAGACAACATATTAGTAAGAATTTTAGGAATATATAACCTACAGGAAAATTTTTTGATTATTATTAAACAGATAACAACTATGATAAATCACAGATTAATCTATATAATAAATAAAAAAGTTTTGTCCGTACGAGAAAAACTCGTTCTTTCAATGATATCTTTACCTTTTGTACATTGGAAGACATGTCTCTGTCTGTCCTTCTTCATTTTAAACCTGAACCATAAATTAAATCAAAATGTTGAGTAGAGGTTAAGTTATGTGCAGTTCTTGACAGTGTACTGCGCATATGGCAAACTTTGGCCACGTCTTGAATTGAACACTGGACAGAATTTAATGACTGTTTTTCAGTCCTTGGATATCTGCCTAAAGTTTAATCAAAATTTACATGAAAATGTTGAGTAAAAGTGATGTTATGAACAGTTATGTGCCAGATTTAATAATCTACTTTAAAATAAGCTAGTAATAAGCTACTTGCTCAAAGTAAACAAACACCTGCACCAATAGATATTAATTAGAAAAGCTGAAGTGAATATTTTTCTACTGGGATTAATAAGTATTATTAATGTATTAATAATACATTTGGCTAAAACAGAAAGACAGTTAGACATGTATGTGAACTTTAACGTGAAATAATAATATAACTGATTACATTTAAGCTGTTCATCTTATTTTTAGCTTTAACCTTTTAACTATTTTTACAAACTCTTTTCCTGTTAAGGGCAGGTACTACAGCTAGTAGCTTAATATAAGAATACATTTACATTCTTAGATGTGTTATCACAAACCTTTTCTTTTTTTCTAGATTAAAGGGGGGAATAAAAAATAAAGTAAGTTTACTAATTGATTTATTTAGAATGAGCTTATCAATTGAACAGAAAAAACGATATAACGTTTTTTGTAAGGAGGTGCTTATCTAACATTTATGGAACTTATTCATGTGCTGCTGATGTTTTTGTCTACAGTACTTTTACTTGCTGTTTTAACTTCTGACCATTAATGACTGCAACAATGATAACAGGAGATAACTTGTTTTTTAATTTTTAGAGTATCTGCCAAATGCCTAAATGTAAATGTACACACAAAATATCTGATGAGTCCACATCAGTCTGTTCCAGGGTGATATGCACATCAGGGAAAGAATAATGAAGTGATACACCCATCATGCCTAGTGCCTATTAGGTAACGTTGGTCAGGTCTAGGTTCAGCAATGTAATATGTGCAAAAGAACTGAAGCTAGTTGACAGCCTGAATACCCTGGATGACCAGATTTGTCATTTGATGGATTTTCTCAAATTCACTCAAATTGTAAAAGAGTGATTCAGAGAGCATGGAACATCGTTTTCACACATGGACTGGCCACCACAGAGTTCAGACACTAACCCCATTGAGATTCTTTAAGATGTGCTGGAAAAGGCTTTAGATAATGCTCAGACTCTCCTATAATCAATATAAGATTGTAATGAGAAAGTTATGTTGGTCTGGACTGAAATTCATCGTGACATTGCATAGCTTATTAAAATGATGCCACGGCTATAATCAAAGCAAAAGGAGGTCCAATAAAATATTAGTGTGTGGGACTTTTTTTTTTTTTTTTCCGGCAGTGTACTATATATTTCTTAGTAGTCTGATGTAACACCAACTATATTCTGAAATTTGTATATTTTGGTTTAATACTTAAATATTTGCCTCAAAGATATCCAAAATGTCTGTTCTGTGTGGCATTCAAGTCTCTGAAACTGTAATTAACACATGAAACAGGTTTAACGTACGGGTGGCACCACAGACACGAGGCGAGGTCTTACAGGAAAAGGGTTATTTTATTTACAGTAGAATAAAAGAGGAAGGAAAGTGTTTAAGAAGAGATGACAGAAAAAAAAGGGAAGGAAAATAGTGAGGGTGTGCCCAGCTGGCATGCTCCCTTCAACTGCTCCTCTTTGCTGACTGGCCAAACTGAATTACCACATTTCT